>NC_047018.1:12952544-13269544 GCF_902652985.1 Pecten maximus | reverse complement strand
CCAATCAACCCCATAAAACATGACATGTGATAGCTACACTTTTCGCCAAAGGTCATAACCTTTTACCCGGAACCGAAAGTGCGTGATTAGTATCGATTTGTAGCGTTAATCTGAGTCATTGTGTCAGATTCATCGTGTAGATTTACACCGTGTTCTCTTAATACGCATACTCGTCTATATCAACAGGGCATAGAGTATAAAACCCGGCCGATACATGTGATTGACACACTGTTAGACTTACGGTATCAGGACACTAAGAATACAGATTAATATGCATGTGTCAATCAAGTAAATTCAACTTTAGGTAAACAGTGACAGAGACTCAATAAGGCCGAATTATGTACCTAAACCATATACATGTACTCTACGTTAGGTCAAACTTCGGTCTCGCAAATTAACCATGTAATATTAATCCATGTTCCCAACCTAAGTCCAAACTTCGGCGCCATATATTTTACCTCAGTCGATACTTTGGTACTTGAAAATTGACAAAGTGCTGAACGGTTCTTTCCTGAGCCGTCCGCCGCTTTTTGATGTGAGGAACATCAATAATCAAGCCGTAGATCAGATTAATCAGGAATGATATGATAAACGTCGGGAAAACAGGAGGCAAAAGGGCGACTCTAGGAATATAGAATTGTCATGATTTGTGGAAATGTAGAAGTCGCGTACTAATTAATGCAATAATGCATTTGGTAGATTTTTGATACTGTACTGGGTTAATTAAAAATCACATCAAGTAGTGTCTTTATATATTATGACCCGCACATACCCGCAACAAAAACACAAAAACAATTTAAATTTTAACTGTTTTTACCGTGTTGATTCCTTTTATTTACATATTCAACCGACAAACACAGAAATTTAAAGTTTAACTATATATATATATGTATGTACATAAAGTGACCCATACCGTATCATTTATGCATGTATTGTAAATCCTACCCAGAAAGCAATATACTGACGACCTCTTCAGGCGGTAAACCAGTCACAATAGATATACAATACAGCCCCACTAACAATCTATCTGTGTATCGTTGTAGCAATTCAACACAAACATTTAATGGTTCTATAAACATCATTAATAATCCAATGGCCTGATATTGTTACATTTATATTCGAGAGTGTGTCTCCTGGTACAGGTAGTGTAGTTATGAAAACACTAAACCACTGAATATGTCTGTCTGGTTTAGGAATCAGACCTCGGTGCCACCTTATCTGCAGTCTTACATCACCAGGGGGCACTGGTCTGACGTCAGACGTGGAGATCGCACGCGCTGATTCGAAAGGGTACATCTGTTCAATAGACCACGTCGTCCGTCACGCGAGCGCGCGCCGTCTACATGCCCGTTACTGGTGAGCACAGCCCCGTCGGGTACTGCGACACTACTACAAGATGTGGATATATCCCAAACACCGAGGCACTCGTCCACCAACAATCAATATTTCCTAAGATTTATCGACAAAATGCATGAATGTTGTGGTGCATGCTTTCACTTTGGATTGGCAATGGATTCTAAGTTAGGTTTTTCCATAATTTATCTCCCCTCAAACTGGCACTTTAAGACGATATTTGTACCGCGAATTGGTAATGTGACAGACAACAAATGATGGATGGTTACAATACATATTAACATTGTCAGCAATAGACCCTATCCATACTCATTTTATATTTTGATACACATAACAAAAGTATAGAGGGTATATTATATTAATGATGCCATCGCAGAGTACACCTTTCTAAATGTGATAAAGTGTGTTGATACTGGCGGATGTTGAATCGATCTATGCTATCATAAAAAATGTTTTGTTTCAACGCAAGACATATTTAACTTGTATTAATGGGAGACAAGTGTTAGATGGAGCATGTATGTAAGCGTAGTATGATCTGTAAATGAAAGAGTAACCTATAGATTGAAGAGGATTCACTAAACCACAAAAAGGCAATGTTTCACGGAGATATATCGAATGATTTCTTCTCCCGAGTTGACAGGATAACTGGGCGGTATCACGCTGGCAATGAGTATGCAGACTACCGAAGTGTACTCCATATATACAGAATGTGACAACCCTAGTCTACCTTGTACGTGTAGTCATGGCGATGTATCCGAACGCCTACTTTGACGTGACATTGCTGACCTCCAACACGCCTACTTTGACGTGACAATACTGGACTACCTACAACACGCCTACTTTGACGTGACAATACTGGACTACCTACAACACGCCTACTTTGACGTTACAATACTGGACTACCTCCAACACGCCTACTTTGACGTGACAATACTGGACTACCTACAACACGCTTACTTTGACGTTACAATGCTGGCCTACCTACAACACGCTTACTTTGACATGACAATACTGGACTACCGCCAACACGCCTACTTTGACGTGACAATACTGGACTACCTCCAACACGCCTACTTTGACGTGACAATACTGGACTACCTACAACACGCTTACTTTGACATGACAATACTGGACTACCGCCAACACGCCTACTTTGACGTGACAATGCTGGACTACCTCCAACACGCCTACTTTGACATGGCAATACTGGACTACCGCCAACACGCCTACTTTGACGTGACAATGCTGGACTACCTCCAACACGCCTACTTTGACGTGACAATGCTGGACTACCTCCAACTTGCCTACTTTGACGTGACAATGCTGGCCTACCTACAACACGCCTACTTTGACGTTACAATACTGGCCTACCTCCAACACGCCTACTTTGACGTGACAATACTGGACTACCTCCAACACGCCTACTTTGACGTGACAATGCTGACCTACAACACGCCTACTTTGACGTTACAATACTGGACTACCTCCAACACGCCTACTATGACGTGGCAATACTGGCCTACCTCCAACACGCCTACTTTGACGTGACAATACTGGACTACCTCCAACACGCCTACTTTGACGTGACAATACTGGACTACCTACAACACGCCTACTTTGACGTGACAATACTGGACTACCTCCAACCGCCTACTTTGACGTGACAATACTGGACTACCTCCAACACGCCTACTTTGACATGACAATACTGGACTACCTACAACACGCCTACTTTGACGTGACAATACTGGACTACCTCCAACACGCCTACTTTGACGTGACAATACTGGACTACCTCCAACACGCCTACTTTGACGTTACAATACTGGACTACCTCCAACACGCCTACTTTGACGTTACAATACTGGACTACCTCCAACACGCTTACTTTGACATGACAATACTGGCCTACCTCCAACACGCCTACTTTGACGTGACAATGCTGGACTACCTCCAACACGCCTACTTTGACGTGACAATACTGGACTACCTCCAACACGCCTACTTTGACGTGACAATACTGGACTACCTCCAACACGCCTACTTTGACAAGACAATACTGGACTACCTACAACACGCCTACTCTGACGTGACAATACTGGACTACCTACAACACGCTTACTTTGACGTGACAATACTGGGCTACCTCCAACACGCCTACTTTGACGTGACAATACTGGACTACCTCCAACACGCCTACTTTGACGTGGCAATACTGGACTACCTCCAACACGCCTACTTTGACGTGGCAATACTGGACTACCTACAACACGCCTACTTTGACGTGACAATACTGGACTACCTACAACACGCCTACTTTGACGTGACAATGCTGGACTACCTCCAACACGCCTACTTGGGTTACTGAGTGAGGACCCTAAGATAGCTATGTAAGGGCCTTGGGTTACTGAGTTAGGCCCCTAAGATAGCTATGTAAGGGCCTTGGGTTACTGAGTGAGGGCCCTAAGATAGCTATGTAAGGGCCTTGGGTTACTGAGTTAGGCCCCTAAGATAGCTATGTAAGGGCCTTGGGTTACTGAGTTAGGCCCCTAAGATAGCTATGTAAGGGCCTAGGGTTACTGAGTGAGGACCCTAAGATAGCTATGTAAGGGCCTTGGGTTACTGAGTTAGGCCCCTAAGATAGCTATGTAAGGGCCTTGGGTTACTGAGTGAGGGCCCTAAGATAGCTATGTAAGGGCCCTAAGATAGAAATAAAACTTTGTATGTACTTTTCATATGTTAACGAACTGTATGTACAGCCGTTAAAAGGCCAAGTTTCTTTCACACATCGTATACCATATTATAAAAGCGTACTGTTGGTTAGCTCCAACCTATCTCCTACCAAACAAACATTGATCTAATTATGGTACTTTTATAACAATAATTGTTTCCAAAACCATTTACGTTAAAAGGAAACATCAAACTACCGCACGGAACATGAAACTTTAAAATAAAATCAGCCCCGTTTGTCCCATTGTTGATTGTTACATATTTTTTCAACTAGCTCTGCATTGTCACTCTATAACCTTACCAGACGATATCGAAAGTTATCAGATCGTAATTATCACGTAATCCCCACCACAAGCACTTGCATAGAAAATGAGAATTTAAAAAAAATGATATCAGTGGTATGTGTACTGTGTACAAATACCACTGTCAAAAAAAAAAATTGAAAATCACATTTCCTATGCAAGCGCCTGTGATCCCCACTGGTGTAAAATATTTAAGGTGAATTCCATCCGATGTATCGCGTTAGCAATTCATGGTAACTATGTCCAGAAAGCCAATGTTGTTATGACCTCATGAATGTTGAAAAAATACATTTCATTTCTTATAATTATATTATGATTATTTTCTATTTTATCCGTTAAAGCCCCCAATGATAAGAAAACAACTGAGGGAACAGCCGTTTTGGCGGGAAAGTGTCAAACATTTTTTGACACGGTCTTAGCAAACGTCACAACAACAACACAAACAAAATGTAGTTGCATTGACGACACTTATTCTGTGAGATTTTTGGGGTGATTTTGATGTTTTGGACATTTAGAAGACCGTAACAACATGTTTTATGTAAATATAATATAGATCGTGTTTATTTAATGTGGTCAATGTTGTTATGAAAAATTAATACAATGTTCACCAATGCTTTTAAGCATTCTGAAAGTAGATATATGGAGAACAATGTTCGTGACGCCTTCCCTAAATGACATCGTTTTATCTGAACTCACTATATCAAGTGTATTTTTGACGTCACGAAAATTCATGCTACCGCATTAAAATGGCAGATTGATCAATGTACCTTGCAACAATTTTTGTGGGTAAAGTTGCATAAAAGATGAATATACACGGGAGAATGCATTCATTAAAATGGTGCTTACCATTTCGCGAACTTCTTTTTTTGCGTCGGGAACGGTCGAGTGTACTCGTGACGTCACAAAAATAGGTCCCGTTGACGCGAAATTTGACTTTGGAATTTGGTAACACTGTTATAGGCTGACTATGAGAAAAATTGAATTATAAACGGAAATATAAGTATAAAACCTCTTTCTTTAAAAAGTTATTGTCCAATAATGTTCCCGGGATTTCAGACAAACTAATCATAGGGCGCGTTATTCAGTTTGTCTGCAATCCTGTGAGAATAACAGGGCGATATTTTCCCGAAGTAAACAGTTCAGTTATCAAATATGTATTTGTCCCATCATCGTCTTTTGGTAACCGATTTGCCATCACGTGATCGTTCTTTATGCAATATCACGTGACTGTTATTTCTCCATGATATTGTCACATGAGTCATGTTTTAATTGATTGATAAGTAAAAGAATCACTTACATTCGATGGTGTTCAGATTTAACTAATGGCACCGTAGAGGGATTAGAATAATATCTACTGATTAAAACGGGATCACATGACATTTTAACACGGGATAAATCCCATGGCGAGGCAGAGAATGACGTTACATTTGTACTTCCGTAGAGGAGGTCTAATGGTGGATAGCCATACCCCAAACATATCACGATATACATTTCTATACGATTTGTGTATCGTATAGATACATGTATGTAGACATACATCCCCAACAAGAACTGCTTTTGATTCCACGAGTTTTATCTTAGTCAATACATCTTAACAATACCATGGCCGACAAGAGCCTGGCAAAATGAAATGAAAAAACTGTAACACTTCTTTTTCATGGTACATTTTTTTCACATCTTTTTGTACCATTGAGATGTGAAAGCGGAGTTGAAATGAGTGAGTCGCTTTTGTATCTTTTTGTACCAAAAAGCGGCCGAAAACAGCCATGGTACAGAAACATATGAAACGGCCAGACATAAGGGTGACTGAGTTTGACAAATGACTCCCAGATAAAGCTGTCATCACATAGCCTGCACATTAGTATCCGGAATGTCTGGCTACTTGATGATCCAATCGTCATGTATATTGATGTAGGGCCTGCAAAATGAGCAGTTGTCTATTTTAACTTTTAAATGACTTTTCATTTAAAAAATAACGTCTTTAATAATTTTTCCAGTGGCGAATTATTTGTACTTACATTATCAATGTATCCAATCTGCCTCAACTTCTCGAGAAAAAGAAACTATAGACACCGATGGGGTCCGTTTTTGGGAAAGGGACCATCAATTTTATTGCGTAATAAAAACTTCCCGAGTAAAAGAAACTATAGACACCGATGGGTTTCGTTATTACGCGTTTAGCAGTGAAATATCGAAAAGTAATCATTCTATAAAAGTGATATTTAATCAAAACCCTGCATACAAACGACAATGGAAAAAGTTAAAAGATGATCCGGTATATTTTGATATGAAAATGTAACAAACAGCATATCTAAAAGCATCTCCAATAATACCAAATGTATTTCACTCATGTGGCTAATATTTTGATATTTTTCGCGAATGCGCAAATATCGAAATATTAGCCCCACTCGTAAAATATAGTTGGTTTTACTGAAGACATCGAGGAATATATATATATATTGTAAGACTATTAGAGAAATGCTGTTAAGTTTTTTCAATCGTTCAATTATTTATCTCTAAAATAGAAATGGCGACATTATACAAGTTTAATTTAATAATTTTTAGCCCCAAGGTACACCCCAATTTTGTGTCCTCAGAAGTGATTAATACACTTTGCGGCTTGTTGTGACGGTGTTATCAAACCTTTGCTATTCGCGGTCAGCCTTGGTCATGGTGTTGGATAACGACATTCCGATGTTCTGATGGTACAGTTTTTTCACATCTTTTTGTACCACGGATGGTACAAAAAGATATGAAAAAACTGTAACGTTTCTATCTTGGTACACTTTTTTCATATCTTTTTGTATCAAAAATGGTACAAAAAGAAATGAAAAAAGTGTAACGCGGTACAAAACCTTTCACATCATTTTGCCGGCTGATACCGGCTATTGGTACATAAACATGTGAATGTAAGCTGTGTTTTTTCCCAAATAGTTTATAATCTTTCTGTAACACATATTGTACAAAATGATTTGAATTTTCACATCTTTTTGTACCACGGTACACTTTTCTATGGTACAAAAAGATATGAAAAAACTGTACCATTGAAAAAAAGTGTTACAGTTTTTTCATTTCATTTTGCCAGGCTCTTGTCGGCCATCGTATTACAAAGATGGTAACTAACGAAACCGTTTAGTCAAAAGGTAATCAAAAGGTAATCAAAAGAATACCTGTAAGGTAATGTAACAGCACCGATACCGTAGTGTGCACGTGGGAAACTAAAGCCAAATCTTAATATTCACAGAGAAGTTACTTTACAACTGTTGGCAATCAACAAATTAGGAGTCTGAAGACGAGTGCATTCTAATACCATTTCCGGAGTTTAAGTAGACGTCACCGGAAGTTAGTCATGATCTCTCTGGACGTTATTTTATAGCCTCGTTCTCGTCGTAAGACGGAGAACTCTGAGATAAGTACAGGAAAACCGTCGTTAGACAGGCCTGGCAAAAACCAGAAACAAGCAACTTAAGCATTCGTATGACTGATTATTTAGATAAGAATAGACTGACTAGACATATCAAAGGTACACGCAGTGAAAAAAAACCTTCAGATTAAAACAGAATTCCAAAATATCTATTGGTATTCGTTGGTAGCATTAACATCCTGCTCGATATGTATGTTTTGAAAACCAAACTATTTTCATCATAGTAAACGTTACTGATAAGATGTATTTGACAATGGAAATAAAGATATATACATATCAAACCAATATGTGAACATACCATACTCCTCAGTACAAGTCAATAAATCATGGACACATTTACTATTAACAATCTAGACATGTACGCACACATATCCGCCATAACGACTTCTTCACAGGTATAATTAACTAAGTGTCTGCCCATTCCTACAGCCCAAATGACCATCTTCACACGTCCACGTTTCTTTCTGGGGTATTTATAGTATAAGACCCGGAGTTATCACCCAGATCCGGACCGACTAGACAGTGTTGTATCGCAGACAATAACGATCATTAGTACATGGCTGACTACAACAACAAATCTGACATCTTATTCCCGGCTCTATCATCAACATCCTCCTATTTCACCGCTGATTTACTCGAATCTCCGTCGCTATTGAACATTCGTCTATACACTTTCAGTCCACTTAACAATCGGAAATAGGTAATTTACTATAAAAAAAGGGGATAGGAAAGGCAAGCGACGCCGTTTGTAAGTATATGGTAATATTGGTCTGAGGACAAATTACAAAAAAAAAATTATAATTGTTTTATTGTTTCATTAATTTCCGTTTTATTGTAAATACTAGTAATGACGTTCTGCACACTTTGAAAGCTAAACTTCTACAATTAAAAACAAAAACATATATATCAATCCTGACTTTAGTATAAGGTCAACACAGTCATGAGCGTGATCGGGATCAACCCTGTCTGTAGTATGATAGGAGTTTACCATGTCTGTGATGTGATAGGAGTTTACCCTGTCTGTAGTACATGTATGATAGGAGTTTACCCTGTCTGTAGTATGATAGGAGTTTACCCTGTCTGTAGTGTGATAGGAGTTTACCCTGTCTGTAGTGTGATAGGAGTTTACCCTGTCTGTAGTGTGATAGGAGTTTACCCTGTCTGTAGTGTGATAGGAGTTTACCCTGTCTGTAGTGTGATAGTTTACCCTGTCTGTAGTGTGATAGGAGTTTACCCTGTCTGTAGTGTGATAGGAGTTTACCCTGTCTGTAGTGTGATAGGAGTTTACCCTGTCTGTAGTGTGATAGGAGTTTACCCTGTCTGTAGTGTGATAGGAGTTTACCCTGTCTGTAGTGTGATAGGAGTTTACCCTGTCTGTAGTGTGATAGGAGTTTACCCTGTCTGTAGTGTGATAGGAGTTTACCCTGTCTGTAGTGTGATAGGAGTTTACCCTGTCTGTAGTGTGATAGGAGTTTACCCTGTCTGTAGTGTGATAGGAGTTTACCCTGTCTGTAGTGTGATAGGAGTTTACCCTGTCTGTAGTGTGATAGGAGTTTACCCTGTCTGTAGTGTGATAGGAGTTTACCCTGTCTGTAGTGTGATAGGAGTTTACCCTGTCTGTAGTGTGATAGGAGTTTACCCTGTCTGTAGTGTGATAGGAGTTTACCCTGTCTGTAGTGTGATAGGAGTTTACCCTGTCTGTAGTGTGATAGGAGTTTACCCTGTCTGTAGTGTGATAGGAGTTTACCCTGTCTGTAGTGTGATAGGAGTTTACCCTGTCTGTAGTGTGATAGGAGTTTACCCTGTCTGTAGTGTGATAGGAGTTTACCCTGTCTGTAGTGTGATAGGAGTTTACCCTGTCTGTAGTGTGATAGGAGTTTACCCTGTCTGTAGTGTGATAGGAGTTTACCCTGTCTGTAGTGTGATAGGAGTTTACCCTGTCTGTAGTGTGATAGGAGTTTACCCTGTCTGTAGTGTGATAGGAGTTTACCCTGTCTGTAGTGTGATAGGAGTTTATCCCTGTCTGTAGTGTGATAGGAGTTTACCCTGTCTGTAGTGTGATAGGAGTTTACCCTGTCTGTAGTGTGATAGGAGTTTACCCTGTCTGTAGTGTGATAGGAGTTTACCCTGTCTGTAGTGTGATAGGAGTTATCCCTGTCAAGTGTGATAGGAGTTTACCCTGTCTGTAGTGTGATAGGAGTTTACCCTGTCTGTAGTGTGATAGGAGTTTACCCTGTCTGTAGTGTGATAGGAGTTTACCATGTCTGTAGTGTGATAGAGTTTACCCTGTCTGTAGTGTGATAGGAGTTTACCCTGTCTGTAGTGTGATAGGAGTTTACCCTGTCTGTAGTGTGATAGGAGTTTACCCTGTCTGTGATGTGATAGGAGTTTACCCTGTCTGTAGTGTGATAGGAGTTTACCCTGTCTGTAGTGTGATAGGAGTTTACCCTGTCTGTAGTGTGATAGGAGTTTACCCTGTCTGTAGTGTGATAGGAGTTTACCCTGTCTGTAGTGTGATAGGAGTTTACCCTGTCTGTAGTGTGATAGGAGTTTACCCTGTCTGTAGTGTGATAGGAGTTTACCCTGTCTGTAGTGTGATAGGAGTTTACCCTGTCTGTAGTGTGATAGTTTACCCTGTCTGTAGTGTGATAGGAGTTTACCCTGTCTGTAGTGTGATAGGAGTTTACCCTGTCTGTAGTGTGATAGGAGTTTACCCTGTCTGTAGTGTGATAGGAGTTTACCCTGTCTGTAGTGTGATAGGAGTTTACCCTGTCTGTAGTGTGATAGGAGTTTACCCTGTCTGTAGTGTGATAGGAGTTTACCCTGTCTGTAGTGTGATAGGAGTTTACCCTGTCTGTAGTGTGATAGGAGTTTACCCTGTCTGTAGTGTGATAGGAGTTTACCCTGTCTGTAGTGTGATAGGAGTTTACCCTGTCTGTAGTGTGATAGGAGTTTACCCTGTCTGTAGTGTGATAGGAGTTTACCCTGTCTGTAGTGTGATAGGAGTTTACCCTGTCTGTAGTGTGATAGTTTACCCTGTCTGTAGTGTGATAGGAGTTTACCCTGTCTGTAGTGTGATAGGAGTTTATCCTGTCTGTAGTGTGATAGGAGTTTACCCTGTCTGTAGTGTGATAGGAGTTTACCCTGTCTGTAGTGTGATAGGAGTTTACCCTGTCTGTAGTGTGATAGGAGTTTACCCTGTCTGTAGTGTGATAGGAGTTTACCCTGTCTGTAGTGTGATAGGAGTTTACCCTGTCTGTAGTGTGATAGGAGTTTACCCTGTCTGTAGTGTGATAGGTTTACCCTGTCTGTAGTGTGATAGGAGTTTACCCTGTCTGTAGTGTGATAGGAGTTTACCCTGTCTGTAGTGTGATAGGAGTTTACCTGTCTGTAGTGTGAGTAGTTTACCCTGTCTGTAGTGTGATAGGAGTTTACCCTGTCTGTAGTGTGATAGGAGTTTACCCTGTCTGTAGTGTGATAGGAGTTTACCCTGTCTGTAGTGTGATAGGAGTTTACCCTGTCTGTAGTGTGATAGGAGTTTACCCTGTCTGTAGTGTGATAGGAGTTTACCCTGTCTGTAGTGTGATAGGAGTTTACCCTGTCTGTAGTGTGATAGGAGTTTACCCTGTCTGTAGTGTGATAGGAGTTTACCCTGTCTGTAGTGGTGATAGGAGTTTACCCTGTCTGTAGTGTGATAGGAGTTTACCCTGTCTGTAGTGTGATAGGAGTTTACCCTGTCTGTAGTGTGATAGGAGTTACCCTGTCTGTAGTGTGATAGGAGTTTACCCTGTCTGTAGTGTGATAGGAGTTACCCTGTCTGTAGTGTGATAGGAGTTTACCCTGTCTGTAGTGTGATAGGAGTTTACCCTGTCTGTAGTGTGATAGAGTTTACCCTGTCTGTAGTGTGATAGGAGTTTACCCTGTCTGTAGTGTGATAGGAGTTTACCCTGTCTGTAGTGTGATAGGAGTTTACCCTGTCTGTAGTGTGATAGGAGTTTACCCTGTCTGTAGTGTGATAGGAGTTTACCCTGTCTGTAGTGTGATAGGAGTTTACCCTGTCTGTAGTGTGATAGGAGTTTACCCTGTCTGTAGTGTGATAGGAGTTTACCCTGTCTGTAGTGTGATAGGAGTTTACCCTGTCTGTAGTGTGATAGGAGTTTACCCTGTCTGTAGTGTGATAGGAGTTTACCCTGTCTGTAGTGTGATAGGTTTACCCTGTCTGTAGTGTGATAGAGTTTACCCTGTCTGTAGTGTGATAGGAGTTTACCCTGTCTGTAGTGTGATAGGAGTTTACCCTGTCTGTAGTGTGATAGGAGTTACCCTGTCTGTGATGTGATAGGAGTTTACCCTGTCTGTAGTGTGATAGGAGTTTACCCTGTCTGTAGTGTGATAGGAGTTTACCCTGTCCTGTGATGTGATAGGAGTTTACCCTGTCTGTAGTGTGATAGGAGTTTACCCTGTCTGTAGTGTGATAGAAGTTTACCCTGTCTCTAGTGTGATAGGAGTTTACCCTATCTGTAGTGTGATAGGAGTTTACCCTGTCTGTAGTGTGATAGGAGTTTACCCTGTCTGTAGTGTGA
Source organism: Pecten maximus (assembly GCF_902652985.1). Taxonomy (NCBI): domain Eukaryota; kingdom Metazoa; phylum Mollusca; class Bivalvia; order Pectinida; family Pectinidae; genus Pecten; species Pecten maximus. The sequence continues at coordinate 13,257,155 of NC_047018.1, read as the reverse complement.
TAGGAGTTTACCCTGTCTGTAGTGTGATAGGAGTTTACCCTGTCTGTAGTGTGATAGGAGTTTACCCTGTCTGTAGTGTGATAGAGTTTACCCTGTCTGTAGTGTGATAGGAGTTTACCCTGTCTGTAGTGTGATAGGAGTTTACCCTGTCTGTAGTGTGATAGGAGTTACCCTGTCTGTAGTGTGATAGGAGTTTAACCCGTCTGTAGTGTGATAGGATTTACCCTGTCTGTAGTGTGATAGGAGTTACCCTGTCTGTAGTGTGATAGTTTACCCTGTCTGTAGTGTGATAGGAGTTTACCCTGTCTGTAGTATGATAGGAGTTTACCCTGTCTGTAGTGTGATAGGAGTTTACCCTGTCTGTAGTGTGATAGGAGTTTACCCTGTCTGTAGTGTGATAGGAGTTTACCCTGTCTGTAGTGTGATAGGAGTTTACCCTGTCTGTAGTGTGATAGAGTTTACCCTGTCTGTGATGTGATAGGAGTTTACCCTGTCTGTAGTGTGATAGGAGTTTACCCTGTCTGTAGTGTGATAGGAGTTTACCCTGTCTGTAGTATGATAGGAGTTTACCCTGTCTGTAGTGTGATAGTTTACCCTGTCTGTAGTGTGATACGAGTTTACCCTGTCTGTAGTGTGATAGGAGTTTACCCTGTCTGTAGTGTGATAGGAGTTTACCCTGTCTGTAGTGTGATAGGAGTTTACCCTGTCTGTAGTGTGATAGGAGTTTATCCTGTCTGTAGTGTGATAGGAGTTTACCCTGTCTGTAGTGTGATAGGAGTTTACCCTGTCTGTAGTGTGATAGGAGTTTACCCTGTCTGTAGTGTGATAGGAGTTTACCCTGTCTGTAGTGTGATAGGAGTTTACCCTGTCTGTAGTGTGATAGGAGTTTACCCTGTCTGTGATGTGATAGGAGTTTACCCTGTCTGTAGTGTGATAGGAGTTTACCCTGTCTGTGATGTGATAGGAGTTTACCCTGTCTGTAGTGTGATAGGAGTTTCCCCTGTCTGTAGTGTGATAGGAGTTTACCCTGTCTGTAGTGTGATAGGAGTTTACCCTGTCTGTAGTGTGATAGGAGTTTACCCTGTCTGTAGTGTGATAGTTTACCCTGTCTGTAGTGTGATAGGAGTTTACCCTGTCTGTAGTGTGATAGGAGTTTACCCTGTCTGTAGTGTGATAGGAGTTTACCCTGTCTGTAGTGTGATAGGAGTTTACCCTGTCTGTAGTGTGATAGGAGTTTACCCTGTCTGTAGTGTGATAGGAGTTTACCCTGTCTGTAGTGTGATAGAGTTTACCCTGTCTGTAGTGTGATAGGAGTTTACCCTGTCTGTAGTGTGATAGGAGTTTACCCTGTCTGTAGTGTGATAGGAGTTTACCCTGTCTGTATGTGATGTGACTTATGTCTGTAGTGTGATAGAGTTTACCCTGTCTGTAGTGTGATAGGAGTTTACCCTGTCTGTAGTGTGATAGGAGTTTACCCTGTCTGTAGTGTGATAGGAGTTTACCCTGTCTGTAGTGTGATAGGAGTTTACCCTGTCTGTAGTGTGATAGGAGTTTACCCTGTCTGTAGTGTGATAGGAGTTTACCCTGTCTGTAGTGTGATAGGAGTTTACCCTGTCTGTAGTGTGATAGGAGTTTACCCTGTCTGTAGTGTGATAGGAGTTTACCCTGTCTGTAGTGTGATAGGAGTTTACCCTGTCTGTAGTGTGATAGGAGTTTACCCTGTCTGTAGTGTGATAGGAGTTTACCCTGTCTGTAGTGTGATAGGAGTTTACCCTGTCTGTAGTGTGATAGGAGTTTACCCTGTCTGTAGTGTGATAGGAGTTTACCCTGTCTGTAGTGTGATAGGAGTTTACCCTGTCTGTAGTGTGATAGGAGTTTTACCCTGTCTGTAGTGTGATAGGAGTTTACCCTGTCTGTAGTGTGATAGGAGTTTACCCTGTCTGTAGTGTGATAGGAGTTTACCCTGTCTGTAGTGTGATAGAGTTTACCCTGTCTGTAGTGTGGATAGGAGTTTACCCTGTCTGTAGTGTGATAGGAGTTTACCCTGTCTGTAGTGTGATAGGAGTTTACCCCTGTCTGTAGTGTGATAGGAGTTTACCCTGTCTGTAGTGTGATAGGAGTTTACCCTGTCTGTAGTGTGATAGGAGTTTACCCTGTCTGTAGTGTGATAGGAGTTTACCCTGTCTGTAGTGTGATAGTAGTTTACCCTGTCTGTAGTGTGATAGGAGTTTACCCTGTCTGTAGTGTGATAGGAGTTTACCCTGTCTGTAGTGTGATAGGAGTTTACCCTGTCTGTAGTGTGATAGGAGTTTACCCTGTCTGTGATGTGATAGGAGTTTACCCTGTCTGTAGTGTGATAGGAGTTTACCCTGTCTGTAGTGTGATAGGAGTTTACCCTGTCTGTAGTGTGATAGGAGTTTACCCTGTCTGTAGTATGATAGGAGTTTACCCTGTCTGTAGTGTGATAGGAGTTTACCCTGTCTGTAGTGTGATAGGAGTTTACCCTGTCTGTAGTGTGATAGGAGTTTACCCTGTCTGTAGTGTGATAGGAGTTTACCCTGTCTGTAGTGTGATAGGAGTTTACCCTGTCTGTAGTGTGATAGGAAGTTTACCCTGTCTGTAGTGTGATAGGGTTTACCCTGTCTGTAGTGTGATAGGAGTTTACCCTGTCTGTAGTGTGATAGGAGTTTACCCTGTCTGTAGTGTGATAGGAGTTTACCCTGTCTGTAGTGTGATAGGAGTTTACCCTGTCTGTAGTGTGATAGGAGTTTACCCTGTCTGTAGTGATGATAGGAGTTTTACCCTGTCTGTAGTAGTGATAGGAGTTTACCCTGTCTGTAGTGTGATAGGAGTTTACCCTATCTGTAGTAGTGATAGGAGTTTACCCTGTCTGTAGTGTGATAGGAGTTTACCCTGTCTGTAGTGTGATAGGAGTTTACCCTGTCTGTGATGTGATAGGAGTTTACCCTGTCTGTAGTGTGATAGGAGTTTACCCTGTCTGTAGTGTGATAGTAGTTTACCCTGTCTGTAGTGTGATAGGAGTTTACCCTGTCTGTAGTGTGATAGGAGTTTACCCTATCTGTAGTGTGATAGTAGTTTACCATGTCTGTGATGTGATAGTTTACCCTGTCTGTAGTGTGATAGGAGTTGATCCTGTCTGTAGTGTGATAGGAGTTTACCCTGTCTGTAGTGTGATAGGAGTTTACCCTGTCTGTAGTATGATAGGAGTTTACCCTGTCTGTAGTGTGATAGTTTACCCTGTCTGTAGTGTGATAGGAGTTTACCCTGTCTGTAGTGTGATAGGAGTTTACCCTGTCTGTAGTGTGATAGGAGTTTACCCTGTCTGTAGTGTGATAGGAGTTTACCCTGTCTGTAGTGTGATAGGAGTTTACCCTGTCTGTAGTGTGATAGTTTACCCTATCTGTAGTGTGATAGGAGTTTACCCTGTCTGTAGTATGATAGGAGTTTACCCTGTCTGTAGTATGATAGGAGTTTACCCTGTCTGTAGTGTGATAGGAGTTTACCCTATCTGTAGTATGATAGGAGTTTACCCTGTCTGTAGTGTGATAGTTTACCCTGTCTGTAGTGTGATAGGAGTTTACCCTGTCTGTGATGTGATAGGAGTTTACCCTGTCTGTAGTGTGATAGGAGTTTACCCTGTCTGTAGTGTGATAGTTTACCCTATCTGTAGTGTGATAGGAGTTTACCCTGTCTGTAGTATGATAGGAGTTTACCCTGTCTGTAGTATGATAGGAGTTTACCCTGTCTGTAGTGTGATAGGAGTTTACCCTGTCTGTAGAGTGATAGGAGTTTACCCTGTCTGTAGTATGATAGGAGTTTACCCTGTCTGTAGTATGATAGGAGTTTACCCTGTCTGTAGTGTGATAGGAGTTTACCCTATCTGTAGTGTGATAGTAGTTTACCCTGTCTGTGATGTGATAGGAGTTTACCCTGTCTGTAGTGTGATAGGAGTTTATCCTGTCTGTGCTGTGATAGGAGTTTACCCTGTCTGTAGTGTGATAGGAGTTTACCCTGTCTGTAGTGTGATAGGAGTTTACCCTGTCTGTAGTGTGATAGTTTACCCTGTCTGTAGTGTGATAGGAGTTTACCCTGTCTGTAGTGTGATAGGAGTTTACCCTGTCTGTAGTGTGATAGGAGTTTACCCTGTCTGTGATGTGATAGGAGTTTACCCTGTCTGTAGTGTGATAGGAGTTTACCCTGTCTGTAGTGTGATAGGTTTACCCTGTCTGTAGTGTGATAGGAGTTTACCCTGTCTGTAGATGTGATAGGAGTTTACCCTGTCTGTAGTGTGATAGGAGTTTACCCTGTCTGTAGTGTGATAGTTTACCCTATCTGTAGTGTGATAGGAGTTTACCCTGTCTGTAGTATGATAGGAGTTTACCCTGTCTGTAGTATGATAGGAGTTTACCCTGTCTGTAGTGTGATAGGAGTTTACCCTGTCTGTAGTGTGATAGGAGTTTACCCTGTCTGTAGTATGATAGGAGTTTACCCTGTCTGTAGTATGATAGGAGTTTACCCTGTCTGTAGTGTGATAGGAGTTTACCCTATCTGTAGTGTGATAGGAGTTTACCCTGTCTGTGATGTGATAGTTTACCCTGTCTGTAGTGTGATAGGAGTTTATCCTGTCTGTGCTGTGATAGGAGTTTACCCTGTCTGTAGTGTGATAGGAGTTTACCCTGTCTGTAGTGTGATAGGAGTTTACCCTGTCTGTAGTATGATAGGAGTTTACCCTGTCTGTAGTGTGATAGGAGTTTACCCTGTCTGTAGTATGATAGGAGTTTACCCTGTCTGTAGTGTGATAGGAGTTTACCCTGTCTGTAGTGTGATAGGAGTTTACCCTGTCTGTAGTGTGATAGGAGTTTACCCTGTCTGTAGTGTGATAGTTTACCCTGTCTGTAGTGTGATAGGAGTTTACCCTGTCTGTAGTGTGATAGGAGTTTACCATGTCTGTAGTGTGATAGGAGTTTACCCTGTCTGTAGTGTGATAGGAGTTTACCCTGTCTGTAGTGTATAGTTTACCCCTGTCTGTAGTGTGATAGGAGTTTACCCTGTCTGTAGTGTGATAGGAGTTTACCCTGTCTGTAGTGTGATAGGAGTTTACCCTGTCTGTAGTGTGATAGGAGTTTACCTGTCTGTAGTGTGATAGTTTACCCTGTCTGTAGTGTGATAGGAGTTTACCCTGTCTGTAGTATGATAGGAGTTACCCTGTCTGTAGTGTGATAGGAGTTTACCCTGTCTGTAGTGTGATAGGAGTTTACCCTGTCTGTAGTAGTGATAGGAGTTTTACCCTGTCTGTAGTGATGATAGGTTTACCCTGTCTGTAGTATGATAGGAGTTTACCCTGTCTGTAGTGTGATAGGAGTTTACCCTGTCTGTAGTGTGATAGTTTACCCTGTCTGTGATGTGATAGGAGTTTACCCTGTCTGTAGTGTGATAGGAGTTTACCCTGTCTGTAGTGTGATAGGAGTTTACCCTGTCTGTAGTGTGATAGTTTACCCTGTCTGTAGTGTGATAGGAGTTTACCCTGTCTGTAGTATGATAGGAGTTTACCCTGTCTGTAGTGTGATAGGAGTTTACCCTGTCTGTAGTGTGATAGGAGTTTACCCTGTCTGTAGTGTGATAGGAGTTTACCCTGTCTGTAGTGTGATAGGAGTTTACCCTGTCTGTAGTGTGATAGGAGTTTACCCTGTCTGTAGTGTGATAGGAGTTTACCCTGTCTGTAGTGTGATAGGAGTTTACCCTGTCTGTAGTGTGATAGGGTTTACCCTGTCTGTAGTGTGATAGGAGTTTACCCTGTCTGTAGTGTGATAGGAGTTTACCCTGTCTGTAGTGTGATAGGAGTTTACCCTGTCTGTAGTGTGATAGGAGTTTACCCTGTCTGTAGTGTGATAGGAGTTTACCCTGTCTGTAGTGTGATAGGAGTTTACCCTGTCTGTAGTGTGATAGGAGTTTACCCTGTCTGTAGTATGATAGGAGTTTACCCTGTCTGTAGTGTGATAGGAGTTTACCCTGTCTGTAGTAGTGATAGGAGTTTACCCTGTCTGTAGTGTGATAGGAGTTTACCCTGTCTGTAGTGTGATAGGAGTTTACCCTGTCTGTAGTGTGATAGGAGTTGATCCTGTCAGTAGTTGATAGTTTATCCTGTCTGTAGTGTGATAGTTTACCCTGTCTGTAGTGTGATAGGAGTTTACCCCTGTCTGTAGTGTGATAGGAAGTTTACCCTGTCTGTAGTGTGATAGGAGTTTACCCTGTCTGTAGGTGATGGAAGTTTACCCTGTCGTAGTGTGATAGGAGTTTACCCTGTCTGTAGTGTGATAGGAGTTTACCCTGTCTGTAGTGTGATAGGAGTTTACCCTGTCTGTAGTCTGATAGGAGTTTAGCCTGTCTGTAAGTGTGATAGGAGTTTACCCTGTCTGTAGGTGATAGGATTTATCCGGTCTGTCTGGAGGAGTTTACCCTGTCTGTAGTGTGATAGTTTACCCTGTCTGTAGTGTGATAGGAGTTTACCCTGTCTGTAGTATGATAGGAGTTTACCCTGTCTGTAGTGTGATAGGAGTTTACCCTGTCTGTAGTGTGATAGGAGTTTACCCTGTCTGTAGTGTGATAGGAGTTTACCCTGTCTGTAGTGTGATAGGAGTTTACCCTGTCTGTAGTGTGATAGGAGTTTACCCTGTCTGTAGTGTGATAGGAGTTTACCCTGTCTGTAGTGTGATAGGAGTTTACCCTGTCTGTAGTGTGATAGGAGTTTACCCTGTCTGTAGTGTGATAGGAGTTTACCCTGTCTGTAGTATGATAGGAGTTTACCCTGTCTGTAGTGTGATAGGAGTTTACCCTGTCTGTAGTGTGATAGGAGTTTACCCTGTCTGTAGTGTGATAGGAGTTTACCCTGTCTGTAGTGTGATAGGAGTTACCCTGTCTGTAGTGTGATATAGTTTACCCTGTCTGTAGTGTGATAGTTTACCCTGTCTGTAGTGTGATAGTTTACCCTGTCTGTAGTGTGATAGGAGTTTACCCTGTCTGTAGTGTGATAGGAGTTTACCCTGTCTGTAGTGTGATAGGAGTTTACCCTGTCTGTAGTGTGATAGGAGTTTACCCTGTCTGTAGTGTGATAGGAGTTTACCCTGTCTGTAGTGTGATAGTTTACCCTGTCTGTAGTGTGATAGGAGTTTACCCTGTCTGTAGTGTGATAGGAGTTTACCCTGTCTGTAGTGTGATAGGAGTTTACCATGTCTGTAGTGTGATAGTTTATCCTGTCTGTAGTGTGATAGTTTACCCTGTCTGTGATGTGATAGGAGTTTACCCTGTCTGTAGTGTGATAGGAGTTTACCCTGTCTGTAGTGTGATAGGAGTTTACCCTGTCTATAGTGTGATAGGAGTTTACCCTGTCTGTAGTGTGATAGGAGTTTACCCTGTCTGTAGTGTGATAGGAGTTTACCCTGTCTGTAGTGTGATAGGAGTTTACCCTGTCTGTAGTATGATAGGAGTTTACCCTGTCTGTAGTGTGATAGTTTACCCTGTCTGTAGTGTGATAGGAGTTTATCCTGTCTGTAGTGTGATAGGAGTTTACCCTGTCTGTAGTGTGATAGGAGTTTACCCTGTCTGTAGTGTGATAGGAGTTTACCCTGTCTGTAGTGTGATAGTTTACCCTGTCTGTAGTGTGATAGGAGTTTATCCTGTCTGTAGTGTGATAGGAGTTTACCCTGTCTGTAGTGTGATAGGAGTTTACCCTGTCTGTAGTGTGATAGTAGTTTACCCTGTCTGTAGTGTTATAGTAGTTTACCCTGTCTGTAGTGTGATAGTAGTTTACCATGTCTGTGATGTGATAGTTTACCCTGTCTGTAGTATGATAGGAGTTTACCCTGTCTGTAGTGTGATAGGAGTTTCCCCTGTCTGTAGTGTGATAGGAGTTTACCCTGTCTGTAGTGTGATAGTTTACCCTGTCTGTAGTGTGATAGTAGTTTACCCTGTCTGTAGTGTGATAGTAGTTTACCATGTCTGTAGTGTGATAGTTTACCCTGTCTGTAATGTGATAGGAGTTTATCCTGTCTGTGCTGTGATAGGAGTTTACCCTGTCTGTGATGTGATAGGAGTTTACCCTGTCTGTAGTGTGATAGGAGTTTACCCTGTCTGTAGTGTGATAGGAGTTTACCCTGTCTGTAGTGTGATAGGAGTTTACCCTGTCTGTAGTGTGATAGGAGTTTACCCTGTCTGTAGTGTGATAGGTTTACCCTGTCTGTAGTGTGATAGGAGTTTACCCTGTCTGTAGTGTGATAGGAGTTTACCATGTCTGTAGTGTGATAGTTTACCATGTCTGTAGTGTGATAGGAGTTTACCATGTCTGTAGTGTGATAGTTTACCCTGTCTGTAGTGTGATAGGAGTTTACCCTGTCTGTAGTGTGATAGGAGTTTACCCTGTCTGTAGTGTGATAGGAGTTTACCCTGTCTGTAGTGTGATAGGAGTTTACCCTGTCTGTAGTGTGATAGGAGTTTACCCTGTCTGTAGTGTGATAGGAGTTTACCCTGTCTGTAGTGTGATAGGAGTTTACCCTGTCTGTAGTGTGATAGTTTACCCTGTCTGTAGTGTGATAGTTTACCCTGTCTGTAGTGTGATAGGAGTTTACCCTGTCTGTAGTGTGATAGGAGTTTACCCTGTCTGTAGTGTGATAGGAGTTTACCCTGTCTGTAGTGTGATAGTTTACCCTGTCTGTAGTGTGATAGGAGTTTACCCTGTCTGTAGTGTGATAGGAGTTTACCCTGTCTGTAGTGTGATAGGAGTTTACCCTGTCTGTGATGTGATAGGAGTTTACCCTGTCTGTAGTGTAATAGGAGTTTACCCTGTCTGTAGTGTGATAGGAGTTTACCCTGTCTGTAGTGTGATAGGAGTTTACCCTGTCTGTGATGTGATAGGAGTTTACCCTGTCTGTTAACCCTGTCTGAAGGGATGAAGGATATAATACTAAAGGTAAATCCGATCAATATTTTGGAATTCTAGAATTATGTATTGATTTACAACAAAGTAAAACATCAAATATGACTTAACCAAAAAAATAGAAGTTATCTCCCTTCAAGTAGCCAAGGTGTTGCACGATTGAAAAATACAGCTGTGGCTTTAAATCCTAATTGGTAATCTCGGGTCATTAGAAGTGCAAGATTTGCACGTCACCTAAATCTTTACAGCCGTCTCCGTCAAATTCTCTGGAGATAGGGAATGTAATCATTGCTTCATATCACATGTACATCAAGTATGCATGGATTGAAATGATCGTCACTGCTGGGCAAAACAAAGTAACAAATTAATATTATTCGCAATTGGACTGTAAAATGTCAGAATGCAGAATGTGATTGCGTAGTTAAATTGCTTCATTTGTGTTTAAGCCCTATTATTGTAAATGTCAGTTTAGTAACTGTGTCGGTATTCCAGCATGCAATATCGATATCCTCACTAGATAATACAATGTCGCGGCAATATAACTGATATCAGATTTCAGTCATGTTCATGTGGCTATGCAGGCACACACAAAAAAATATAATGATTAATAATCGGTTTAAGTCAAATGTATTCAAAATACAGTTTTTTTTATACTGAAACCATGACACGAGGCTAGTATGGTGTGGTACGTAAACCACACAGGACGAGGGACCAGTATGGGGTGATACTTATACCACACAGGACGGGGGACTAGTGTGGGGTGGTACTTATACCACACAGGACGGGGGACTAGTATGGGGTGGTACTTATACCACACAGGACGGGGGACTAGTATGGGGTGGTACTTATACCACACAGGACGGGGGACTAGTATGGGGTGGTACTTATACCACACAGGACGAGGGACTAGTATGGGGTGGTACGTAAACCACACAGGACGAGGGACTAGTATGGGGTGGTACTTATACCACACAGGACGAGGGACTAGTATGGGGTGATACTTATACCACACAGGACAAGGAACTAGTATGGGGTGGTACTTATACCACACCGGACGAGGGACTAGTATGGGGTGGTACTTAACCACACAGGACGAGGGACTAGTATGGGGTGGTACTTATACCACACAGGACGAGGAACTAGTATGGGGTGGTACTTATACCACACAGGACGAGGGACTAGTATGGGGTGGTACTTATACCACACAGGACGAGGGACTAGTATGGGGTGGAAATAATGAGATACCGTAACTAGTAATAACGATATAAAGTAACTAGTTATAATGAGACAACTCCTTTTTTCCATGTGATACTAATCGGCTTTCGTACAACCTGCTGCAATATACACTTTGTTTACTGTTAACGATTATTTACAAATAAGTCTACATATTAGTTATATATCCGTTTACAGCTAGCATTACCACACTGATGTTTATTCCTTCTTCGTATATGACTAAGTGGACCATCGCCATGTAGGTTTCAGCTGTTTGAATACCTTGTGAGCAGCGTGTGGACACCAATCCCGAACTACAACGTTAAAATTCACCGTCAAATCCACGCATGGTGAGGAATGTGTAATGAACTGTTTCAGAAATGTGGATTATATTACAGTTCATCGACCGTATGGTTCTATTGAAATCCTAGAAATACTGTAGTAACTTTAATTCCCGACAGACTGTCAGCAGTTCTAACCAATCAAAAGAGGCAGTCACCGTGTCTCCACACCTAAACACGTTATTATTCAAATCATGACAATCGCAATAGACAGAATACCTAATTGAAGACAAAATAACATATGTCCATCTGCTGTAGGATTTTCAATCTCCATAGCAATTGTATTGATGCAGAGTGCAGACGAGACACGACATGAGTTGACAATTCTGCATTATAACATATTGAGAACCTAGAAATGAAGCACTGCATGCTTTTCCAGCTTATGTCATACATGTACGTTGTTTCTCTATGAGAAGACAAAGAGTGAGCTCGATGGTAACGTAACCGACATTTACATCCACCCATAGACACACGTTCAGTGATGGGAAGTTTTCAACACTGATGATATTATCTGAGAGACTAATGTGATTTCGCCCGAGATCGCTGCCTGGTCGTCGCTGCCTGGAGTAACGAACATGTGTACTTTGTCATTTAAATGTACCATTAGCGTATTACCATGTTCTACAATGGTAAACCTTAATCCGTAGTTTAAAATAGAATTACTGTGACAGATGATGTTGGACTTTCAGCGATTCATATAAATAATGCACCAACTCTCTAGGCTCGAAGGTGAGAAAGGTATACCGTCTCTCTAGGCTTAGAGGTAGGAAAGGTGTTTACGACACTCGGTGATCGACAAGGCTTTTGAATTTTCGAGTTGGCAAATATACAAAAAGGTAGTCACGGAAACCTGGTGTATGATCGGATATTCATGACTTTAAGATTTGTGTGCGAGACAGACAGAAAGTATCGACACGATATTGTCAGGACAGACAGAAAGTATCGACACGATATTGTCAGGACAGACAGAAAGTATCGACACGATATTGTCAGGACAGACAGAGAGTATCGACACCATATTGTGAGGACAGAAAATACTCTTCATCTAGCATGCCCTACTTACTGATTGAGAAATTAAACCAGTAGGCTTGTGATTGTAATATCTCGATAACACCAGCCTTGTGTCCGAAACCTTGTTTAAATGACTTGATTGAATGTCGAATACTGATACTGTAATATTTGTGTAGAAAAATGTTGCTCCGGATAACCCCAAAAGTAGCATATGGAACAAGTGTTTTCATATCGAGTGTATAAGTGTTCAGGAAGGATGGAGTAAATCACTGTTCAGATCGAGTAAACTTATGTCCAGATGAGTAAATCAGTGTCCAGATGAGTAAATCAGTGTATCATTTTGAAGACGAGTAAGTTAGTGTTCAGCCTGTCGAGTACACCAATGCTCATATTGAGTCAATCAGTGTTCAGATGGGTATATACAATTGTAACAGATGGGTATATACAATTGTAACAGATGGGTATATACAATTGTAACAGATGGGTATATACAATTGTAACAGATGGGTATATACAATTGTAACAGATGGGTATATACAATTGTAAGTGTTAAGACCCAGTTGATCAGTGTTCAGATGGGTATATACAATTGTAAGTGTTAAGACCCAGTTGATCAGTGTTCATGATGAGTAAATCAGTTTTCAGATCGAGTGAATCAGTGTTCAGATTGAGTAAATTAGTGTTAATATAAGTAAATCAGTGTTCAGATGAGTAAATTGGTGTTCAGATCGAGTAAATTAGTGTTAATTTAAGTAAATCAGTTTTCAGATCGAGTGAATCAGTGTTCAGATTGAGTAAATTAGTGTTAATATAAGTAAATCAGTGTTCAGATGAGTAAATTGGTGTTCAGATCGAGTAAATTAGTGTTAATTTAAGTAAATCAGTTTTCAGATCGAGTGAATCAGTGTTCAGATCGAGTAAATCAGTGTTTAGGTCGAATAAATCGGTGTTCAGATCGAGTAAATCAGTGTTCAGATGAGTAAATCTGTGTTCAGATGAGTAAATCTGTGTTCAGATGAGTAAATCAAAGTACACTTGCTCATATCCAGTAAATTGGATAATGCTAACGTCGATTTTTTTTATAGACGGTTCCTAGATCCCAGTACTGTGTGTAGTTTAGCTCTACAACCAGGTACTGTTTAATGACTCTCCTTCAGCATGTTTACTTCGATTGTGAAAAGCACGCGCAATAATCTTAATATCTGTCACATGTCACTAGAGACGCATTGTTCAAAACTAGTAAACGTAAACTGGGGCTCAGAGTGATAGATAGTGATATTAAGTTAGAATTTTACAATAAAACTATCATTAACCTTGGAAGCTGCCAAGTTTTATTTCTGATGGATTTTTAACCACAGCCTAGGGCCACCAAAAACCCTAGCGATGGTCGAGTCGCCGCAATGATATATGTATGTGTCTTTCCGTTCTGTACTCCCCATATTTCTAAAATAAAGTCTGTTATCACGCGTATGCTAGGATAGAGTTATCTGTTTAATTTTAGCTTGAAATATGTGATAAAATGTAATACCTGCGTCAAACTACCGGGCATGCTCCTACAGATAATCAATAGATACAAAAAGGATGGCTTATCTGTATAATGCAGTCACGCAATCCACGTAACAGATCCGCAGTAGAGCAATCCACGTAACAGATCCGCAGTAGAGCAATCCACGTAACAGATCCGCAGTAGAGCAATCCACGTAACAGCTCCCCAGTAGAGCAGTCCACAGAAGAGCTCCTTATAGTTACGAAATCCACGGAATAGCTCCGCAGTAGAACAAGCAACGGAACTTCTCCGCAGTTACACAAATTCAACAACGGGGCCACATAGACTAGAATCAATTACAGTAATCGCAATCTTCTCGGTGTTTGGATTATATTTGTACGTACAATTAAACACGACTTCTAGGACTTGTCAGTAATGTAGGGCGCTGAGGATATCGGGGATGACAGTAAGGGAAATTAAAACGTACCTAAACCAATACTGAAGTGTGGAAAAGGGTGAGCAGCAACCCAATAATTCAATTAATCTAGAAAGGGGTTGACAGTAACCAATGATTTAATTAATGTAGAAAGGGGTGGATAGTAACCCAATGATTTAATTAATGTAGAAAGGGATGGATAGTAACCAATGATTTAATTAATGTAGAAAGGGATGGATAGTAACCAATGATTTAATTAATGTAGAAAGGGGTGGATAGTAACATAATGAGTTAATTGATGTAGAAAGGGATGGACAGTAACCAATGATTTAATTAATGTAGAAAGGGATGGATAGTAACCCAATGATTTAATTAATGTAGAAAGGGGTTGACAGTAACCAATGATTTAATTAATGTAGAAAGGGATGGATAGTAACCAATGATTTAATTAATGTAGAAAGGGGTGGATAGTAACCCAATGATTTAATTAATGTAGAAAGGGATGGATAGTAACCCAATAATTCAATTAATCTATAAAGGGGTTGACAGTAACCAATGATTTAATTAATGTAGAAAGGGATGGATAGTAACCAATGATTTAATTGATGTAGAAAGGGATGGATAGTAACCCAATGATTTAATTGATGTAGAAAGGGATGGATAGTAACATAATGATTTAATTGATGTAGAAAGGGATGGATAGTAACCCAATGATTTAATTAATGTAGAAAGGGATGGATAGTAACCCAATGATTTAATTAATGTAGAAAGGGGTTGACAGTAACCCAATGATTTAATTAATGTAGAAAGGGATGGATAGTAACCAATGATTTAATTAATGTAGAAAGGGGTGAGATAGTAACCAATGATTTAATTGATGTAGAAAGGGATGGATAGTAACCCAATGATTTAATTAATGTAGAAAGGGATGGATAGTAACCCAATGATTTAATTAATGTAGAAAGGGGTGGATAGCAACCGTAACATCGTGATTAAATAATAAAGTTTTTGATTTAATATATTATAAGAACTACTCCAGGGTACATAATTTATGCCTCTATATCCATATTAAGAATCATACATGAATGAAATTGTTGGTAATGGATAATTGTAAAGAGCATCAAATCCATGCATACATGTACATGCTGAACTAGTGCCACTTATTGTAAGAATTTAAATGACATTTTACTACGCTACCTGTAAATATAAACAGCACTATTATGCCACCGTTCATTCGATGCTGCTTGATTCTACCATGTTAAAACCCTAACGTCTGTTTATGAGCTGCAAATCTGGAAGACTCAATACTGGGTGTCCAACATAATAGTGGTTCATCATTGCATGGCGCCCTTTGTTGGAGTCAGATTGCAGGTATGACAAATATACTCGTTGTTTTACTTTGTAAATGGGAACTTGACACATCAAATACTTGTCCACAATAATTGCGTTTTGTCCCTGCATGTTTTTTTTTTTATATAAGTGGATTTGCAGATGTGACAAGACAATCTGTCGGCATGCTCCGGTAATGTGACACAGACAGGTTCTGTATCATCAGCTTTAAAGGTACTGAATTACGAAACATCACTAATTCTCTCATATACGAGTTTGCAATACATTTAAAAAACAACTTGTGTATCGTCTAAAGTAAAATTTACATTGCTTTGAATTAAACAATGTGTACATGACATCGCCCAGACCACAAATAGAGTTAAGCTTTCAGTCTTTGTAAGCCTTACGCCCGTATGTACAACAGGAAAGCAGTTTTCCACGAACCTACTATCGGTACGTTGCCCCGCTTCCTAGAGCCCGTATGTAGCCTGTTGTCTGGCCGACATAGTCATTAGTAGTGTAAAGACTAAAGGATTTACATTTACACGTAAAAACAAGGAAATAATGTGTATTGTATGTGAATTTAAGAAGTTTGTCTCCACAATGTAAGCAACGTGAATCCTCGACCTATATCGATATCACTTATAATGTACATTGTCTCGCTAGCATTGTCACAATACCACTGTCGCAATTGCATTTTCTAATCAGCACTGTCTCGCTGACATTCCTCTCCGGTGCCATAGTTGTGCGTTTGTCTCGTGATTCGGTTGCTACTTTCGGTATCTCCACTTCTGTTCATCTCGAACATCATTAGGTGGAGATTCCAACCTACTCACTACCACCATATGGTCGATGAAAAAGATGCATCATTTCTCACATGTTTTTAAAATTCAAATGCAGCAACAGCTGATCTAAATGACGTTAGATGACTATCTTGTCAGCATGATCCTGGTCATGACTTCCAAACTCCTATAGTACAGCAAGGCACTACGTAATCTATACAATACCCAAATAATAAAGCTAAGAAATGGGCGAATTGAGAGCATGAAACATTAAACTTACTGTCAGAGTTGATTAAATCCACTAAGTACATCATCTTTAACAGATTTAACAACTTAAAATCTTACTGGAAACAAAAACAAATTTACTTTTCCTGGTCCCGATGTCAAAACTCCTCTCAGCAATAGCATGATAAGCACAAGTCTGTGTCTTCAGAACTGACATTCAATAGCCTTATCTTTCTCTGCACAAATGTTAAACTTGTTTAAAGGATACAAACCATGCAGACAAACTTTCCAATTAGGAAAGACTGTCTTGCATTCTTCTAGAGACCACACCAGTTTACCAAGCCTTACTACTATAATCTTCTACAGACCACTAGAGAAAACTTGGCATTGGTTTACCAAGTCTTACTACTATAATCTTCTACAGACCACTAGAGAAAACTCGGCATTGGTTTACCAAGCCTTACTACTATAATCTTCTACAGACCACTAGAGAAAACTCGGCATTGGTTTACCAAGTCTTACTACTATAATCTTTCAGAGACCACTAGAGAAAACTCGGCATTGGTTTACCAAGTCTTACTACTATAATCTTCTACAGACCACTAGAGAAAACTCGGCATTGGTTTACCAAGCCTTACTACTATAATCTTTCAGAGACCACTAGAGAAAACTCGGCATTGGTTTACCAAGTCTTACTACTATAATCTTCTACAGACCATTACGGCATTGGTTTACCAAGCCTTACTACTATAATCTTTCAGAGACCACTAGAGAAAACTCGGCATTGGTTTACCAAGTCTTACTACTATAATCTTCTACAGACCACTAGAGAAAACTCGGCATTTGTTTACCAAGTCTTACTACTATAATCTTCTACAGAACACTAGAGAAAACTCGGCATTGGTTTACCAAGTCTTACTACTATAATCTTCTACAGACCATTACGGCATTGGTTTACCAAGTCTTACTACTATAATCTTCTACAGACCATTAGAGAAAACTCGGCATTGATTTACCAAGTCTTACTACTATAATCTTCTACAGACCACTAGAGGTAACGGCATTTGTTATGCTCACCATAATCTTAATCTTTTCCATCATTTTAACGAGACTCATTCCATATATGGTTAATGTCAGACCAGTCTCCCATCAAGTCCGATTAACCGATAAATAACAGGTACCAGGTAGATATCTTATGATACTATGTAAACAGGTCTAGTCGACCAAAGTATGTATGATGGACGTTCCCAGTGTCTGAATGTGTTTAACCAGGTCTAGTCGACCAAAGTATATATGATGGACGTTCCCAGTGTCTGAATGTGTTATCCATAACGCTGCCTTACTCCTATGCGACACTATGACACGGAACATTGTGATTTTACCAATAACGGCCATTGATATCGTACTTATTATCATATTAACATCCAGTTATTTACGATAACTAATATATATGGTTATATGAACGAAATGATATTTTATTTAAAATATGAACAGCTCCTTATGGTATGGGTTAATCGATTTCCAAACCACATCGATCATCTAGACAAGTCATTGGAAGTCTGTGACGGCTCAGCTTCCGGTTCCTTTGATGCCGTGATCACGCTTAGATCCGTGGAACGTTGGAACATTGTTTGGGGGTAGGAGACGTCTCCTGGGAAATAAGGCAAGTACAGAGTAACACTTAGCAGTGACAGGGGTTAGAGTCTTGTAAAAGTTCACATAAAAGAATCCACAAGAGACTGCACTCCACAGGCTGTAGATAACAATAAAACGCGATACTATAGATACAACAGTGCATGTATCCAAATTAGATCACTCAGCAGCACAGTATAAAGACATGTATGGTGTTAGGTACTGTACATATTAGATCACTCAGCAGCACAGTATAAAGACATGCATGTACTGTACATACCAGTTCAGACCATGTCGACTACAGTGACGTTGCATTATGACAATTTCTCTACGGACTCTACGGCCGGCTGCATTGTCCTGTATAATATACTATTGCGGAGACCTGCCATCCGTTTACCATGAATTCGTTACCGTGTTTAAACGATCAGAACATGACGGTGCCGGTCCTCTTTACATGGTGGTTTGTTTTTACATTTTTACATGATGGCGTGAGCCTATTTTATACATGGTGGCATGGGTCCCCTTGGACATGGTGGCTTGGGATTACGTATATACTATACGGTGTCGTGGGTCCCCTTTTACATTGTGACAAGGGACTACGTTTACATGGTTGCATGGGTCCCTTTGTACATGGTGACATCGTTCACTTTCATATGGTGACCTGGATCCACATAGTGGAGTGGGTCCACTTTTTCATGGTGACGTTGGTCTACTTTTTCATAGTGGCATGTGTCCACTTTTTCATTTTGGAACGGGTTCTCTTTTTCATGGTGACATATGTCCATTTTTTTCATTGTGGAGTGGGTTTACTTTTGTATGGTGACAATTGTCCACTTTTTCTTGATGGCATTGATCCACTTTTGTATGGTTACATTGGTCCCCTTGTTATGGTGGCGTTGTTTGTTGCCCTGATCATGACGGCGTTTGTTGACGTTTAAATGTCAGTGTATAGTAAACTACATGCGTTATATACACACACGGGGAATCAAACAATACATATCACGAGTATTGTCTGACATCAAACTCAATACAAAGGATGGCGCTTTCGTGTACAATTGTATGTCAGAGTCGAATAACACAGAAACCTAGACGCGGCATTTCAAAGTAAAACTACAACATTTCGCTATCTATACTTTATATATTGATATACTGACTTCAAGAAAAAGAGGCTTGGGAAGTCTCAATAACAAAACCCATTGTCCGTAATCAATCAGAAATTCTGAGGACGGGGTTTATAGCAAATCAGGAAAACGTCGATTCCAACCAGACTAATTAGGCTAGCCCATATTAAATCCTGGTTGATACCCTTCTCATAGTGTTGTCTAAAGAATCAAGTTGATGCAGCTTGTATTGCTGCGACGGATAGCAGTTTAATACTACCGGCGTCGCAGACAAAGACATGTCGTGCACAATGTCATACAGGGTCAATGATGGCCATAAAGTGGACGGTGGGCGAGGCGTTTGTCTGAAAGAATTTGTGTTTAATGGTAAACCATATTTGTCGTTAGAAATAAAAGAAATTCACCAAACACAACACAATAAAAATGATTTAATCTGTTTTCATTCTTTGGAAATACATTGGATTAATTAACCTATTTCGAGTCATATACTACAGCAATTGTCCTTGTTAATATCACCATCTTTAACCATTGTTGATTTGAAATTGAATGCAGATGAAATTTAATGTTATAGATAACTCGATTTGATTGTAAGTTTTATTAAAACAACATTAAAACAATTAATTGCAGAGTGAGGTGTTCCTATACCAAACCTGGCTGAACATGAAAAAGGCTGTTTTAAGCCTTTCCTGCTCATTAGCGACAAGAGCTCCTCCCTAGTTTCTATTGGTTTTCACTTAAAATCATACATCCTTTGTCTTGTTGAAAAGTTAATAAATGAGGTGAGTTCGTCATTACAGTAGAAGCCAGCCTTGCAGATGTGTGTCTCTGTTCTAACGATTTCCATTTTATTACAGGGCTATTGAGTAGCTGAAACCAGCAACCGACGACTTGTTTATGTAATAGATTGTATAGGATGAAATCTACACTGGTGTACCAAAATACGCACGAGAGCAGATTGTCTTTAAGACAATTCTGTATTTGCTGCTATCCGTTTTACAGCAAAAGTCAATTTGCTTTGGAAACCTATTTACACAACAGAGTTAAGCTTAATAGGCCCTATGCTCAATAGCTTAAGGAGGAACTTTGTCATTAAAGTAATAAAAAACGTTATTTTATGAATTGATGAATCTTAATAATAAACAAAGCACGGATTCGTCAATACTATAATAGATATAAACCTATTCCTAAATGTCACGTGGTCGTATCGTTCTCTGTCATCTCGTACGCCAGAAAACATTACCTGAATGTTACTATATGTGTGTTTACACTTAATTATAAAGCAGATTCTATAAATAACAGATCTTTCTCTTCTAGTTTATTTATTGATTTAATGTTAACTGTTGCCTTTGGAGTAGAAACTTAATGGTTTAATTAAGAATACAATATCTGTGGCGAGTTTTAATTAAAACCATCTGAACTGCTTAGATAGTCACTGGACGAAGTGCACACAAACCATCCAGTAGTATGTACAAT
The DNA here is from genome assembly GCF_902652985.1 of Pecten maximus. Lineage (NCBI taxonomy): Eukaryota > Metazoa > Mollusca > Bivalvia > Pectinida > Pectinidae > Pecten > Pecten maximus. The sequence goes on along the minus strand of NC_047018.1, from coordinate 13,237,157 downwards.
ATCTGTATGACGTATAAGGATTCCCCTTGCAAAAATGGCATGTTTATGTTAATTTGTATAAAGTATTTTCTTTACAAAAATAGTATGTTTATGTTGATTTTTATAAGGATTTCCCTTACAAAAACACTATGCTTGTATTAATTTGCACAAAGGATTCCCCTTACAAAGTGGTATTTTTTCGTTAATTTGTATAAAAAAAGTTCCTTTTCAAAACAATGCGTTTATGTTAACTGAGAGAATAATTTGTTGATGTGTAAAGGACTCCCGTTTATGTATAACAGACTTTCAAGCATATATGATATGCATGTATTTACCAAAGGTATTCCGTAAAAGACTGTTGATCAGGTCTCGTGTTTTCCCTTCGATTAGGAGAACAGAGTATCGGTGTCATTCATTACAGCTATACAATCAGGGCAATTCCATAAGGTGGGCATCTTGATAAAAAACATAACCAGCAAGACAAATTCCTACAAATCAACTCAAAAAATAAAAAAGTCACTATCAGAAACAAACGCAGCCACGCCATCAGTACAGGAATTAAACGATCCCCGTGTCACGTGACATTCGTCATAACGTCTTTGAAGAAGCTTGGTGTTACAAACGAACAACGAACAAAGGAATATCCCGGGTGGATGGGTGTCCGGTCAATGACCGCTTACATATACAGTACCTTTTGTGAAATAGTGCACTTGACGTATAACGCAAATATCAGTGCTTGGATATTGACAATGAAAGACACACTCTTCCCAACAAACACCGAGCTGAATGTTTAATTTAATTTTCTTTCTATTCTTTTTTTTCTTTAACAGTTTTAATAGAAACATCCTGGTGTTCCGTGTGGAAAACCAATATGAAGGATTGATTCCTACAGAGCATGAAGTCGGAATTAGCGAAAGCTGTTCATCAGCTGTTAGCCTTGAACTTGTTACGTCGTTAACGCCGATTTACGACGTACGGAACCATATAATGAGTGAGGATAGGTTAAGGATAGGTTAAGGATAGGTTATACCTAGAACGTGTGTTGTTGCCAGTAATTGCGCTAGTAACATATGTAGAAAACTGGAGACTATGATCTTTAATTGTCTGTGTACTGACATCAGGTCCGACGGACATCCCAGATGACAAGACTAGTGTGAATTAGGCGCTGATCAAAGTATCTTAAAATAGGCGTTCTTAGCGGTATAAACGATATTGACCTTCTACGGGGATTGAATATTGCAAAGATTGTCACTGCTGTCAAATTAGAAAAGGCATATTTAAACACGCGAGACAATTTACTTCATCATGAAAGCGACCTGTTTAAATAATTCTGAGAAATGTCTAAAGCGAAAGACGCTTACATTGTATACCTGTTTTGCCGCTCTTAATCTCCAGTAATAAAATTATCTTCGTTAACTTCTTGTTTTATAGAAGGCGAATAAAAAGGTTGCATTTGTGGTAGGGACATAGTTGCTTTAAAGCATAATGATATAAAATCATTATCGCAGGTGTAATTTCACAGGTTTGTTCGGGATCTAGGGGAAACTGAACCTAGCCTTTTTAAAGACACGTCCACAAATGGCCGAATATGACAGTTTGTAGCTTTTGATAAGGATATGTCGAGGATTCCATCTTCATATGTCGTCCTCGTCGATGTGTGTCTTCATACTAAATAGATCAGGTCAGAAGCTCAAAAAGGACAATCAGAATTTGAATCAAATATGATATTGACGGTTCCACAATTACATGTGCTATTGACGGTGCCTCAATTAAGTACAAAACATGTAATTTGACAGCAAATATGGGAAAATATCTACATTTTTCAATTCGCTTAAGAAGCAGAACTTACAACGATAGAACGAAGTAAGGGCGAAAATGAGAATATAGAATGATGGAAGCATAAACAATAGTGTGAGTTTTTGATACCAATACCCGGTTTTGTATTTACGTCCATAAACGTGTAAATTCCACGTATTTATAGACAGGCGGATCCCAAACGCCAATTATGGTGCGTGCTTAGCATTTAGAATGCGGTGGAAATGTGTTCAATTTGTCAATGAATGAGATTTAGATTGTAATTGCAGGCCACACTATTCTCTATAACACCCCTGGGCCACACAGTAATGGCAAGTCTCGGCCATTCAAACCAATACGTAGTCAAAGACCATTTATTTTCATTCTTAACCAAGCCACTTGACATGCAGCAGTTTGACCGTTTGACCAGTATAGGAATACATAAGAACAATCGTAACCGGTACCAATAGGGTCAAAGGAATTGTAGATGTACAAACCACTACAGTCGTTTGCATGACTAGCACAAATTAATACATTTAATATATATCAACAAAACATATTAACATTCGTTCCCTTTACAAGATTATTCCTGCTAAAAGCTCGGCATTCTGGGAGTGAGACAGATGGATCACCCGTTGTCATCATAATGAGACAAAGATGGTAGCCTGATTGGTGTTTTCGGCAGTTTACTTCAGTGAGATGGCATTACAGCAAGGCGACAAACACGAACATACCGCAGACACCATCCTAAAGTGACTAATATAAAAGAAAACCCTGACAATATGTGGAAGTTAATCTAAGCCTTCCTCAAGATTTAATATGGACTAGTACTGATGAAGTTGTCGTGACAATTTGCCTGTGACGTTTTAGCTGAATATAATTATAGGCTTGCCCCATTCAACAAGGCATCACCTTTTAATGGCCACACTGTGTTGATCGGACATCCTGTTTATCAAGGTTGGATTTACATCAACTTACACTTATACAGTACATAGATTATTCTCTATTATTCCATTGAAACGCTAAGTGTCAAAAGAAGTAAGATAAGTACACCAAATGTACACAGATTTATTTATCTCGATACAAGAGCTGGCGTTGATCCTGATGCCTACAAGCCCTTTCTATCTTTATTGACCGGTTTCATTCTTAGTTATGTCTGATGGACACATATGGCAGGAATGACAAAAGAATGCACCTTTATACTGCTCAACCTTAACTGCTTTTTGTCACGAAAATCACAATTTTATTTTTTACTGCCGAGTTTGGCAATCCATGCCTATGGGGATGTGTAGAGTCGAAAGTAATCATGAACCTGTAATAAATTCAACAACAGGCCGTTCAAGCCTCGCCGGAGTTCTCCCAGAGTTAAGTGTTACTTTGTCTCCTGCAGGGGTCGTCTGTATTAGATTGGGCTGACAGACCAGGATGCACTATATCGGCTATCTACATATTTACAGTATATTGTCTATATAGGATGTTATGATGTGGCTGGTGACATCATCTAGTCACAGACTTGGTACGTATAGCGCGATGAATCGGTCACTTACAGTAACAAAACGACCAAACATGTCGACTCCATTATTCATAAAAGGAACATTCTCCAAAGACTGCCTGCATAATTCCGCTTTTGACGAGGCTTATTAAGATTCCATTGATCAGGAAACATCTGCAGACGTCTAGCTTCAGGGGACGCGCATTCCACAGAACACCAACAGGCACAGGCATTTTAATGAGACTTTTGGATAAAAGTACTTATTCAGAAAAAAAGTATTATTTTACATTTGTACAAAGTGACGGTTCATTTATGTGTTCGTACATATCAATATCTGTATTACATAACTTCCACATATAAATATATATAATCTGTATTACATAACTACATATATAGTGATATGAGTATTACAAAACTACGTTTATAGAATATATGTAATACATACCTTAATGTATATTATATCTGTATTGCATACCTCATGTTTATACTATCTGCTACATAGCTACATGTAAATTATATCTGTATATCATAATTTTTTGCTGCCAGTATATGACGAGTCCCAGAATGACGATGTCCCTAGTACAACTAACGAGTACCAGAATGACGACACAGCTTTAACATGTCCCTAACCACTGACGAGTTCTAGAATGACGACACACCTTTAACATGTCCCTAACCACTGACGAGTCCTAGAATGACGATGTCCCTAGTACAACTAACGAGTACCAGAATGACGACACAGCTTTAACATGTCCCTAACCACTGACGAGTCCTAGAATGACGATGTTCCTAGTACAACTAACGAGTACCAGAATGACGACACACCTTTAATATGTCCCTAACCACTGACGAGTCCTAGAATGAAGACACAGCTTTAACATGTCCCTAACCACTGACGAGTTCTAGAATGACGACACAGCTTTAACATGTCCCTAACCACTGACGAGTCCTAGAATGACGACACAGCTTTAACATGTCCCTAACCACTGACGAGTCCTAGAATGACGACACAGCTTTAACATGTCCCTAACCACTGACGAGTCCTAGAATGACGACACAGCTTTAACATGTCCCTAACCACTGACGAGTCCTAGAATGACGACACAGCTTTAACATGTCCCTAACCACTGACGAGTCCTAGAATGACGACACACCTTTAATATGTCCCTAACAACTGACGAGTCCTAGAATGACGATGTTCCTAGTACAACTAACGAGTACCAGAAGGGCAACACAGCCGAATGACATCCATAACATCACAAACGAGCGCTACAAGGGTGGCACAGCTTTATGTCCCTTACCACTGACGTGTCCCAGAATGACTTCACAGCTGTCTGGTTCCCAATGTACCACTGACGAGTCCTAGAAGGACGACACAACTGTATGATATCCCATAGGACAGTGACGAGTCCTTGAAGGACGACAAAGTGTATAATGTCCTTAAGATTACTGACAGGACCCGGAAGGATGAAACAACTGTATGATGCAGCTTTCTGTGCAACATTTTCAGCAACTATGACTAGAGGTCATTTATTGTACACAGTTGACTCCTTTAGAGGTTTTTGTGTGGTTCAATTGTAGTGGAACTCAGTTGGGCTAAGCGCAAATGGCTAAATATCTCAAATGCTAAGGGCATCTGTCTAGATATTGGAGGTTCCGGGTTTGAGTCCCTTTCTGGTCGTTGCATTTGCCCTCACCTGTTATATTTGGCGCAAAACTAAATGCCAACGGAGGTTGTATATGGTCTCGTGTGTGGCCTCGGGATAGAAAACTTCCTTGAAAGAAGGAGGCAATTGACCACCGGTGGCCAGGTAGCTCAAATTGTTAAAGCGTCCGTCTCTGAGATCCTGGATTCGAGTCCTGATCAGTTCGTTGTATTTCCCTCTCCTGTTACACAAAATTAACTACCGCTATACACCATATATGTTGACATTGGATAAGAAATTATACAATGTATAAAAGATGTAATGCTATTGTTTGATCCAACTGAAAGGCTCCGTACTGTTCCTAATTGTAACATATTAATTCAACCCCGAGTTGAACGTGACTTCTGAGCCAAATGGTAACTGTCATACAATGTCTATAGTTTATGGGGAAGCAATAGACACCAGCAGTACTGTGTCATTGTACCATCAGCCAACAGTAATACGGGAATTGTCGGTTAAAAGGAGGTTGTACCCCCGGGGAAATCCTAACGACGCGCGCGAGCACCTGTCATTGACGTATCCAGCTACAATAACAGGGTTACGACAACCCGGTTTGACGAGGAACCAACAGAATAACGTCGTCATCATTTCTTTCCTTCTATAACCCATATATTTTATCATTTTTGATCTAATTATTTAAAACTGAAATAAATAATGTTGACATCGCATATCTATCATATCTTTGAATAAGAAATTATTTCTGTTTTGAAGGCGTATCATTTGTAATGATATTGAACTGGCAGTACCTACTAATATATACCACAATAAATCAATCATACAAGCTGTATATTACTGTTTAAAAGGGTTACATACACCACGTTAACTGTTACATAACTTAGCTATACCATTGATAGCATATAATCGTACCACTTTGGTCCAAAAACGGTAAAAATAAATGCAGTATCTAATTCCCAAAAACGACGTACTTTGTTTTCAGGAGTTATTTAAGCATTTAACTGCATTCTTTTGAAAGTTATTGGAAAGTTACTGCATATCCCTTTTTTATACAACATAAATACTTGAATTTAAATTGATCAATCGGTCATTTTAATCCGGAAGCCCGAATTTTCGTGACGTCAAAAATACGCTTTATATAGTGACGTCAAACAAAACGGCGTCATCTTGTGACGACGTCACAAACATTGTTCTTCATATCACTACACCAATGTGAATTATGAGGTGATTAATGACAATGTGCAGGGAACTGGAATATAAGGACATAACGACAAATATCACGCCACACTTCCCCAAACATTGAAAAAAAGTATATTCCTTTGTGTATCTAGCAATGTTAAAATGGAAATGTAAAGGGGTTTTCAGCTTAGTTTTATCTTTACTAGATTAACATAGATAAACGCGCCGAAATCATTTTGTTTCATTCAATGATTAAGCCCATGTAAAGAATTGATGTAGTCCATCAATGTAAATGAATGTGAGACGATCATTTTGAGTTGCACGACTTACACAGTCGGGGCTCGTTATGGATTTGATACAGGTTCTATAAAATAACATTCGATGAAAGCTCTATTCAATAAATGTTTACATTCGAGGGAGGCTTTAGCCACTTTAACATATTGGACATTCGACAGAAGCTCTCTGAAATGCGCATTTCACTTTTGATACACTCGATAGAAGGTTTATACGATACATGTTTAACATTCGATAGACCTTACACAATAAATGTTTAACATTCGATAAAGGTTTTACACAATAAATGTTTAACATTCGATAAGGGCTTTACACAATAAATGTTTAACATTCGATAAAGGTTTTACACAATGGATGTTTAACATTCGATAAGGGCTTTACACAATAAATGTTTAACATTCGATAAAGGTTTTACACAATGGATGTTTAACATTCGATAAGGGCTTTACACAATAAATGTTTAACATTCGATAAAGGTTTTACACAATGGATGTTTAACATTCGATAAGGGCTTTACACAATAAATGTTTAACATTCGATAGTGGTTTTACACGATAAATGTTTAACATTCGATAAGGGCTTTACACAATAATTGTTTAACATTCGATAGAGGTTTTACACAATAAATGTTTAACATTCGAGGGAGGCTTTACATACTCATGTTTAAACATCAGACAGTGGCGTTACACAATAAATGTTTAACATTCGAGGGAGGCTTTAAATCATACATGTTTAACATTCGAGGGAGGCTTTAAAAAATAAATGTTTAACATTCGATAAAGGCTTTACTCAATAAATGTTTAGCATTCCATAGAGACTTTATACAGTACATGTTTTATATTCAATACATTTGACAGAAGCTCTATACATTATTTCTGAAGGTATTGCCTTTGAAAAAGAGTTATTATGTAAGGATTCAATTGAATATTTTCCGCATTGCGGTATTTGCAACAATCCTTAGACGAGTATGCAAACAGAATGTTAATATATTTAATCTCGTCCAAATGCGAATAATGTGGAAAACTATTTTGTTTCTCCGCTATCACCAAGTCCTGCAGTATTACTATAAGACGTTCCACCATGGCGCCCATAACGCTATGGACACTGTCGTAAGGTCGGCAAAGTTAATGAGGGCTGACGGCACACAGGTCATCATAGTATATACTGGTGATATTAAGTTAAATGATTTAGGAATCAAGCTGAGCTATTGGATACAATTTCCATCAGAGAGTACATCATTATCAACCGTACTCTGGATTCGTCCAGTCATGGATGATTACCTCTAGAGCCGTGGAATCTCGCGCAAATAGATCACTCCATACGCCATATGCTGTTTTTAATTCATTCATTCTAATGAATTTGATACTGAGTATGTAGATTATATTATCATTATCATGTATTATTATAAAAAAAAAATCGATCGAATTTAAACTGACAGTACACTGCGACTCCTATAATTCATTGTGGATATTTACAAATTTTCGAAGTTCTTTATAAGCCCAGTATAAATACGGATAAATACTGGCGTGTGAGAATACAAAGAAAACAAAAATGATGTCACTCCAATTTGAATGATACTGGGATGACTCAGACATGCAAAGTTATCTGTTTGCCTATTACAAAGGCTCATTAATTTTGTGTGTAGCAGGTGTGTGTGTGATGGCACTGTTACGGAGGTACCTTCCGTATCCACCGAGATATAGGTATCTTGTAATCAGCTGTAATCAACAACACAGCCAACTGTTGCATCTCCATTTCGACACATATGCTCGTTCTAACCTATCGATCATACCAATGCTTTGTGTTTCTAGCAATTTCCTTTCCAAACGTAATCAATATTTTTATGGTGGGAATTCAAGAACACACCCCATATCACTGTAATGATTATTTGCATGACGAAAGACACAGAGGTGTTTTAGAGTCAAAACGTGTAACAATGGTAAACGACAGACTCTAGGTTCCGGAACGAGAAGCTAATAGAAGTGAAATAAAAGCGGGAAAAAAGCTCGGGCAGACGACATATTCATGCAATGCAGTGTGGGTCGATATTCCGCAGTTTTCTACTGCGGATCGCCCTTACTTTTGCTTACTTCAGCGATTCCATGTTTTCTAGCAGTAGTATGATTAAGGGATAGGGTAAGAAGACTGTGTCATACTTGAGATTGGATAGTCTATGATAAATATCAAATCATTTCAGTACAATGCAGGGGAAATATAGAACGAGATCGCATGTCTTATATCATAAAATATATAGGATGTATAAGAATATAATGAAAACCCCATTATTCCAGAAAGTTCCATGTTGAAATATATATTTTGTGTTGAGTACTTACAAATGAGATAGGTGTATGTGAAATATGACTACATACGAAGCTGGCATTGCCAGTATGTGATTACCGATACCTCAATACACAACAGACATATACGGTCTACAACAGCAGCAATTTGACGACACAAACAGGACAGCGTGTGTTACGTACGGCTTGGATGCTGCATCAACTAGAAAACCAGACTAAAAACCCATGTTTTCTTATGCAAGTTTAATTGAATACAGAGGAAAGCCGATGTAATTCTCAGCCGTTTTAAATTGTCCCAATAACTCATCAGCGATCTCGAGAAGCCAGTATACGTGCGTTAAACTGCGTGATGAATATGGAACTACGACTCTCAATAAAGCCTGCTAACCAGTGATCGGTTGGGGTAAAAGCTATCATATTAAATCGCTCCAACAATAAAGCATTTTTAACAAGAATATGGAATTTCAACATATATTATCGAATTTCAGCTGAAAATCGATTTTTGCGGATTTGTCGAGTGGAGTTGGTTGATGAAATGTAAAATGGTAATGGAGGAAATCAATCTTATTGTACATGTTCCTTTTAGTAGATCGGCTTACGTAGCCATCTCCACAAGGTGACGTTTACATAGAGAACATTCCGCTTCCTTCGAAAATAACTATACTTTATGAAAGACTATAAAATGAAGATTGTGGTGCTGGAAGCGTGAGTGATCGGCAGATATCTTCTTCTGTGCATATATATACGTTATTAAAACACAAGATTTATTTACCTTCGGCTTGTTTTATAGATTCGTTACGTGAAGGATCATTCCAATCTGAAACCTTTCAGAATGATATCGATGTTTCTAATATATCACCATTTCATGTTCCTATCTATATTTCAACTGAATGGTATACATGTTAATCTACTTACAGACAATATGGACGACTCCGTTGAATGGTATACATGTCAATTTACGTACAGACAATATGGACGACACCATTAAATGGTATACATGTTAATCTACTTACAGACAATATGGACGACACCGTTGAATGCTAGTGAAATGGTCTTGCAAATTTGCCAGGTTATAGTAAGATGTCACACTCGAGACGATCTAAAATGTATATTGAGAGTCAAGGCCAGACATATGTCTTCTATAATATTTGTAAAACATTTTGATCACGTGATGATGACTAGTCTGTATTAGTTTCCGTTCTATATGCTACACAGGTATACACCATAACATATGTAAACTTTCATATTTGCTATGAGAAGGAGATACTATATTGTATGTGTGTTTGATTGTCAAATGTTTACATTATCCAAGTATTGTTTTACATTAGTCTATCATAGGTTTGTTTGTATTTTCACATGTTTGCTTGTGGATTTATTAAAGCATTGTAACATCCTTTGTTGTGTTCCTATTTGTTTTTCATAATTGTACATTAACATTACGTTAACGTTGAAATGTTGAAAGAGTTTATGAAGGTTTTTAACGTTGATTAAAACAACTCAGCTATGAAACTATGAGAGATAGAACTATCTTCACCGTTAAACAAAAAGTATCCCTAATTAAGCTTAGGACGTGTCAGCAAAATTCCTCAGATACCAAACAAATTAAGAAAATAAAGGCTAGATAACTTTAATACACCTCCAATAATAAAATGATATCGTCTTTTCAAAAAGAATGTCACATAGTTTAACAATTTATATAGTGACATTAATGTGGTGTAGTTTTCATGAATGTTCGTTTCTGCAGGTGGATAAATGTAGGCGATGACGTAGGCTGTAGACATAAGACTTAATAGAACTCTAACTGATACTTTATCGTCACAGTACCAAAGTAATGACGACAAATGTGTGGCGATGTCTCCATACCTCCCCAATTAAGCTCAGTATGGCGGATTATCATAACCAACACGTTCACCGCAAACCGTACTTCCGGAGGTGCAAATTAAATTTAGAGTCAGTTTATGGACTAGTAATACTGGTGGGATTTCTTTCGTGAACAATGATATTAGTAGTACAGTAGTGTTTTGCTTATGTCCCCCTGCATTGTCCAGAAAATTGCCATTCACAGTGATTTGAGTTGTGGAAGACGGCCAACACAGAAAAATAAATCTATAAATCATAGTCTTCATACAAATATGTGAACAGGCTATTGGATCGTTACCAGCCGAGCGTACAGTATGTCTGAGGTATTGGTGCCCCGGGGTACACCGTGAGTCTATGTCATTTCCACCAATGTCGTTATATATATATATATATATACATATACATGTACATTGATATGGAAAAAGCATCGGAATTGCTCCATGGAGTAGTATAATGTATATTTGATGGTGGCCAGTTGTTTTTAAGTGGTCATGGGCCTTGAATTATTAATGAACGCGGTTCATTATAGTGAGATATTACAAATAATACCTTCCGTCTCTAGGGTAATCAGCGACCTCCTGCTTCAAACGCTAACATCGCTCTGGCACGGAAGATGGGGGAGAAGTAATATATACGTTTGACATACACCCGTGTTACCATGCCTACAGGTAACCTGTCAAGATCGAAACACACGACAAACGTGTTAATGTAAACCCACCATAAATGTGCAAAAAAGTCAATGTGTTTACAACTTTATATCGGCTAGCATCAACGATATACAACTGTTGTAATGCAAGGGTGATGGCACAATGGAACAGTGCAACTATTGCTATCACCACACATAGCAGCATTGATGTTGTCGTACAGATAGTATGAATGTCAGACGGAAAGTACCGAAGATCTCTAGGTGGCCAGAACTATGGATGACGGTACCAAAGATCCTAGGTGGCCAGAACTATGAATGACGGTACCAAAGATCTCTAGGTGGCCAGAACTATGAATGACGGTACCAAAGATCTCTAGGTGGCCAGAACTATGAATGACGGTAACAAAGATATCTAGGTGGCCAGAACTATGAATGACGGTACAAAAGATCTCTAGTTGGGAAGAACTATGGATGACGGTACCAAAGATCTCTAGGTGGCCAGAACTATGAATGACGGTACAAAAGATCTCTAGTTGGGAAGAACTATGGATGACGGTACCAAAGATCTCTAGGTGGCCAGAACTATGAATGACGGTAACAAAGATCTCTAGGTGGCCAGAACTATGAATGACGGTAACAAAGATCCTAGGTGGCCAGAACTATGGATGACGGTACCAAAGATCCTAGGTGGCCAGAATTATGAATGACGGTACCAAAGATCTTAGGTGGCCAGAACTATGGATGGCGGTAACAAAGATCTCTAGGTGGGCAGAACTATGGATGACGGTACCAAAGATCTCTAGGCGGGCAGAACTATGGATGACAGTACCAAAGATCCTAGGTGGCCAGAACTATGAATGACGGTACCAAAGATCTTAGGTGGCCAGAACTATGAATGACGGTACCAAAGATCCTAGGTATACTGATGTCAGTACATATCATCATATGGTGTATACTGATGTCAATACATATCATATGGTGTACACTAATGTCAGTACATATCATCATATGGTGTATACTGATGTCAGTACATATCATCATATGGTGTATACTGATGTCAGTACAAATCATCACATGGTGTATACTGATGTCAGTACAAATCATCATATGGTGTATACTGATGTCAGTACATACATGCATCATCATATTGTGTATACTGATGTCAGTACATATCATCATATGGTGTATAGTGATGTCAGTACATATCATCATATGGTGTATACTGATGTCAGTACATATCATCATATGGTGTATACTGATGTCAGTACAAATCATCACATGGTGTATACTGATGTCAGTACAAATCATCATATGGTGTATACTGATGTCAGTACATATCATATGGTGTATACTGATGTCAGTACATATCATATGGTGTATACTGATGTCAGTACATATCATCACATGGTGTATACTGATGTCAGTACATATCATCACATGGTGTATACTGATGTCAGTACATATCATCACATGGTGTATACTGATGCCAGTACATATCATCACATGGTGTATACTGATGTCAGTACATATCATCGCATGGTGTATACTGATGTCAGTACATATCATCACATGGTGTATACTGATGTCAGTACATATCATCACATGGTGTATACTGATGCCAGTACATATCATCACATGGTGTATACTGATGTCAGTACATATCATCACATGGTGTATACTGATGCCAGTACATATCATCATATGGTGTATGCTGATGTCAGTACATATCATCATATGGTGTATACTAATGTCAATACATATCATCATATGGTGTATACTGATGTCAGTACATATCATCATATGGTGTATACTGATGTCAGTACATATCATCACATGGTGTATACTGATGTCAGTACATATCATCACATGGTGTATACTGATGCCAGTACATATCATCACATGGTGTATACTGATGTCAGTACATATCATCACATGGTGTATACTGATGTCATTACATATCATCACATGGTGTATACTGATGTCAGTGCATTATATCATTTTGTATAAACTAATGTCAATATATTTTATCATTTTGTGTATACAGTATATCAGTATATTATATATTATTGTTAAAGTCTATTTGCGTGTGTAAGACATGTTAATAGCGTTCCGTTTCAACCGTCCATAATTAAATGTCCTGTTGAATACACTAATAAATCTCTAACATTTTCATTTATTGTTCTTACCCATGCCATTTCTCTAACATTAGTCAAACATCCTACATATCAGACAAAGCCTAATTATGATCGACTGATAAGACTGTTGTATATTTCATACAATAACCAAATTTACAAACTTTTTACGCTATTGCCATCCTCAGAATGTCCGAGTTCCTCTTTTATCTTTTAAATATAGTTAAAACTGTGAATCAGATCTGTTAAAATAAATCAAACCTTTGTAAAATACAAACAAAAAAGAGGTTTAGTATACATACCAAACAACAACATTAAAAAGTGAAATATAATTTTTAAGGTTTCGAATTTAATTGGATAAAACACATATATCTTTAGATTTTGGATCATGTAATATCGAACAGAGAAACATAGTTCCTGTCCTTTTGTTTTTAAAATATTTTATTAACAATACACATACAAATATACAGTATTGTCAACAGAATGAGACAACAGGCTAAGCCTATATAAGTCTTCTTCTGAAGATATTCCGGTTAGACCTGGCAGAAAGATGCTATGTTCCATATTTTCATCTAGTTCCTGTCCTTAACTAACAACACAACTGTTTATCCTTAACTAACAACATAACTGTTTATCTTTAACTAAGAACACAACTGTTTATTAGTCAAAAATTTGTGGAAATAAAAAAAAAGGTTCAAATATATCATTGATTATTACATTTATATATTAATATCATGTATGTATTGATTTTTATAATATCATGCTTTTTATGCCATTCTAACCTAATGTACACGATGTAATTGATTGGCCTCAAAAGAAACATTTGTGCCTACAACCCCTCCTAGGATTCCTACTCAGCCTCTCATGATTCCTTTCATTTTCACGATTCTTACCTGACTTTCACGAATCCTAGCTGGCCATACTTCATACTGTAGCCCACTGCGATGTGGAAATTGCAGTAGTACTTAGTATCAAGCTCTAACTTTCTTTTCTCACACGAACTCCTGCAGTGTTCTCAAAATGTTCTAACTTTCGAATGATATGGTTTCGTTCGTTCCCTTTCTTTCGGCTTTTTAACTGTCACGCCATCAACTTTTAATGTAAGTTCATATGCGCAAGTTCTCACTCCTACATGTAATTCACCAAATAAAATGAATCTGTATTTTCGTTACCTTCGGCTGATACTAATGTACCGAGTGACATGTACACCGTAAGTTGTATTGCAGACGAGAAGGAATCTTGCCGGATCTGGCGAATTTATGTATGTATAACTAATTAATCTAAATGAATTAATCTAGTGATGTAAACACCATATTTATATAAACATTTCTTGTGCATTTTATATATCTATTTACGATACACCATACGGAAACTTATTCTGTTAAATTGATTTAGATTGTATCCATTACTACTACAGCCTGTGTCTATCACTACATAGATATTTATAACTTTGGGGAAGGACCAACACGATTTTTGTTATTAAATTGAACCCATCAGATATAATTAACTATCTTATATCTATAGCAGCGTTTATAACTAAAACAAATCATATGTATGACGTCATCGCGATCTTACGATACTGTTTTAATGTATATGTCACATCTAACAAAAACAATCTTGTTCAGGCTATGCTTTAGTGACATTTACTATCCAGAAAGGTCTTATTCATTTTTGTTCCAAATATATATCTATGCATGTTCGACCAAATAAATTAAAGAGTATATTTACATTGGCGCTACAGTGCATACTTAGTTTGATAAGAAAGCTTTTAAATAACCACTCTCCGCCATTTGTACGCCATCTTGATTTTCAAAATGTCAATTATCATTTAAGTATCGTCGAAAATAAGTATCTGGAGAATGATAATTCGTACCATTTATTCATATCGTGTATTCGACGCTCAAGCAACTCGGTATATATCAACAGTTTCACCAATTTAAAAACCTGGAAGCAGTCATATTTTCTATGCCGACTGAATTACGCAGTTTTCAAACTCAGCAGACATGCCTCCGCAATATGACGTAATTAAACATATATTGTTAGTACATCAATAGATTATATTGACAATTACTAAAAGTGTATTTAAACTGATTCATGATAAAACTTTTTAGCTGTTTACCACGGGCTTAATTCAAATGCCAGAAGAAAACGCGTAAACAGCTTCTGTCGATGGAACGGGAACACGCGCTATGGGTTATTCCGCTAATTTTACATGCCAGAGACTCTTGGAGATATATTTAACTTCATTTTCTGTCGTTTTTATTATTATTTTTTGTTTTTTTGTTTTTTTGTTTTGTTTTTTTTTGTTGTTTTTTTTTTTTTTTTTTTTTTTTGTGTTATTGTTAGAATAGGATTGGGAATGTAGATATATGCATTTAGGCCGATTTATGGAATGCAGTTAAGCGCTTAAATTAACTAGTATAACATACACATGCAGGTACTCAGTAATATACGGGTGTGTCACAGATTACAGGTAAAATGCTTGTGCTTTTCATGAAGGGCAAGAAATAAACATTTTCATGTTCTTTTAACACCACAATCATGTGTGCTAATAAGATTGGCAATATTTCATTAAAAAAACTTCCACGAGATCAAAACGACACTTGAACGTAATCGAAACCACAGAGGAGTCCATCCTTCAGTATTCCACTCTCGGACTACTTTTCTCTCGTGCTCCGTGTCACGTGATCATTTGTTGACGCCATCAGGAATCTCTTCGACGACATACCGCCATACCCAGTTTATGACTTGATGTATAAAATGTTATTGAATCTAGATTTGCCCCGGCATCGGAAACTGTTTCGTTTTCCACATCTATTGTAACATATTTATAATCCATGTAAGAACTGGTCCGCGACAGATTCCCCCAATGAATTTGCTATTCATGGCGTTATTGCATCAGACGTCAACACAGCATGTTGGTGACGTAAAGAAAGAGATTCCTTTCAAAAACACTATCTACCTTACAGAATTCTGTGAAGAGGTCATATACACGGCGACACATTTACAATAACCATTTGTATATCAGGCCAGTCTCGAAGGCCAAGGGCAAGTCAGTTGGTATTCTGGTGGAAAGTAGGTATCATCTCGCCATATACAAGCGTGCACATTGTCCGTAATTATTTATTTTATACACTACAGAACATCAGATATTAATGTTTTTAAAAACGTCCAATTACCATGGGTCTGTTATATCTGTAGTTGTTCTTGACTAGATTTGATAATAATAAAGCAATGCTTCTGTTTTACATTCATAATGTTTTTTTCTTTGACTCAAGCAATAATGCGTTCGAATTTCCCGCTTATCATATAACTGACGCCAGTAAGCTAAGATCCAAAAACAGAGGAACAGAAAAACAGACGACGCTCACAGGGGCTCGGCTTCCGAATCTTAAGTACGGTAGGCCTTTGACATCAGTGAATAATCCTAACACTAAAATTCTAGTATGTATACACATAAAAAAAACCATGTCGATACTCCCCATTTTCACAAGTTTTTTTTATAATTGTAATTGTAGTGTCTTGCATTTCTCAAAATTAGAAACCGAGCCCCCGTTACGACGTAGCTGTATTCCTACACTGACTGAATCACTGTAAACTGTAGTAGACAGAATCATATACTTCAATTTTGGTTTAATGACGACAGGTAGGCAAATGAAACATAGAATCTAAATATATGTAAATATATGCCTCCAACATATTTTTGTTAACAATCATGTCTGTATGAATGAAAATCAATTACACCACGTTAAACAAAGCTTTCAACCTCATCCTGTCCTAATACTGAGAATATACAACACCATCACCTTAGTGACTAATACTGTGGTATATTAATGGTTGTTTTATCGTAAAATTAAATCGTGTAACCATGGCAAGCTTAAGGACCTGAAGCGTGCGCTAGCCTCTCCATACTAATTAGGCGGTTACCATTAATTGGCCAATCGTATAGATAGGTTGCCTACCAATCGGACTTCATGTTGCCACTTAACCATAGCCATTGATCAGCACGTCAGCCGACATTCCTCCACTGGTATACCTCTCGTACCATCACTTTACGTTCAAACACACCAGAAATCATAGAGTCAACCAAACTCAAGGTTGTATCCTTTCTGACCTTCACAGAGCAATTAACCTTACATTATGACGTATTTTGTGCTGCCTTGTAGCTTCGTAAAATTATTGTAATTATTTCGTAAAAGATAATTGCTTTTTTGTGTATCATTAACTAAAATGAGAGTTCGTTAACAAAGTACACTGACAAGATTAAAGGAACACACTAAACTAAACCTGTTCACAACACATAACATTTCAAACGGAGCTTTGCTTGTTTTTATCCGAATCCGGATTTCAATGATGAGTTGACATTATATAGAGTATAGAACTTAGTTCTAACCCGCTTCTCTGTTGCTGCGTGAATATAGTTTGATTTTGATCCGAACTAACATCACCAACTTAATTAAATTTGCTCATTACTGCAACAAGCGGAATAAATACGTTAAACTCCGAAACGGATCATTTTATTGATCTTTTCAAACACACTTGATCGCGGTTCTTTAAGAAAAATCCCAGTCTTTATGGGGGAAGCCAGCCAAACTATCCCGTGGGCAACAGTTCCACGGGCTTAGATCCGGTATAGTTGTGACTGCGGACGTGAAAGTGGCGACGACACCAACATCCTTCACCGGTGAACATGGCGACTGTGATATAAATATAATGAACTGATTTAAAACATTCAATTCTATAGCAACTCATCTTCAATAAGCGACACATAGGGACGCATGCCATGGATATTGAGTCATATTATCATGGTGGAACTTTTGTCCTCTAAACTAATAATACGAGGCGACTAATGCATGGCATATCACTTAAGTTTCATGTAAATAGCATATCCAGTGATATTTTACAACTAGCGAAATAGAACTATGGCTGTTGTTGTTGACAAGTAATGTGTTAAGCTTCTTGTTAATTTTGGAGAAAAAGTGTATAAATGTAATTTTCAGGGGAACACTGGAAGATCATGTGTAAGACCAGATTTTACTTTTTACGCATAAGCATTGAGTCTCTTTTGACTTTGGAATTACACGTAAACAGTACGACCAATGGTTGGCCATGATACATAGTATTTAGATGGACCTTAACAGTGTAGCGAGGCTGCCTTCATTTGCTGGTTAGATAAAGACACTGCCTACATTTGTTGGTCTAGAGAAAGACAATGGCTGTCTACATTTGTTAGTTTAGATAAAGACAAGGGCTGTCTACATTTGCTGGTTTAGATAAAGATAAAGGCCGTCTACATTTGTTAGTTTAGATAAAGACAAGGGCTGTCTACATTTGCTGGTTTAGATAAAGATAAAGGCCGTCTACATTTGTTAGTTTAGATAAAGACAAAGGCTGCCTATATTTGTTGGTATAGATAAAGATAAAGGCCGTCTAGATTTGTTAGTTTAGATAAAGACAAGGGCTGTCTACATTTGCTGGTTTAGATAAAGATAAAGGCCGTCTACATTTGTTAGTTTAGATAAAGACAAGGGCTGTCTACATTTGCTGGTTTAGATAAAGATAAAGGCCGTCTACATTTGTTAGTTTAGATAAAGACAATGGCTGTCTACATTTGCTGGTTTAGATAAAGATAAAGGCCGTCTACATTTGTTAGTTTAGATAAAGACAAAGGCTGCCTATATTTGTTGGTATAGATAAAGACAAGGGCTGTCTACATTTGCTGGTTTAGATAAAGATAAAGGCTGCCTACATTTGTTGGTCTAGAGAAAGACAAAGGCTGTCTACATTTGCTGGTTTAGATAAAGATAAAGGCTGCCTACATTTGTTGGTTTAGATAAAGACAAAGGCTGCCTACATTTGCTGGTTTAGATAAAGACAAAGGCTGTCTACAATTGCTGGTTTAGATAAAGATAAAGGCTGTCTATATTTGTTGGTTTAGATTAAGACAAAGGCTGCCTACATTTGTTGGTTTAGATAAAGCCACCGGTTCTCTTCATTTGTTGGTTTAGATAAGGAGACTCGAAAGTTTAGGAGACCTATATATAAAAGGAATTCGCTGGGAAATATTACCCTAATCCAATGCTCTTAAGTAAAATTGATTCGACGTAGTCCCTCCGAGGTAGTTATAGATTGTTTTGGTGAATTACGTAGCAGCATGCAACATTATCAAATGAAACACACGCATTAAGTGTATCGGTGTGTTACCAACTTAACTAACCCCAAAAAGAAATTGTCATTTTTTAATTACATTGAAAAAAGCGTATTCATGTGTATGTTGTACAGCGAATCATTCCGTATGTGAAGCGGTAAAATAAAACAAAACAAGTATTGGAAACTATCGCCATTGTAGCCGTATTTTCGTTCAGCAGGGATGTGTAATCATCATAGATCTGGTGTCAGACACCACCCAGCGTCAATCATATTGAATGTAGATTGTGTCCTCATCACAGCGGTTCAAACAACGTTATCATTGTCATCAGCCTCATGCCAACTCTAAGTACTGAACAATGTCCCGGAATCAAAGTCGTGTACAGATGTTTCATTTGATATGATTCAGCACTATACAGTGTGACGAATTCGTCAGAAATAACAAACCGTTGAATGTCCTTGTATCTTTGTTGTGTACATGTAAGAATACATTTATCCACAAACATTATATTATAAACTATGACGGAACACCGGTGCTTCTAGTATTGTAATTAATCGGATTTCCATAAAGTAAAACTTTCCATCGAACCGAAATGAATATTTCATGTCCATCGGATCTGTAATTCCCTGGAGGGGAGTTGATGATTTGTGTGTGAATCATTACGTTACAATGCACAACTACAGGATGTTCAGTAGATAGATACCGGCCACTGTCGTATTGATACAGTAGGGGTGGTGGTGGTAGTAGTAGTAGTAGTGATAGTAGTAGTAGTAGTAGTAGTAGTAGCAGCAGCAGTAGTAGTGGTAGTAGTAGTGGTAGTAGTAGTAGTAGTAGTAGTAGTAGTAGTAGTGGTAGTGGTAGTAGTAGTGGTAGTAGTAGTAGTAGTAGTGGTAGTAGTAGTAGTAGTAGTAGTAGTAGTAGTAGTAGTAGCAGCAGCAGTAGTAGTAGTAGTAGTAGTAGTAGTAGTAGTAGTAGCAGTAGCAGTAGCAGTTGTTGTAGTAGAATGGTATGTACATATCCTCCAATACCACATTTAGGTTTGCTATATTCGGCAGTGTCGGACAACAGCTGTATTTTTGCACGTGCATGAATAATACGGAACTCCTTTTTGAATAACCCGCACTTTGAACTTTGGTCTCCGTGTAATGTAAACAAACCCAAATCAAACACGTCATAAATCAACATAATTTAACAATACGGTGCACATTGAATATAACTTAATTAGATAAACGTTTAATTCGTGAAAATAAAGAAGCCATAGGCTTAGCTGAAAATCTTGGGAACTATTTCTCGCGGAATACTTCAAGGCGTACGTTACCTGACCTAGTTTTGCTTCGACAGCTGATCGCTTATTTTGATGCGCCCGAAGGCGATGGTTCAGGCAAGCATATCATGAATTTGTTGATATCCTTTACATAAATATGCTTATTTTCGGATAATTTTGTAGGATATATAGAATAAATAATAAGTGTCTTAAAACATACGCAATATTTTTGGTTAGGGACAGAAAGACTAAAGTGGTGAAGCGTCTGTATTTCTTAACCAACGCCAAAGACAGTTCATGTTTTAAGATCCTGACCACGTATTGTCTATATACGTCACATGATACCCTTTTAGTCTAGTCTAAAACACGAATTAGGAAAACTGTCAAGTGTTATATTTATAATAAAGAATATATATAACCGAGGCAATAAACCTCGCAACACCATTTCATTGAGTATTGATACATATTTAAATACATCACATACTTACTAAGTAGATATATAGGCTCGTCAGTTTGAATCCTATAAAAAGTCTCAGTAATGCCTTAACATGAAATGACATCATCAGCTTCGGGATTGCAACTATTACTTACGAATGGAGATACAAGTCATTCAAAACACTTGTGAGAGACAATTGGCTATGCTTTGGCTATGCTGGCTATTTCTCATTGAAAACATTGGCCACAAACATAAGCTACATGTAAATCTGACTATTTCTTATTGAAGACATTGGTGACAGACATTTGGTTATGTCTGGCAATAAGTTAAACAGCTCAATGCTTCTAGCAAGATCCTTTTGTTTTAAATTAGCATATCTGCAAGCTGCGAAGGTAGAAAGCACTTTGCCTTGACACGAAACAATGTATCCTTAGAGACACCAGTGGTGAGTCACTCCATCGCCTTACTTTGGTGTGACGTCAGACGGAGGGGGATGTACAAACAGGGATACCAATGGGTGTAGCACAGATGACAGTGGTGGGCAATAAGGGCGCAGTGTTGGTACATCTGGTATTGTAGGTACAGAGGGGCAGTGTTGGTACACCTCGTATTGTAGGTACAGAGGGGCAGTGTTAGTACAACTCGTATTGTAGGTACAGAGGGGCAGTGTTGGTACAACTCGTATTGTAGGTACAGAGGGGCAGTGTTGGTACAACTCGTATTGTAGGTACAGAGGGGCAGTTTTAGTACAACTCGTATTGTAGGTACAGAGAGGCAGTGTTAGTACAACTCGTATTGTAGGTACAGAGGGGCAGTGTTAGTACAACTCGTATTGTAGGTACAGAGAGGCAGTGTTAGTACAACTCGTATTGTAGGTACAGAGGGGCAGTTTTAGTACAACTCGTATTGTAGGTACAGAGGGGCAGTGTTGGTACAACTCGTATTGTAGGTACAGAGGGGCAGTGTTGGTACACCTCGTATTGTAGATTCAGAGAGGCAGTGTTAGTACAACTCGTATTGTAGGTACAGAGGGGCAGTGTTAGTACAACTCGTATTGTAGGTACAGAGGGGCAGTGTTGGTACAACTCGTATTGTAGGTACAGAGGGGCAGTGTTAGTACAACTCGTATTGTAGGTACAGAGGGGCAGTGTTGGTACAACTCGTATTGTAGGTACAGAGGGCAGTGTTGGTACAACTCGTATTGTAGGTACAGAGGGGCAGTGTTGGTACAACTGGTATTGTAGGTACAGAGGGCAGTGTTAGTACAACTCATATTGTAGGTACAGAGGGGCAGTGTTGGTACAACTCGTATTGTAGGTACAGAGGGGCAGTGTTGGTACAACTCGTATTGTAGGTACAGAGGGGCAGTGTTGGTACAACTCGTATTGTAGGTACAGAGGGGCAGTGTTAGTACAACTCGTAATGTAGGTACAGAGGGGGCAGTGTTGGTACAACTCGTATTGTAGGTACAGAGGGGCAGTGTTAGTACAACTCGTATTGTAGGTACAGAGGGGCAGTGTTGGTACAACTCGTATTGTAGGTACAGAGAGGCAGTGTTGGTACAACTCGTATTGTAGGTACAGAGGGGCAGTGTTAGTACATCTGGTATTGTAGGTACAGAGGGGCAGTGTTAGTACAACTCGTATTGTAGGTACAGAGGGACAGTGTTGGTACAACTCGTATTGTAGGTACAGAGAGGCAGTGTTGGTACAACTCGTAATGTAGGTACAGAGAGGCAGTGTTGGTACAACTCGTATTGTAGGTACAGAGAGGCAGTGTTGGTACAACTCGTATTGTAGGTACAGAGGGGCAGTGTTGGTACAACTCGTATTGTAGGTACAGAGGGGCAGTGTTAGTACAACTCGTATTGTAGGTACAGAGGGGCAGTGTTGGTACAACTCGTATTGTAGGTACAGAGAGGCAGTGTTGGTACATCTGGTATTGTAGGTACAGAGGGGCAGTGTTGGTACAACTCGTATTGTAGGTACAGAGAGGCAGTGTTGGTACATCTGGTATTGTAGGTACAGAGGGGCAGTGTTAGTACAACTCGTATTGTAGGTACAGAGGGGCAGTGTTTGTACAACTCGTATTGTAGGTACAGAGAGGCAGTCTTAGTACAACTCTTATTGTAGGTACAGAGGGGCAGTGTTAGTACAACTCATATTGTAGGTACAGAGGGGCAGTGTTAGTACAACTGGTATTGTAGGTACAGAGGGGCAGTGTTGGTACAACTCGTATTGTAGGTACAGAGGGGTAGTGTTAGTACAACTCGTAATGTAGGTACAGAGGGGTAGTGTTAGTACAACTCGTAATGTAGGTACAGAGGGGCAGTGTTGGTACACCTCGTATTGTAGGTACAGAGGGGCAGTGTTAGTACAACTGGTATTGTAGGTACAGAGGGGCAGTGTTGGTACACCTCGTATTGTAGGTACAGAGGGGCAGTGTTGGTACAACTCGTATTGTAGGTACAGAGGGGCAGTGTTGGTACACCTCGTATTGTAGGTACAGAGGGGCAGTGTTAGTACAACTGGTATTGTAGGTACAGAGGGGCAGTGCTAGTACAACTCGTATTGTAGGTACAGAGGGGCAGTGTTAGTACAACTCGTATTGTAGGTACAGAGGGGCAGTGTTGGTACACCTCGTATTGTAGGTACAGAGGGGCAGTGTTGGTACAACTCGTATTGTAGGTACAGAGGGGCAGTGTTAGTACAACTCGTATTGTAGGTACAGAGGGGCAGTGTTGGTACAACTCGTATTGTAGGTACAGAGGGGCAGTGTTGGTACAACTCGTATTGTAGGTACAGAGGGGCAGTGTTGGTACAACTCGTATTGTAGGTACAGAGGGGCAGTGTTAGTACAACTCGTATTGTAGGTACAGAGGGGCAGTGTTAGTACAACTCGTATTGTAGGTACAGAGGGGCAGTGTTGGTACAACTCGTATTGTAGGTACAGAGGGGCAGTGTTAGTACAACTCGTATTGTAGGTACAGAGGGGCAGTGTTGGTACAACTCGTATTGTAGGTACAGAGGGGCAGTGTTGGTACAACTCGTATTGTAGGTACAGAGGGGCAGTGTTAGTACAACTCGTATTGTAGGTACAGAGGGCAGTGTTGGTACAACTCGTATTGTAGGTACAGAGGGGCAGTGTTAGTACAACTCGTATTGTAGGTACAGAGGGGCAGTGTTAGTACAACTCGTATTGTAGGTACAGAGGACAGTGTTGGTACAACTCGTATTGTAGGTACAGAGGGGCAGTGTTAGTACAACTCGTATTGTAGGTACAGAGGGCAGTGTTAGTACAACTCGTATTGTAGGTACAGAGGGGCAGTGTTAGTACAACTCGTATTGTAGGTACAGAGGGGCAGTGTTAGTACAACTCGTATTGTAGGTACAGAGGGGCAGTGTTAGTACAACTCGTATTGTAGGTACAGAGGGGCAGTGTTAGTACAACTCGTATTGTAGGTACAGAGGGGCAGTGTTAGTACAACTCGTATTGTAGGTACAGAGGGGCAGTGTTAGTACAACTCGTATTGTAGGTACAGAGGGGCAGTGTTAGGTACAACTCGTATTGTAGGTACAGAGAGGCAGTGTTGGTACAACTCGTATTGTAGGTACAGAGGGGCAGTGTTGGTACAACTCGTATTGTAGGTACAGAGGGGCAGTGTTGGTACAACTCGTATTGTAGGTACAGAGGGGCAGTGTTGGTACAACTCGTATTGTAGGTACAGAGGGGCAGTGTTGGTACAACTCGTATTGTAGGTACAGAGGGGCAGTGTTGGTACAACTCGTATTGTAGGTACAGAGGGGCAGTGTTAGTACAACTCGTATTGTAGGTACAGAGAGGCAGTGTTGGTACAACTCGTATTGTAGGTACAGAGGGGCAGTGTTAGTACAACTCGTATTGTAGGTACAGAGGGGCAGTGTTGGTACAACTCGTATTGTAGGTACAGAGGGGCAGTGTTGGTACAACTCGTATTGTAGGTACAGAGGGGCAGTGTTGTTACAACTCGTAATGTAGGTACAGAGGGGCAGTGTTAGTACAACTCATATTGTAGGTACAGATGGGACATAAGAAGAGGTGGTGGTCAGGCCCAAAACGGTACAGAAGGGGATATAGAAATGTTAGGAAGAGACGTGGAATTTAGTCTCAATACAACGCCGTACAATAGTGTAGGTACGGAATAGGATATAGGAGAGAGGCCCACAACACCCCAGTACAACAGGTACGGAGTTGAATATACAATTAGTGTAGGTACGGAGTGGAATATACAATTAGTGTAGGTACGGAGAGGAATATCCAGTTAGTGTAGGTTTTGGTTTATTTTGGTTTATTTTTGTTTAACGTCCTATTAACAGCCAGGGTCATTTAAGGACGTGCCAGGTTTTGGAGGTGGAGGAAAGCCGGAATACCCGGAGAAAAACCACCGGCCTACGGTCAGTACCTGGCAACTGCCCCACGAGTGGAATATACAGTTAGTGTAGGTACGGAGTGGAATATACAGTTAGTGTAGGTACGGAGTGGAATATACAGTTAGTGTAGGCACGGAGTGGAATATACAATTAGTGTAGGTACGGAGTGGAATAAACAGTTAGTGTAGGTACGGAGTGGAATAAACAATTAGTGTAGGTACGGAGTGGAATATACAGTTAGTGTAGGTACGGAGTGGAATATACAATTAGTGTAGGTACGGAGTGGAATATACAATTAGTGTAGGTACGGAGTGGAATATACAGTTAGTGTAGGTACGGAGTGGAATATACAATTAGTGTAGGTACGGAGTGGAATATACAGTTAGTGTAGGTACGGAGTGGAATAAACAATTAGTGTAGGTACGGAGTGGAATATACAATTAGTGTAGGTACGGAGTGGAATAAACAGTTAGTGTAGGTACGGAGGGATATAGGGAAGACGAGAGGAATTCAGGCTCGAAACATCTAAGAACAACTGGTATTGTACGATTGGAGACTGAAAATAACGTTGTTTGAAATCAACAGTTTAAGCGAAATAATACACTTTTCTTATTTCGTATTTCGGTTAATATTTTCGGGATGTTTTTGACTTATGCCTTGTCGACCCCAACTGTGTAAACTACAGCCTTGCTTTAAGTATATCTTTGTCCTAATTCATCGTTAGGGACAATGTCCACATTATTTCATAGAAAACCCTTACCTGAGCAGAGTCCGTCAACCAAAATATTGAGGGCAAAAATCGAGCCCAACACAAAGAGAAATTGGGTAATAGACTAGGGAGCTATTCGAGAAGATACGGTCGTAAAACTATATTTTTAAATAAATTGACGTTTGCTCTAAGAGCAAAATCGCTGGGTTGTCGTGACAATATTAGGAACTCCCTACTGCCATGGCAACGTGACGCCATATAGGCCGGTAGGAGTGGTGCTAGGAGGAATCGTATGCCTGACTCGAGCTGATAAAACAAAATCATACCATGTAAACGACTCTAATTTAACCAATACATTGGAATTAAAACCTACTTGCAGTATAAATAGCTACTAAATAAAAGCGAATCCTCCCAGTGGCATTTCACAGACATCAGATGTTGGCGAATGGAGTCAAAATGTTGTAGATTAAGAGATGAATCGGCGTGCAAACGATTTGGGTTCTGCCTCCGGCTTTGTGGACAAACGAAACATTCTCTCAGTTTATTAATCTGAACAAAATGGATCCTTGTTAGATAAATACACAGCAATGTGCAGCGATTAGGATTGACGGGCTCGCGAATTTCATTGATCTAGCAGGATTTGTCGATTAAACACCAGCGGATTATGTCCTTTACAGAGGTTGCTGTGGCGAGCTACACAAGTGTGGGTGTTCCTCCATCACTAATCCATATCAAACGCGGATTTCGTCCCCTTTGTCAAGGATGCTACTTATTGGTTATGTATATTTAAATGAAAGATTTGAAATTTACGGTAAACTGCCTTTTGGTTTCAATTAAATATAGAATATTTACCGAGTTTATTGGGCCATAAATAAGGATATCTAATCTCCTTTATTATACGGGAGATACAATATTTATGATCGTATTCATATACAATTAACTCAACAGCTTTCAATTATCATGGCGTGGCAAACGGTGTTTGGAAATAACGATGTTTTTGTGGTAATACGTGGTAAGTTTGTGGCGAGGTACCATTGATCGGCGATGTAAGAAAGGTAAAGCATGCGCTTGGTAAGGTAAGGCTATATAAGGATCGATAACGCCGTATCTGCATTATAATGTAGGCGAGCTACACGTGTGTACATCCTATACACGCATATCACGCGTGTTTTTGTCAACATTCCAATATTTCATCCACTTATATATTCCTGGATTCTCACATCTATACAGTTTCAAACACATATCACCAATTTTGCAGACCTCATTCTCACCCAAGTATTCCTTCACGTTTACCCTATATACATATTCACACGTGCACGGACACCCTCATTGACTTAAAATTAACATGTTCCTCTCGTACGTACCTTCCAGACGATACATTCATCATGTCATGCAACAGGATTGTTTACATTATATAAACCTAACAATCAATATCTCCCACATATTTTCAATATGTCTGCATCTAATTTATGTTGTCACATTTCCATACTCTCTCACACTAACAACATGTTTCCACAAACCGTATCTATTGTCATACAAACCGCATGTACTGTCATACAAACCGCATCTATTGTCATACAAACCGCATCTATTGTCATACAAACCTTATTCATTGTCATACAAACCAAGTATTTTGTCATACAAACCAACACTGTATTGTCATATAATCCTAATACATTGTCATACAAACCAACATTGTATTGTCATACAAACCTAATACATTGTCATACAAACCAACACTGTATTGTCATACAAACCTAATACATTGTCATACAAACCAACACTGTATTGTCATACAAACCTAATACATTGTCAAACAATTTAAATACATTGTCAAACAAACCAACTTTGTATTGTCATACAAACCTAATACATTGTCATACAAACCAACATTGTATTGTCATACAAACCAACATTGTATTGTCATACAAACCTAATACATTGTCAAACAAACCAACTCTGTATTGTCATACAAACATATTATATTGTCATACAAACCAACATTGTATTATCATACAAGCCTAATACATTGTCATACAAATATAATATATTTTCATACAAACATAATACATTGTCATACAAACCAGCTACAATGTATATTGCCATACAAACCAAATACATTGTCATATAAAACATTGCAAATATGGTCATACAACTCACGTCCATTGTAAAGACATATATTCACACAAATCTGTTTATATATCAATTCGACCTTTTACAGCATACAAACGTATGCCCCAAATGTCAACATATTCCTAACAACATTACATAAACCTACATATCCCCACAACACACACATCCTTATTACAAACACAAATATCCAAGACACTTATATATCGAGTAAAAAGCTCAGACATTGTCCGATTTTGTTGTATGCTATTCAGACTACCCTTGTCTGTGTGGTCCAGTCCAGTACCATCTTTTAAGGTAAAGCGTGAAGCCGACAACACATATTTGTTAGAAAATCTCGATGATTATTGGGCTAAGGCAGTAGACAATTATGGATTGTCTAGTAGACAGACAGTAGCCTAAAACATCATCCACTATTTACTATAGTTAAATCCTTTTGAGGTCGTGTATATTACATGTCATGGCCAACTCCCAACCTATGATACAGAAACATCCGTCAATACGATCAGGATGACGAGACGGCCTGTGTGGACTGGCCTTACCAGACAAACATTGTAGAAACATATTGTTCGGAATGTATTTCTGGTTAAACAATAATCCAAGCACCAGGAAGAAGTCTAAGGGGGAATCATTGTAACTATTAAAATTCTGCGCTCATAGGCATTGGTTAGTTTTGCAAGGCATCTGGAAACTTCTTTGGTACTACTGCCATATAAAGAGCACTGTAAATCAGGACACTAATATTTGTCTATATTGAACAAGGGTTAGAGATGCCAGATTGTTCTAAGACTGGATGGACACACAGTGAATGGATAGACACGGAGGTTCCGTCCAGACTAAATCACATTGGTTTGAGCAATCACCTGTATCTGACGTCTGGGGAGTTGTTGGGGGTAGCTCGGGCTGTGATGGAGTTTCATCACCTGTATCTAGGGAGTTTTGGGGGTAGTTCGGGCTGTGATGGAGTTTCATCACCTATATCTAGGGAGTTGTTGGGGTAGTTCGGGCTGTGATGGAGTTTCATCACCTGTATCTGGGGAGTTGTTGGGGTAGTTCGGGCTGTGATGGAGTTTCATCACCTGTATCTAGGGAGTTGTTGGGGTAGTTCGGGCTGTGATAGAGTTTCATCACCTATATCTAGGGAGTTGTTGGGGTAGTTCGGGCTGTGATGGAGTTTCATCACCGGTATCTGACGTCTGGGGAGTTGTTGGGGGTAGTTCGGGCTGTGATGGAGTTTCATCACCTGTATCTAGGGAGTTGTTGGGGGTAGTTCGGGCTGTGATGGAGTTTCATCACCTGTATCTGGGGAGTCGTTGGGGTAGTTCGGACTGTGATAGAGTTTCATCACCCGTCTGTGGGTTGTAGAGTTAGAGAAGTTCTACCATCGATAGGTACTTGAAGAGGAAGTTATATCAGAGGTGGATTAATAATCCTCAAACCAGCATGTGTAATTCATTACTGTCTTACATTGAAAGCTGAAAAGACACAGGGGAAACGAAGATAAACATGAATATGATGGCTAAGTCTAGGGCAATAATATGTTTCTTCCCACCACATTAGGGATAATACAACGGCTCATTAGCGCTGTGCTAATCAACTAGCGTACACCTATCGGCGTTATACTTGTTTTCGTCGCCTCCACACAAAATGACCTGTCAAATATTTTGATGACGAACTCAGTGAGGCTTTGATGTCCGGACTTTAATTACTGTTTCCAATATATGTACCGTAAATTATAAACGAGGCCGAAGACTCGAGGCTTCATATACCTACACTCACACGCTTTGTATCACGCCATTCTCTCCGAACTGAACATCACACATATTGCTGTTTGAGAGATCAGGACAGGCCTACTCGGGGCTAATTGCTTAATATATGTGTTGATGACCTTCGATATATCAAATCAACATATATGATTTAGTTTGAAAATGTTTGTGTACATAGTAGAGCAACAAGGAGTTAATCAACGATCGATACCCTACATCAGTGGTTCGGTACATTCTCGGGTGACATTTAAACCTGTTGTAACGAAATGTCACGCCTCGCCAGCCTGGTCGTGCTCTGGCACGTGTAAACATAACATTGTATCAAATCAATGCTCGGCGTATCACATATTCCCATGAAACCAAAACATACATTTTTGTAACGCCAATAGCAGATGACAGGAAACATCGCAAACGCCAGTTTAAGGACATTAAAGCTGACTTCGCTCACTCTCTCATTTACATACAATACACTACTAGATAGCTTAATGAATTGTGAAGTGTCATATTAATAGTATGTAATATATATGCTTGTTGACATACATATAAGACATGTATATGGAAACACTGTATTAAAAAGTAATAAATTTGAAGTAAAATTTAAAAAGATGAAAAGTGAGAAATAAGATGAAAAAATTAACATACCTGTTCGATAGAAGTCTATGACAGAGTTAAAAACTGAGGGGTGCCGGTCAAAGAAGTATTCGTCCCTCTTACTGTCCGCAGATATCACGTGGAGTTCGGCCAACTTACACAGGCGGGTATAGGGTATATTTCTCAGGGTGGCCACGTGGGTCTCGTGGCGCACCCCACCCACATTCAACAGTATCCGTTCGTCATCCCCACACAGCCTCGGTCCATTCCTGCGGATAGGAGTGGCACCGACTTCTTCATAGAAGTCGGAAACTTTTCTTCCATTATGCATAGCCGATTGATATTAACAAATAAACCGCATCCTCTTCAAAATTCAATCAATCGCGTAACCAATAAAAGGCAAGTTGATTTCTTAGAGAAAGGTTATGATTGAACAAATGTACATTTAACTCATTCACGACTGGAAGCCAAATTGAGGCCAGATTTCATATCAGGCATGTCAATGGTGACAGGGAACAAGCACGCTAGCTAACATCTTAGATACACCCGGTGTCGAGCGCCATATTGTGACGAGAAATGCATTACTTGAACCAAGGCATGTGGAACCGCATTCTGTTTTATTTGTTATGCACAAACTGAAGCTAGTCACGTGCTCGCTCAATGTTTTGGTAGTTTCCCTTGTGCGACATAACCGCTACTTTCGGAATAGAATAAAGGCTACTATCAAATACTCCTCGCACAGAAATACATGAAGCTCTGCTCGAACTAAATGTCATAACTGTTTTAGGTATGAAGTGGACCTCCGCCGGCAGCACTCGTATGTTCACACAGTTAATCAACTGGACTTTTTGGCCAGAATGATGTAAGCTTACACGCTCTTCCTAATGTTGAGCATCACAGTCCATCGTGTTACTACGTAGCTACGTCAGGGTCTGTGTTGGTCTATCCGTCACACCGCCCGTGCATCGCCCTCGTTCGTCCATGTCATGCCGATAGATTTTTTCGTTTCTCCATCACACGGAATCACACAAACCTATCTAGCGGCTCGCCATCACATTTCATCTCCCGTCATCGTTGTTTCATCTTCTAGAAAACACCTCACCGCAGCCATGCTACCATATAAACTATCTCCATGGAAACGTGTCATTCATCCTCCTCTCCGCAGACGGTATCACTTTTCGGGGTTAACTGGCTTTGATATACGTTTGGTTGGATACCATCTAACACGACAGAATCAAATTGTTCACTCTGAGCAGCAGCTTCAGCAATCCGTGCGTATTGCTATTTCATGTTAACGCTGACATAAAGGTAAGCGGACAGTAAGACAATCACAGCCGGTGGTGTGAACACCAGTAGAACTAATTAGAAAAGTAATATTATTGAACTATTACAGAAAGGTTTCAACCTCATCAACTTGTTTCAAAGCTATATTATTTTTTCAGTGTGTCTCTTCCGCAAACGTGCCAGCACATACTGCTGGATGTTTCCAGCTCACGTCCTCAACATTGCACTTAAAGCTATAATGACGATAGTTTCATACGGATATATCCATTTGCTGAGCCTGCGCTCCAAACCGATCGATAGCGTTTCCAATGCCGATCATACATTCTAACGTGTCGGAGTGTTGCTTCATCTTACATAAGACCAACTGGAACTCATGGAGTCCTAGACATCAAACATCAGCTGGTCACTCTGACGATCTATACACACGTCTCTTATCAAAGAGAGAGCGTAATAGAGTTTTCTGGCCAATAATTACGGCCTAATGACGTAACTCCCCATTAACAAATCATAAGAAGTTTCATTTGACATTTAAACTTGGACGAAGCTGAAGTAATCGTGACCGATGGTCATTATCAAGCACATTGAACTGTCCCATGTCGCGTGGAGCTTACTTTTGACAGTGTACCTGAGGGAATTGAGATGGTATACGACGAACTGACTTTTATGGTGCATCGCCACGAGTTCACGGGAAGGGCGGGGAAAACGGTTGTTCATGAATATTACATAACACCCGATGATTAGATTTGGATTGATCTGAAGAGTAGCTATAGGTCACCTGTTGAAGACAAAACGACAGGGTTAAATACAAGGTTCACATATACTGGTAGATAGGATCAGGTCTCATAGGTTCAACACGTGACAATATTGTATCGATCATTCTGAGTAATATGGCAGCAATGAAAACAGATGTTTACAAAACATAATACCGTGTATCTGCAGAACTACACGTAAACTGGAAATGATATAACAATGTATCGATAGAAATGTTACAGTTCATCTATAGAAATACACATGAACTGGTACACATGTTTGGTTTGGTTTATTTTGTTTAACGTCCTATTAACAGCTAAGGCCATTTAAGGACGGCCTCCCGTGCGTGCGACATGCATGCGTGTGGTGAATGCGTATGTGTGTTTTGGGAGGCTGCGGTATGTTCGTGTTAAGTCTCCTTGTGATAGGCCGGAACTTTTTGCCGATTTATAGTGCTATCTCACTGAAGCATACTGCCGAAGACACCCAGCAGCACACCCCACCCGGTCACATTATACTGACAACGGGCGAATCAGTCGTTCCACTCCAAATATGCTAAGCGCTAAGCAGGCGTAGCAACTACCATTTTTAAAGACTCTGGTATGTCTCGGCTAGGGGACAGAACCCAAAGCCTTGCTCACAGGGGGCGATACTACACGTACTTGTCAAAGTAAAGCGTAATAAGTTATAAGAATACAGGTAAAGGTAATCCCAGTTATATAAGTCATTATTAAACTACATGAAGTGGTACACATGGTCATATATCTATGAACTGCAGGCGTGGTACACATTTACAGTGTATCTATAGAACTACATAACTGGTACACATGTTATGGTACTTATGAACTACACGTGAACTGGTAACATGTTTATGATATTATAGAACTACACGTGACTGGTAACATGTTATATATATATAGAACTACACTATGGTACACATGTTGTATAGTCATAGAACAGCACGTGGTACACATGTTATAGTATATCTATAGATACACACTTGGTACACATTTACTAGTAATATCTAAGAACACAGATGTACACATAATACGGTATTAGAACTACACGTAACTGAATGTTATAGTAATTATAGAACTACACTGATGTACAATGTTATAGTATATCTATAGAACTACACATGAACTGGTACCATCTTTAAAGTATATTATAGAACTACCATACTGGTACACATCTTACATATATCTATAGAACTACAACACATGAACTGGTAACATCTTACAGTTATCTATCAGGCTACACTTGAATGGTACACATGTTATAGTATATCTATAGAACACTACCATGAAACATGGTCCTACATGTTATAGTAATATCTAGAACTAACACGTGGAACTGGGACACATGTATAGTATATCTATAGAACTACACATGAACTGGTACACATGGTTATAGTATATATATAGAACTACACGTGAACGTACACATGTTATAGTATATCTATAGAACTACACTGGTACACATGTTACAGTATCTATATAGAAATACACTGAACTGGTCACATCTTACAGTATAATCTTATGAGCTACACGTGAACTGTACACATGTTATAGTAGATCTATAACGAACTACACATGAACTGTTACACATGTTATAGTATATATATAGAACTACACGTGAACTGGTACACATGTTATAGTAGTATCTATAGAACTACTAACGTGGTACACATGTTACAGTATATATATAGAACTACACGTGAACTGGTACACATGTTATAGTATATCTATAGAACTACACGTGGTACACATGTTACAGTATATCTATAGAACTACACGTGGTACACATGTTATAGTATATCTATAGAACTACACATGAACTGGTACACATGTTACAGTGTATCTATAGAACTACACATGAACTGGTACACATGTTATAGTATATCTATAGAACTACACATGAACTGGTACACATGTTATAGTATATCTATAGAACTACACATGAACTGGTACACATCTTAAAGTATATCTATAGAACTACACATGAACTGGTACACATCTTACAGTATATCTATAGAACTACACATGAACTGGTACACATCTTACAGTATATCTATAGAGCTACACGTGAACTGGTACACATGTTATAGTATATCTATAGAACTACACATGAACTGGTACACATGTTATAGTATATATATAGAACTACACGTGAACTGGTACACATGTTATAGTATATCTATAGAACTACACATGAACTGGTACACATGTTATAGTATATATATAGAACTACACGTGAACTGGTACACATGTTATAGTATATCTATAGAACTACACGTGGTACACATGTTACAGTATCTATATAGAACTACACATGAACTGGTACACATCTTACAGTATATCTATAGAGCTACACGTGAACTGGTACACATGTTATAGTATATCTATAGAACTACACATGAACTGGTACACATGTTATAGTATATATATAGAACTACACGTGAACTGGTACACATGTTATAGTATATCTATAGAACTACACGTGGTACACATGTTACAGTATCTATATAGAACTACACATGAACTGGTACACATGTTATAGTATATATATAGAACTACACGTGAACTGGTACACAGGTTACAGTATATATATAGAACTACACGTGGTACACATGTTACAGTATATATATAGAACTACACGTGGTACACATGTTACAGTGTATCTATAGAACTACACGTGGTACACATGTTACAGTATATCTATAGAACTACACGTGGTACACATGTTATAGTATATCTATAGAACTACACATGAACTAGTACACATGTTAAAGTATATATATAGAACTACACATGAACTGGTACACATGTTATAGTATATATATAG
Organism: Pecten maximus; assembly: GCF_902652985.1. NCBI lineage: Eukaryota > Metazoa > Mollusca > Bivalvia > Pectinida > Pectinidae > Pecten > Pecten maximus. The sequence goes on along the minus strand of NC_047018.1, from coordinate 13,201,492 downwards.
AACTACACATGAACTGGTACACATGTTAAAGTATATCTATAGAACTACACGTGGTACACATGTTATAGTATATATATAGAACTACACGTGGTACACATCTTACAGTATATATATAGAACTACACGTGAACTGGTACACATGTTATAGTATATCTATAGAACTACACGTGGTACACATGTTACAGTATAACTATAGAACTACACGTGAACTGGTACACATGTTATAGTATATATATAGAACTACACGTGGTACACATGTTACAGTATATCTATAGAACTACACGTAAACTGGTACACATGTAACGTGTATCTATAGAACTACACATGAACTGGTACACAGGTTACAGTATATATATAGAACTACACGTGAACTGGTACACATGTTATAGTATATCTATAGAACTACACATGAACTGGTACACATGTTATAGTATATATATAGAACTACACGTGAACTGGTACACATGTTATAGTATATCTATAGAACTACACGTGGTACACATGTTACAGTATCTATATAGAACTACACATGAACTGGTACACATCTTACAGTATATCTATAGAGCTACACGTGAACTGGTACACATGTTATAGTATATCTATAGAACTACACATGAACTGGTACACATGTTATAGTATATATATAGAACTACACGTGAACTGGTACACATGTTATAGTATATCTATAGAACTACACGTGGTACACATGTTACAGTATCTATATAGAACTACACATGAACTGGTACACATGTTATAGTATATATATAGAACTACACGTGAACTGGTACACAGGTTACAGTATATATATAGAACTACACGTGGTACACATGTTACAGTATATATATAGAACTACACGTGGTACACATGTTACAGTGTATCTATAGAACTACACGTGGTACACATGTTACAGTATATCTATAGAACTACACGTGGTACACATGTTATAGTATATCTATAGAACTACACATGAACTAGTACACATGTTAAAGTATATATATAGAACTACACATGAACTGGTACACATGTTATAGTATATATATAGAACTACACATGAACTGGTACACATGTTACAGTGTATCTATAGAACTACACATGAACTGGTACACATGTTATAGTATATATATAGAACTACACGTGAACTGGTACACATGTTACGTGTATCTATAGAACTACACGTGAACTGGTACACATGTTACAGTATATATATAGAACTACACGTGAACTGGTACACATGTTATAGTATATCTATAGAACTACACGTGGTACACATGTTATAGTATATCTATAGAACTACACGTGGTACACATGTTATAGTATATCTATAGAACTACACATGAACTGGTACACATGTTACAGTGTATCTATAGAACTACACATGAACTGGTACACATGTTATAGTATATCTATAGAACTACACATGAACTGGTACACATGTTATAGTATATCTATAGAACTACACATGAACTGGTACACATCTTAAAGTATATCTATAGAACTACACATGAACTGGTACACATCTTACAGTATATCTATAGAACTACACATGAACTGGTACACATCTTACAGTATATCTATAGAGCTACACGTGAACTGGTACACATGTTATAGTATATCTATAGAACTACACATGAACTGGTACACATGTTATAGTATATATATAGAACTACACGTGAACTGGTACACATGTTATAGTATATCTATAGAACTACACATGAACTGGTACACATGTTATAGTATATATATAGAACTACACGTGAACTGGTACACATGTTATAGTATATCTATAGAACTACACGTGGTACACATGTTACAGTATATCTATAGAACTACACATGAACTGGTACACATCTTACAGTATATCTATAGAACTACACGTGAACTGGTACACATGTTTTAATATATATATAGAACTACACGTGGTACACATGTTACAGTATATCTATAGAACTACACGTAAACTGGTACACATGTAACGTGTATCTATAGAACTACACATGAACTGGTACACAGGTTACAGTATATATATAGAAACCTACACGTGAACTGGTACACATGTTACAGTATATATATAGAACTACACGTGAACTGGTACACATGTTACAGTGTATCTATAGAACTACACGTGAACTGGTACACATGTTACAGTATATATATAGAACTACACGTGAACTGGTACACATGTTATAGTATATCTATAGAACTACACGTGGTACACATGTTACAGTGTATCTATAGAACTACACGTGAACTGGTGCACATGTTACAGTATATATATAGAACTACACGTGGTACACATGTTATAGTATATATATAGAACTACACGTGAACTGGTACACATGTTATAGTATATCTATAGAACTACACGTGGTACACATGTTATAGTATATCTATCGAACTACACGTGGTACACATGTTACAGTATATATATAGAACTACACGTGAACTGGTACACATGTTATAGTATATCTATAGAACTACACGTGGTACACATGTTACAGTATAACTATAGAACTACACGTGAACTGGTACACATGTTATAGTATATATATAGAACTACACGTGGTACACATGTTACAGTATATCTATAGAACTACACGTAAACTGGTACACATGTAACGTGTATCTATAGAACTACACATGAACTGGTACACAGGTTACAGTATATATATAGAACTACACGTGAACTGGTACACATGTTACAGTATATATATAGAACTACACGTGAACTGGTACACATGTTACAGTGTATCTATAGAACTACACGTGAACTGGTACACATGTTACAGTATATATATAGAACTACACGTGAACTGGTACACATGTTATAGTATATCTATAGAACTACACGTGGTACACATGTTACAGTGTATCTATAGAACTACACGTGAACTGGTGCACATGTTACAGTATATATATAGAACTACACGTGGTACACATGTTATAGTATATATATAGAACTACACGTGGTACATATGTTACAGTATATCTATAGAACTACACGTGAACTGGTACACATGTTATAGTATATCTATAGAACTACACGTGGTACACATGTTATAGTATATATATAGAACTACACGTGGTACACATGTTATAGTATATCTATAGAACTACACATGAACTGGTACACATGTTATAGTATATCTATCGAACTACACATGAACTGGTACACATGTTATAGTATATATATAGAACTACACATGAACTGGTACACATGTTATAGTATATATATAGAACTACACGTGAACTGGTACACATGTTATAGTATATCTATAGAACCACACGTGAACTGGTACACATGTTATAGTATATCTATAGAACTACACGTGGTACACATGTTATAGTATATATATATAGAACTACACGTGAACTGGTACACATGTTATAATATATATAGAGAACTACACGTGGTACACATGTTACAGTATATCTATAGAACTACACGTGAACTGGTACACATGTTATAGTATATATATAGAACTACACATGGTACACATGTTACAGTATATCTATAGAACTACACGTGAACTGGTACACATGTTACAGTATATATATAGAACTACACGTGAACTGGTACACATGTTATAGTATATATATAGAACTACACGTGAACTGGTACACATGTTACAGTATATATATAGAACTACACGTGAACTGGTACACATGTTATAGTATATCTATAGAACTACACGTGGTACACATGTTACAGTATCTATATAGAACTACACATGAACTGGTACACATGTTATAGTATATATATAGAACTACACGTGAACTGGTACACAGGTTACAGTATATATATAGAACTACACGTGGTACACATGTTACAGTATATATATAGAACTACACGTGGTACACATGTTACAGTGTATCTATAGAACTACACGTGGTACACATGTTACAGTATATCTATAGAACTACACGTGGTACACATGTTATAGTATATCTATAGAACTACACATGAACTAGTACACATGTTAAAGTATATATATAGAACTACACGTGAACTGGTACACATGTTACAGTATATATATAGAACTACACGTGAACTGGTACACATGTTATAGTATATCTATAGAACTACACGTGGTACACATGTTACAGTGTATCTATAGAACTACACGTGAACTGGTGCACATGTTACAGTATATATATAGAACTACACGTGGTACACATGTTATAGTATATATATAGAACTACACGTGAACTGGTACACATGTTATAGTATATCTATAGAACTACACGTGGTACACATGTTATAGTATATCTATCGAACTACACGTGGTACACATGTTACAGTATATATATAGAACTACACGTGAACTGGTACACATGTTATAGTATATATATAGAACTACACGTGATCTGGTACACATGTTACAGTATATATATAGAACTACACGTGAACTGGTACACATGTTATAGTATATCTATAGAACTACACGTGGTACACATGTAACAGTATATCTATAGAACTACACGTGGTACACATGTTATAGTATATCTATCGAACTACACGTGGTACACATGTTACAGTATATATATAGAACTACACGTGAACTGGTACACATGTTATAGTATATATATAGAACTACACGTGAACTGGTACACATGTTACAGTATATATATAGAACTACACGTGAACTGGTACACATGTTATAGTATATCTATAGAACTACACGTGAACTGGTACACATGTTATAGTATATATATAGAACTACACGTGGTACACATGTTACAGTATATCTATAGAACTACACGTGAACTGGTACACATGTTATAGTATATCTATAGAACTACACGTGAACTGGTACACATGTTATAGTATATATATAGAACTACACGTGGTACACATGTTACAGTATATCTATAGAACTACACGTGAACTGGTACACATGTTATAGTATATCTATAGAACTACACGTGGTACACATGTTATAGTATATATATAGAACTACACGTGGTACACATGTTATAGTATATCTATAGAACTACACATGAACTGGTACACATGTTATAGTATATCTATCGAACTACACATGAACTGGTACACATGTTATAGTATATATATAGAACTACACATGAACTGGTACACATGTTATAGTATATATATAGAACTACACGTGAACTGGTACACATGTTATAGTATATCTATAGAACCACACGTGAACTGGTACACATGTTATAGTATATCTATAGAACTACACGTGGTACACATGTTATAGTATATATATATAGAACTACACGTGAACTGGTACACATGTTATAGTATATCTATAGAACTACACGTGGTACACATGTTACAGTATATCTATAGAACTACACGTGAACTAGTACACATGTTATAGTATATATATAGAACTACACATGGTACACATGTTACAGTATATCTATAGAACTACACGTGAACTGGTACACATGTTACAGTATATATATAGAACTACACGTGAACTGGTACACATGTTATAGTATATATATAGAACTACACGTGAACTGGTACACATGTTACAGTATATATATAGAACTACACGTGAACTGGTACACATGTTACAGTATATATATAGAACTACACGTGAACTGGTACACATGTTACAGTATATCTATAGAACTACACGTGAACTGGTACACATGTTATAGTATATCTATAGAACTACACGTGGTACACATGTTACAGTATATATATAGAACTACACATGGTACACATGTTATAGTATATCTATAGAACTACACGTGGTACACATGTTACAGTATATCTATAGAACTACACGTGGTACACATGTTATAGTATATATATAGAACTACACGTGGTACACATGTTACAGTATATATATAGAACCACACGTGAACTGGTACACATGTTATAGTATATATATAGAACTACACATGAACTGGTACACATGTTATAGTATATATATAGAACTACACGTGGTACACATGTTATAGTATATATATAGAACTACACATGAACTGGTACACATGTTATAGTATATATATAGAACTACACATGAACTGGTACACATGTTATAGTATATATATAGAACTACACATGAACTGGTACACATGTTATAGTATATATCTATAACTACACATGAACTGGTACACATGTTACAGTATATCTATAGAACTACACGTGGTACACATGTTATAGTATATATATAGAACTACACGTGGTACACATGTTACAGTATATCTATAGAACTACACATGAACTGGTACACATGTTATAGTATATATATAGAACTACACGTTAACTGGTACACATGTTATAGTATATATATAGAACTACACATGAACTGGTACACATGTTACAGACAGTTATATAGATACACTGTAACATGTGTACCACGTGTAGTTCTATAGATATACTATAACATGTGTACCACGTGTAGTTCTATAGATATACTATAACATGTGTACCACGTGTTGTTCTATAGATATACTATAACATGTGTACCAGTTCACGTGTAGTTCTATATATATACTGTAACATGTGTACCACGTGTAGTTCTATATATATACTATAACATGTGTACCACGTGTAGTTCTATAGATATACTGTAACATGTGTACCACGTGTAGTTCTATAGATATACTGTAACATGTGTACCACGTGTAGTTCTATAGATATACTATAACATGTGTACCAGTTCACGTGTAGTTCTATATATATACTATAACATGTGTACCAGTTCATGTGTAGTTCTATATATATACTATAACATGTGTACCAGTTCATGTGTAGTTCTATAGATATACTGTAACATGTGTACCAGTTCATGTGTAGTTCTATAGATATACTGTAACATGTGTACCACGTGTAGTTCTATAGATATACTATAACATGTGTACCAGTTCATGTGTAGTTCTATAGATATACTATAACATGTGTACCACGTGTTGTTCTATAGATATACTATAACATGTGTACCAGTTCACGTGTAGTTCTATATATATACTGTAACATGTGTACCACGTGTAGTTCTATATATATACTATAACATGTGTACCACGTGTAGTTCTATAGATATACTATAACATGTGTACCACGTGTAGTTCTATAGATATACTGTAACATGTGTACCACGTGTAGTTCTATAGATATACTATAACATGTGTACCAGTTCACGTGTAGTTCTATATATATACTATAACATGTGTACCAGTTCATGTGTAGTTCTATATATATACTATAACATGTGTACCAGTTCATGTGTAGTTCTATAGATATACTGTAACATGTGTACCAGTTCATGTGTAGTTCTATAGATATACTGTAACATGTGTACCACGTGTAGTTCTATAGATATACTATAACATGTGTACCAGTTCATGTGTAGTTCTATAGATATACTATAACATGTGTACCAGTTCATGTGTAGTTCTATAGATATACTGTAACATGTGTACCAGTTCACGTGTAGTTCTATATATATACTATAACATGTGTACCAGTTCACGTGTAGTTCTATAGATATACTGTAACATGTGTACCACGTGTAGTTCTATAGATATACTGTAACATGTGTACCACGTGTAGTTCTATAGATACACTGTAACATGTGTACCACGTGTAGTTCTATAGATATACTGTAACATGTGTACCACGTGTAGTTCTATAGATACACTGTAACATGTGTACCACGTGTAGTTCTATATATATACTATAACATGTGTACCAGTTCATGTGTAGTTCTATAGATACACTGTAACATGTGTACCACGTGTAGTTCTATAGATATACTATAACATGTGTACCACGTGTAGTTCTATATATATACTATAACATGTGTACCAGTTCATGTGTAGTTCTATAGATATACTATAACATGTGTACCACGTGTAGTTCTATAGATATACTATAACATGTGTACCACGTGTAGTTCTATAGATACACTGTAACATGTGTACCACGTGTAGTTCTATAGATATACTATAACATGTGTACCACGTGTAGTTCTATATATATACTGTAACATGTGTACCAGTTCACGTGTAGTTCTATAGATATACTATAACATGTGTACCACGTGTAGTTCTATAGATACACTGTAACATGTGTACCATGTGTAGTTCTATAGATATACTATAACATGTGTACCACGTGTAGTTCTATATATATACTATAACATGTGTACCAGTTCATGTGTAGTTCTATAGATACACTGTAACATGTGTACCAGTTCACGTGTAGTTCTATATATATACTATAACATGTGTACCACGTGTAGTTCTATAGATATACTATAACATGTGTACCACGTGTAGTTCTATATATATACTATAACATGTGTACCACGTGTAGTTGTATATATATACTATAACATGTGTACCACGTGTAGTTCTATAGATATACTGTAACATGTGTACCAGTTCACGTGTAGTTCTATATATATACTATAACATGTGTACCACGTGTAGTTCTATAGATATACTATAACATGTGTACCACGTGTAGTTCTATAGATATACTGTAACATGTGTACCAGTTCATGTGTAGTTCTATAGATACACTATAACATGTGTACCATGTGTAGTTCTATAGATATACTGTAACATGTGTACCACGTGTAGTTCTATAGATACACTGTAACATGTGTACCACGTGTAGTTCTATAGATATACTGTAACATGTGTACCACGTGTAGTTCTATAGATATACTATAACATGTGTACCACGTGTAGTTCTATAGATATACTATAACATGTGTACCACGTGTAGTTCTATATATATACTGTAACATGTGTACCATGTGTAGTTATATATATATACTATAACATGTGTACCAGTTCATGTGTAGTTCTATAGATATACTATAACATGTGTACCACGTGTAGTTCTATAGATACACTGTAACATGTGTACCATGTGTAGTTCTATAGATATACTATAACATGTGTACCAGTTCACGTGTAGTTCTATATATATACTATAACATGTGTACCAGTTCACGTGTAGTTCTATAGATATACTATAACATGTGTACCACGTGTAGTTCTATATATATACTATAACATGTGTACCACGTGTAGTTCTATATATATACTATAACATGTGTACCAGTTCATGTGTAGTTCTATAGATATACTATAACATGTGTACCAGTTCACGTGTAGTTCTATATATATACTGTAACATGTGTACCACGTGTAGTTCTATATATAAACTGTAACCTGTGTACCAGTTCATGTGTAGTTCTATAGATATACTATAACATGTGTACCATGTGTAGTTCTATAGATATACTGTAACATGTGTACCACGTGTAGTTCTATATATATACTATAACATGTGTACCAGTTCATGTGTAGTTCTATAGATACACTGTAACATGTGTACCACGTGTAGTTCTATAGATATACTATAACATGTGTACCACGTGTAGTTCTATAGATATACTATAACATGTGTACCACGTGTAGTTCTATAGATATACTATAACATGTGTACCACGTGTAGTTCTATAGATATACTATAACATGTGTACCACGTGTAGTTCTATAGATAAACTGTAACATGTGTACCACCATGTGAACCATATTTAATCAAAATCAGACGTGTGGTTTAACGAGATTAAATCTGAAAAGCAACTTTTATAATAATAATAGATTAGGATTTTGTTGTTTTTGCTGTTGTCAACGATCATAAATTATATTTTATCATTCACCAAACGACTTTTTAGTAAGCTAACAGCTTGTTATAGTTCAATTTTAATCTTCTTTTTTTTAATTATAATTATTTGTTTAGATTCCGTAAAGATGCACATAGACTAGGATATAATTACAGTAGCATATCTTCACTTTACAATGTTAAAATAGGACACAGACACACAACACTCTCAAACTAGCTAGAAAATCTCGTGCTACATCAACTTCACATTCTGGACACATAAAATGGAACTAAGCATCAATAATTGCTTTTTAATAACACTCACAGCAAAGGGACACAACTCCCAATACCACTCCCGCTACAAATTAATTGCACGAAATAACCTTTGTGACTTAAAAACGACTATTACTGTAGATGTCATACTGATTCAACGATGTTTTCTTCATATAAGTAGTAAAATGTGTTTACGATATAGCGATGCCCGAGTCTAAACTGTAAAATCTTCTATAGATATATGTTTACGATATAGCGATACCCGAGTCTAAACCGTAAAATCTTCTATAGATATATGTTTACGATATAGCGATACCCGAGTCTAAACCGTAAAATCTTCTATAGATATATGTTTACGATATAGCGATACCCGAGTCTAAACCGTAAAATCTTCTATAGATATATGTTTACGATATAGCGATACCCGAGTCTAAACCGTAAAATCTTCTATAGATATATCTTTACGATATAGCGATACCCGAGTCTAAACCGTAAAATCTTCTATAGATATATGTTTACGATATAGCGATACCCGAGTCTAAACCGTAAAATCTTCTATAGATATATGTTTACGATATAGCGATACCCGAGTCTAAACCGTAAAATCTTCTATAGATATATGTTTACGATATAGCGATACCCGAGTCTAAACCGTAAAATCTTCTATAGATATATGTTTACGATATAGCGATACCCGAGTCTAAACCGTAAAATCCTCTATAGATATATGTTTACGATATAGCGATGCCCGAGTCTAAACCGTAAAATCCTCTATAGATATATGTTTACGAGTTTTAAAAACTGGTTTATTTCGATGGAAGTTTGTGAAGAATGCTACAAAAAGCCGAATGGGGGCACGTGTATGCGAGTGACGAGTCAGCAGCGCGTGCGATAACACTGTCACGTGCCCGTTATAATTAGGAAATGGTCTTTTCGAGATAGTGAGTGGACCAAGATGATGACAGAACGTAGGTGTGCGCTTAAGTACAATGTCTAACTCAGAAACTTTTCACATGGCAAAAAAAGTAAAAATAAACAATCGATTTACTCCGCATACCTGCCCTGCAGGTAGGGCGTAAGAATTATACCTGCTGCCACCATTGCATGATCGTAAAAGGCGACTAAAGTTGGGATCTTATCTTTTCTATTCTTTCTGAACAACTTTCTTCTTCCTAATGTCTCCCTTGACAATGCCTCATTTTTGGCCTTTAGTTGAGCGTTCGCCCCTGTGAGCAAGGCTTTGGGTTCTGTCCCCTAGCCGAGACATACCAGAGTCTTTAAAAATGGTAGTTGCTACGCCTGCTTAGCGCTTAGCATATTTGGAGTGGGACGACTGATACGCCCGTTGTCAGTATAATGTGACCGGGTGGGGTGTGCTGCTGGGTGTCTTCGGCAGTATGCTTCAGTGAGATAGCACTACAAATCGGCAAAAGTTCCGGCCTATCACAAGGAGACTTAACACGAACATACCGCAGCCTCCGAAAACACACATACGCACTCACCACACGCATGCATGTCGCATGCACGGGAGACCGTCCTTAAATGACCTTAGCTGTTAATAGGACGTTAAACAAAATAAACCAAACCAAAACCAAAACTACTCCGCATACAATGTACGTTCAAAATAAAAGTTATATGGAGCGCCAAATTAACATATATTCAAAGAATTGAACCTTTATTTGAAGATAGGTTCAATTCAATTGAAGATAGGTCCAATTATTTGTACCTATCTTTAATTATTCAAAGATATGTACAATTGAATTGAACCTACATGAGTATCTTTAATTAAATTGAACATATCTTCAATTGAATTGATCAGGCGTGCGCTTGTACCGGTAATATTTAACAACTTTGAGACAGAACGAAGATTTTCGGAAGGCAGTAGGTGGCCATGGTGACCCAGGTTTTTGATAAGCTACTTGCTTACGTTATATGACTTTTAAGGGGACTATGTATTATTATTATGAACTATCTGATTTGCTATAAAATGATTTATTCTCTCCTTTTATATATCCACCTGTGGTCAGAGTAAGCGGGAAACAGTCGTTAAATAAACGTAGTTATCAAACTAAGCGATTAAACAAACCATTGTGTAATCTACGACGGTGTTGCCAATCACAAGACTGTCAATACTTACGAGGACAATCATAGATACGTACGTACCTTACCTACATGACTGTACGAGGACAACCATAGCTATGTACCCCTACCTACATGAACAAACAACATGGCCATCAGTACTGTCGATGATATCCAACTGTAGAAGACGGCTAGTGCCACATGAAGTAAAATACCATATGTCGAAATCACTGGCTTCTTTAGAAGATGTGTTTCTGCTGAGAATATTGACATGTATTTTGATATGTCAACCTTGGAGAAACTCATTGTTATTGTGAAATTTGTGTCAGGTTTTGATCCTTTTTAAGAGGCAGCATAAGAATTCGATACATATTTCATTGTAGCGTCTGTTTGAGCAAATCCAAATTGTAAACGATATTTTCTTCACTTTATTATTTTATCATAATTATTATTTAACTTTTTTAGTATTGCAAAGCGAATTGATTTAACTTTAAAACTAATTTTCTGATCAATTTATCTTGTTTAATTATATCCTTTAAGTTCCTGAAATCCTGGCCAGGACCTACGTCCGAATAATTAGTTACCTTACTGCATTTCCTTCTTCGCAATTATAAAAAAAAATTGTCTTTATGTTCCAAAAAGAATAAAAAAAAAAGTTCGGTTTAACATCACTATTTCATAGTTCGTTTTTTTGTATTTGTCATGTAAATGGGAGTTTTTATCACTTAAAACGTCTGAAAACCGTCTGAATAGCTACACCAGGCAAGACAACTTACCACCAAACACTCTACACCAGGCATGACAACCTACCACCAAACACTCTATACCAGGCATGACAACCTACCACCAAACACTCTACACCAGACATGACAACCTACCACCAAACACTCTACACCAGGCATGACAACCTACCACCAAACACTCTACACCAGGCATGACAACCTACCACCAAACACTCTACACCAGACATGACACCCTACCACCAAACACTCCACACCAGACATGACAACCTACCACCAAACACTCTATACCAGGCATGACAACCTACCACCAAACACACTACACCAGGCATGACAACCTACCACCAAACACTCTACACCAGACATGACAACCTACCACCAAACACTCTATACCAGACATGACAACCTACCACCAAACACTCCACACCAGACACGACAACCTACCACCAAACACTCTACACCAGACATGACAACCTACCACCAAACACTCTACACCAGACATGACAAACTACCACCGAACACTCCACACCAGACACGACAACCTACCACCAAACACTCTACACCAGACATGACAACCTACCACCAAACACTCTACACCAGACATGACAACCTACCACCAAACACTCCACACCAGACACGACAACCTACCACCAAACACTCTACACCAGGCATGACAACCTACCACCAAACACTCCACACCAGACATGACAACCTACCACCAAACACTCTACACCAGACATGACAACCTACCACCAAACACTCTACACCAGACATGACAACCTACCACCAAACACTCTATACCAGACATGACAACCTACCACCAAACACTCCACACCAGACACGACAACCTACCACCAAACACTCTACACCAGGCATGACAACCTACCACCAAACACTCCACACCAGACATGACAACCTACCACCAAACACTCTACACCAGGCATGACAACCTACCACCAAACACTCTATACCAGACATGACAACCTACCACCAAACACTCCACACCAGACACGACAACCTACCACCAAACACTCTACACCAGGCATGACAACCTACCACCAAACACTCCACACCAGACATGACAACCTACCACCAAACACTCTACACCAGGCATGACAACCTACCACCAAACACTCTACACCAGACATGACAACCTACCACCAAACACTCTACACCAGACATGACAACCTACCACCAAACACTCCACACCAGACACGACAACCTACCACCAAACACTCTACACCAGGCATGACAACCTACCACCAAACACTCCACACCAGACATGACAACCTACCACCAAACACTCTACACCAGACATGACAACCTACCACCAAACACTCTACACCAGACATGACAACCTACCACCAAACACTCTATACCAGACATGACAACCTACCACCAAACACTCCACACCAGACACGACAACCTACCACCAAACACTCTACACCAGGCATGACAACCTACCACCAAACACTCCACACCAGACATGACAACCTACCACCAAACACTCTACACCAGGCATGACAACCTACCACCAAACACTCTATACCAGACATGACAACCTACCACCAAACACTCCACACCAGACACGACAACCTACCACCAAACACTCTACACCAGGCATGACAACCTACCACCAAACACTCCACACCAGACATGACAACCTACCACCAAACACTCTACACCAGGCATGACAACCTACCACCAAACACTCTACACCAGACATGACAACCTACCACCAAACACTCCACATCAGGCATGACAACCTACCACCAAACACTCTACACCAGGCATGACAACCTACCACCAAACACACTATACCAGGCATGACAACCTACCACCAAACACTCTACACCTGGCAAGACAACCTACCACCAAACACTCCAAACCAGGCATGACAACCTACCACCAAACACTCTACACCTGGCAAGACAACCTACCACCAAACACACTACACCAGGCATGACAACCTACCACCAAACACTCTATACCAGACATGACAACCTACCACCAAACACTCTATACCAGACATGACAACCTACCACCAAACACTCTACACCAGACATGACAACCTACCACCAAACACTCTACACCTGGCAAGACAACCTACCACCAAACACTCCAAACCAGGCATGACAACCTACCACCAAACACTCTATACCAGAAACGACAGCCTACCACCAAACACTCCAAACCAGGCATGACAACCTACCACCAAACACTCTACACCTGGCAAGACAAACTACCACCAAACACTCTACACCAGGCATGACAACCGACCACCAAACACTCTACACCACGCACGACAACCTACCACCAAACAATCTACACCTGGCATGACAACCTACCACCAAACACTCTACACCAGGCATAACAACCTACCACCAAACACTCCAAACCAGGCATGACAACCTACCACCAAACACTCTACACCTGACGAGACAACTTACCACCAAACACACTACACCAGGCATGACAACCTACCACCAAACACTCTACACCAGGCATGACAACCTACCACCAAACACTACACCAGACATGACAACCTACCACCAAACACTCTACACCAGGCATGACAACCTACCACCAAACACTCTATACCAGACATGACAATCTACCACCAAACACTCTACACCAGACATGACAACCTACCACCAAACACTCTATACCAGACATGACAACCTACCACCAAACACTCTACACCAGGCATGACAACCTACCACCAAACACTCCACACCAGGCATGACAACCTACCACCAAACACTCTACACCAGGCATGACAACCTACCACCAAACACTCTACACCAGACATGACAACCTACCACCAAACACTCTATACCAGACATGACAACCTACCACCAAACACTCTAAACCAGACATGACAACCTACCACCAAACACTCTACACCAGGCATGACAACCTACCACCAAACACTCTACACCAGACATGACAACCTACCACCAAACACTCTATACCAGACATGACAACCTACCACCAAACACTCAACACCAGACATGACAATCTACCACCAAACACTCTATACCAGACATGACAACCTACCACCAAACACTCAACACCAGACATGACAATCTACCACCAAACACTCAACACCAGACATGACAATCTACCACCAAACACTCTACACCAGACATGACAATCTACCACCAAACAATCTACACCTGGCATGAAAACCTACCACCAAACACTCCACACCAGGCATGACAACCTACCACCAAACACTCCACACCAGGCATGACAACCTACCACCAAACACTCTACACCAGGCATGACAACCTACCACCAAACACTCTACACCAGACATGACAACCTACCACCAAACACTCTATACCAGACATGACAACCTACCACCAAACACTCTACACCAGACATGACAACCTACCACCAAACACTCTACACCTGGCAAGACAACCTACCACCAAACACTCCAAACCAGGCATGACAACCTACCACCAAACACTCTATACCAGAAACGACAGCCTACCACCAAACACTCCAAACCAGGCATGACAACCTACCACCAAACACTCTACACCTGGCAAGACAAACTAACACCAAACACTCTACACCAGGCATGACAACCGACCACCAAACACTCTTCACCACGCACGACAACCTACCACCAAACAATCTACACCTGGCATGACAACCTACCACCAAACACTCTACACCAGGCATAACAACCTACCACCAAACACTCCAAACCAGGCATGACAACCTACCACCAAACACTCTACACCTGACAAGACAACTTACCACCAAACACACTACACCAGGCATGACAACCTACCACCAAACACTCTACACCAGGCATGACAACCTACCACCAAACACTACACCAGACATGACAACCTACCACCAAACACTCTACACCAGGCATGACAACCTACCACCAAACACTCTATACCAGACATGACAATCTACCACCAAACACTCTACACCAGACATGACAACCTACCACCAAACACTCTATACCAGACATGACAACCTACCACCAAACACTCTACACCAGGCATGACAACCTACCACCAAACACTCCACACCAGGCATGACAACCTACCACCAAACACTCTACACCAGGCATGACAACCTACCACCAAACACTCTACACCAGACATGACAACCTACCACCAAACACTCTATACCAGACATGACAACCTACCACCAAACACTCTACACCAGACATGACAACCTACCACCAAACACTCTACACCAGGCATGACAACCTACCACCAAACACTCTACACCAGACATGACAACCTACCACCAAACACTCTATACCAGACATGACAACCTACCACCAAACACTCAACACCAGACATGACAATCTACCACCAAACACTCTATACCAGACATGACAACCTACCACCAAACACTCAACACCAGACATGACAATCTACCACCAAACACTCAACACCAGACATGACAATCTACCACCAAACACTCTACACCAGACATGACAATCTACCACCAAACAATCTACACCTGGCATGAAAACCTACCACCAAACACTCCACACCAGACATGACAACCTACCACCAAACACTCTATACCAGGCACGACAACCTACCACCAAACACTCCACACCAGGCATGACAACCTACCACCAAACACTCTACACCTGGCAAGACAACCTACCACCAAACACACTACACCAGGCATGACAACCTACCACCAAACACTCTATACCAGACATGACAACCTACCACCAAACACTCTACACCTGGCAAGACAACCTACCACCAAACACTCCAAACCAGGCATGACAACCTACCACCAAACACTCTATACCAGAAACGACAGCCTACCACCAAACA
Organism: Pecten maximus; assembly: GCF_902652985.1. NCBI lineage: Eukaryota > Metazoa > Mollusca > Bivalvia > Pectinida > Pectinidae > Pecten > Pecten maximus. The sequence goes on along the minus strand of NC_047018.1, from coordinate 13,183,959 downwards.
CTCCAAACCAGGCATGACAACCTACCACCAAACACTCTACACCTGGCAAGACAACCTACCACCAAACACTCTACACCAGGCATGACAACCGACCACCAAACACTCTACACCACGCACGACAACCTACCACCAAACAATCTACACCTGGCATGACAACCTACCACCAAACACTCTACACCAGGCATAACAACCTACCACCAAACACTCCAAACCAGGCATGACAACCTACCACCAAACACTCTACACCTGACAAGACAACTTACCACCAAACACACTACACCAGGCATGACAACCTACCACCAAACACTCTACACCAGGCATGACAACCTACCACCAAACACTACACCAGACATGACAACCTACCACCAAACACTCTACACCAGGCATGACAACCTACCACCAAACACTCTACACCAGGCATGACAACCTACCACCAAACACTCTACACCAGACATGACAATCTACCACTAAACACTCTATACCAGACATGACAACCTACCACTAAACACTCTACACCAGGCATGACAACCTACCACCAAACACTCCACACCAGACAAGACAACCTACCACCAAACACTCTATACCAGACATGACAACCTACCGTTAAACACTCTACACCAGGCATGACAACCTACCACCAAACACTCTACACCAGACATGACAACCTACCACCAAACACTCTACACCAGACATGACAACCTACCACCAAACACTCCACACCAGGCATGACAACCTACCACCAAACACTCCACACCAGACATGACAACCTACCACCAAACACTCTACACCAGACATGACAATCTACCACCAAACACTCTACACCAGACATGACAATCTACCACCAAACACTCTACACCAGGCATGACAACCTACCACCAAACACACTACACCAGGCATGACAACCTTCCACCAAACACTCTACACCAGGCATGACAACCTACCACCAAACACTTCACCAGACATGACAACCTACCACCAAACACTCCACACCAGACATGACAACCTACCACCATTAATGCAAACTATCTTACTATAATACATATTTGATGATATGATACCAGTTTTTGTCATTAAATCGAGTTAGTGACACCACATGTATGTATATAGGAAAAACACATGATACTGCCTTCAATACGACTTAACGGCCCGTATATTTTACCGATATCCTTCCAAGGAAAAGCAGGGTAATGTTTTCATAAGATATGAGAACTTTCCAAAATAATTCTTTATTAATTTATCAAACCGTCTTGCAATATTTTAAAATATTGCCCGTCGTGTATAATTTGCATAAATTAGCCCCACTGTCTGTTGAGACTGTATAATATACCCATATCGGCAGGTTTTCTCAACACGGCCTTGGCCTATAAAGTCCTACACTATAGAAGCAAGTAAATACTTAGATTTACCAGACTTCTCCATATATCGCAATTAAATAGTCTAAAACAAGATCAATATTTTATTCAGGAAGAAAGTGGGCGGGAAAACAGGAAGCAGATCAAATGAAAGTGAAACATTTTATTCTCTTTGTGAGGTGGGGATGATTTATTGTTGGATTATAACCGCGTTGGTATATTAATTCCTAAAGATATTGCTGTATGTTCTGTTTTACTTCCACGATGATGTATTTGAAAATGCCAAATTACAACTCCCAAACTACTTTGATTTTTATTATATTTATATTTTTTGATTTACGAATGTATTCCGTTGGGGCGAATTATAGCTCACTGACATGCTACACAGAGAATGTAAATCTTCCTTTTCTTCCTTTTCTCAATTACGTTTTCCGCATCTAGAATCACTGACCACAACCAAAGACATTCGTCTGGTGTTGTGTTACGTTAAACTGACCACCACCAAAGACATTCGTCTGGTGTTGTGTTACGTTAAACTGACCACCACCAAAGACATTCGTCTGGTGTTGTGTTACGTTAAACTGACCACAACCAAAGACATTCGTCTGGTGTTGTGTTACGTTAAACTGACGACATTTGCTACTTCAACCTCCTCAGAATTAATCAGGAAACTCTTAATACAGATAATTTCATTTCCCAACCTTAGAGGACTGGGGAGTAAGGAAGTCAGAGATTACCAAGCTACAACTGCCTCACTTGTGTCAAAATACACACCGATATTGACAGAAAACAAATCCTGAGGAATCATAATTTTGCTTTCAAATTAACACTTAATCTTAAACCGTAATAAAGGCACGAAACGTGTCACTTTCATAATTTAAACAGAGTTTGTTTTTGTATTTATAGAAACACCACTGATTCGGTTTTACAGGCTCATTGAGTTGGTTTCATTGATCTAAAGTTTAAGAAATGTAACATTGTTTTTTAGTTTCGTTCATTTTCACCCTAATATACCCAATCATAAGGATTTAGGATAAATATTTATATTTTAGACAGTGAAAAAAACAAACTCATGAGGACCTAATTCATCCATAGTAAGCAGACAAAAAAAATCTTTGCAGTGCGCAAGTCTGATCAGAAACTTAAATGATAATGATCTTAGTATAGAAGGAACGAGCCCACTTTGGTCATATGTAATGCGCAGGTGAAGAGAAATAAAAGTCGTTATAAAATTCCGGATTTTTTGTTATATCATGTTGAAATAGAGGGAGTTGATTAACAAATAAAGAAAGAAAAAATACATTGAGACATTAAATTAGATAAAATAATTAAAATCGTTAGTTAGACCAAAACCAAAAACAAATAAATACAAAAAAAAAAAAAAAAAAACATGTAGTATTTAACAATTTGCTTGAATTTACACTTATATTTTAAGATTATGATTTATATACTGATCATTATAAATGAATTAATATCACTTACCATATGGCATCTAGATGTGTATTTAAAAAATAATTCTTTATTCTGTCAGACTAATAAAACAATATAGAATACTTTATGATGAAAATCACTGCACAATAACAATTTCATGTCATTAGAATGTCGCCGCGCTAAATCTCCCACTTTAACCAATACTTTGGTGGGAGATCCCCCACTTTGCCATCTCAAGAGGGTGGCAACCTTGAGTAAAAGGCCAATATCTCAACGACAACCGCTCAACCAGCGACAGATACAATCCGCGCATGCGCCTTTATTATGAAACATGATCTCCAATCGCATTCGACAGAACATTTGTAAATAGATCGAACTTAATCGATGTTGTCATCTTCATTCATACGTTATGGACACTAAGATCAATATCAGCCATGACAGTATACCTGGTGACCTTCAGGTGACCTTCAGAGACGACTATATAAATGTGCCCCAGTAGAATAAGGGTATGTTCGTGTTTTCTCCTTAGTAGACTTTAAAGAGACCAAAACTAACATATTTTCCGCCATTGTTACATTGAATCTTTCTTTTTCTGTCTTGTTTTCTACTTGAAACCTTTCCTCGTATGACCGAGATCGTTGAGGGGACGTTAAACCCCGTTGAAACAATGCGGTATTCACTTTCATCAGTGTGGTGTCACGTGATCTAAACAGAAGATACTACAAGACTGCATTTTATTTTGAGATTGAAAAGAAGTATATATAAAAAAAAATTAAATGATTAAGACATTTGAATAATAAAGTCCTGTCGATATTCCGACTGACACAGCGCCAACCTTTTATTCACGACAGGACTTGGCAGATCTGTGCACCAAATGAACTGGACGATAACTTTCCTCCAGGAGCAGAGTCACACGAGGACCATGACCAGGCGACTTTTCGGGAAAGTACAACTGTAATCATTGATGTACTTTATTTCCTGTTTGGGTAACCAGCGTGGAACATGGACACCAATCAGAGGTCATGCTATTGACTGAGCAGGTTCTATATTACCACACCCTTCCTCTTATAACCGTACATGTTGTGTTGTATCTAACACGTACCGACGATGTAGACATATTGATATCCCTATTAAGGTAAAACTCACGGTGTACATATCGTCCCATTAAGTGTCTATATGTACTTTACACACCGGGCTACAATGGCGGTCTCTCGCCATCCTTGATCCGATCTGTTTTCTAGGTCGTAAATTATAGCTGTCTTCAGAAGAAAAAGGGATCGTTGAGTTTGTGGTTTAAGTCGATGATTTTCGTTTCAATCACTCAAGTGTTACCAACGGCTCTCCATCTCTATGTTTTCTTCACTTCAGCTGACGGGGACTGCTTCCATTGTCGGACCCGCGTTCGAACTCGAATATAAATATCTATATTTGATTTATTTGATTTTGAGGTTTTAAATGTATTTGATGCACAACAGGTTTAACGTAATAAAGCGCTGAACTGAACTAACTGTATGATTGAATTACTAGAAATAGAATCGAGAAGACTGGATATCAATATCGACAGAAATAATAAGACGAACTAAGGAAGTCCATCAACTGCAAGAATATTATCTTTATTGTGGTATTGATTGACCCTCGTCAAATTGATAAATAGTACACGAACCAATTATAAATCTCCCGTTCGGTTAAATTTCTTAAAATGAAATCACGTGATCATTCTTAACGTAGTTAAGTTACATTATAGTAAATGCAACAACAGAAAACTGTACTGGTCCAAAACGACTAGGGACAGGTGTACAGGTCCAGTGTGACTACAGACAAGTGTACAGGTCCAGTGTAACTACAGACAAGTGTACAGGTCCTGCGTGACTACAGACAGGTGTACAGGTCCAGTGTGACTACAGACAAGTGTACAGGTCCAGTGTGACTACAGACAAGTGTACAGGTCCAGTGTGACTACAGACAGGTGTACAGGTCCAGTGTGACTACAGATAGGTGTACAGGTCCAGTGTGACTACAGACAGGTGTACAGGTCCAGTGTGACTACAGACAGGTGTACAGGTCCAGTGTGACTACAGACAAGTGTACAGGTCCAGTGTGACTACAGACAAGTGTACAGGTCCAGTGTGACTACAGACAAGTGTACAGGTCCAGTGTGACTACAGACAAGTGTACAGGTCCATTGTGACTACAGACAAGTGTACAGGTCCAGTGTGACTACAGACAAGTGTACAGGTCCAGTGTGACTACAGACAAGTGTACAGGTCCATTGTGACTACAGACAAGTGTACAGGTCCAGTGTGACTACAGACAAGTGTACAGGTCCAGTGTGACTACAGACAAGTGTACAGGTCAGTGTGACTACAGACAAGAGTACCAACAGTGTGACTACAGACAAGTGTACCAACAGTGTGACTACAGACAAGTGTACAGGTCCATTGTGACTACAGACAAGTGTACAGGTCCAGTGTGACTACAGACAAGTGTACAGGTCCAGTGTGACTACAGACAAGTATACTGGTCCAGTGTGACTACAGACAAGTATACTGGCCCAGTGTAACTACAGACAAGTGTACCAACAGTGTGACTACAGACACGTGTACAGGTCCAGTGTGACTACAGACACGTGTACAGGTCCAGTGTGACTACAGACAAGTGTACCAACAGTGTGACTACAGACACGTGTACAGGTCCAGTGTGACTACAGACAAGTGTACTGGTTCAGTGTGACTACAGACAAGTATATTAATTAACCTGTGTGACTACAGCGAAGTGTACTGGAGATGGAGATGCTCAGGACGATTTCAGGTGTATTGATCAGATCATAAAACCAGACATTACTTCTTAGGAAAGAATAAATGCATTACGTTAATATTGTGATATATAAAAAGTCGATAGCATGTATGTCGGCCGCCTAGGGACGGAGACGTCCTCCGTTGGACCAGCTCTATGAAATTGCACAGTGTCATGAAGTTATACAATCGAAGATATATATTCTTTATTTTAGCCGACTGCAGACTGAAATGCTTGTTTCGATTGTTATTGTGGTACTCGTTGGGTCATATTATTTGGTAAATGGTAAGATTCTCAACTCCGAGTATGACTTATCTTCTGAAACCTAGCCAGCTCTGATTGGTTGTAGCATAGCCAACATGTGACTCCCCACAAACATGTCATGGTGTCAATTGTCAACACATCTCGGCTAACTATAAACATGGCGGTAAATGACATCACCTCGGTAATGTTTTGAATCCCATTCATAACTTACCTATGTCGGCAATATACCCCCTAATGTCATGGACAATAAAGACCCTTCTACCTCAGTTAATAACTTGACTATATCGATAGTATACCCCCTAAACCTATGAACACTAAAGATCCATCTACATCAGTTTATATCTTAAATATATGTCTATATTATACCCCCTAAAACCATGGACACTAAGGACCCTTCTACACCAGTTAATGACTTATATTATCTATGTCGATATTACACCTCCTAAAACCATGGACACTAAGGACCCTTCTACATCAGTTAATGACGTATCTATGTCGATATTATACCCCCTAAAACCATGGACACTAAGGACCCTTCTACACCAGTTAATGACTTATATTATCTATGTCAATATTACACCTCCTAAAACCATGGACACTAAGGACCCTTCTACACCAGTTAATGACTAACTATGTTGATATTACACCTCCTAAAACCATGGACACTAAGGACCCTTCTACACCAGTTAATGACTTATATTATCTATGTCGATATTACACCTCCTAAAACCATGGACTCTAAGGACCCTTCTACATCAGTAAATGACTTAACTATGTCGTTATTACACCTCCTAAAACCATGGACACTAAGGAACCTTCTACACCAGTTAATGACGTATCTATGTCGATATTACACCTCCTAAACCTATGGATAATAAAACCCCTTCTACACCAGTTAATAACTGAACTATGTCGAAATTACACCTCCTAAAACCATGGACACTAAGGACCCTTCTACACCAGTTAATGACTAACTATGTTGATATTACACCTCCTAAATCTATGGATATGGATAATAAAAACCCTTCTACACCAGTTAATGACTTACATTTGTCGATGTTATATCTACCACAAAATTCGTAAACCTTTGATAACATACAGTAATTGTACTGTAGTAACGTAACCGATTTCTAACCGATAATGTTTACATGTCACAGTCGGTAACTACCGATTTCCTAACCGACAATGTTTATATGTCACAGTTGTCTGGGTAATCAACATCATGTTCAAAATATTAACTTTTTCATGTTTAAGGGAACAACACGTGGACAAAAGCTGCAGATGCAGATGTTTGTCATCTAGATCCCTCCGGGAAATAACGCATTTTCTTGTTTACATATAATTCCAAAATTATAACAATAAAGTTTGTTTGTTCGTAACAGCCAGGGTCATATAGCAAGGTGGGTGTAAAGGAAAGGGAAATCGGACAGGAAGGAAATTAATATCAGCAGCTGGCCAGTGCAGTGTTCCAAAGCAGAAGACACAAAGACACATACATAAAATGATTCTGCAGGGTGGAGCATTAGTAATCGTCTCGTTTAAGGATCGTATCTCATTTTGACTGCATATACGGTAGTATGACCGCAGTTGGCAACGAACAATCCCTAGGTTAGCTCTCCATACATATAGGATATGTTCGTTGCCAACTGCGGGCATACTACCATATACGCAGTCAAAAAGAGGTACAATCCTTATATTTACATCAAACAAATCGTTTAAATACAGTACGAAAATAAATAAATAAATAAATAAGGGTGAGTTGCGATGTTGGTTACTACGGCAGCCGTGGTTGCTAAGATAATATAGTTCCAGCGAATCTACGTAAAGACACCAGTATTGTTAACAAAATTAAAAGAAACAGCTCAACATTTTTGTTAAATACCTTTTACGTTTTTAATTAATTGATATATTCATAATCCGGAATTTCCGTCTCAGATTAACTATGGTTGTCAACCACAACGTGTATTGACACAGATTTAGTAGTGACGTAGTCAAATATTCTCTTGGAACTACACGCTTCAGCCATTTGTTGTTACATGTAGCTTACACGTGGAGTAGTTAAATATGCACCCATTTCCGCAATATTCAGTTTAGTTTTGACAAAATACTCACTTGGCGTTAGCTTTATGTGCAGAGATCATCGGGTAACAGAAGAAAGGATTAAACTGTCTTTTTTTGGTGTCTATGGTTGATATAGATGCCAGAGCTTTGCAAAAAAACCGTGTCATATAGTGCTAGCATACAATATGACGTTTGTTTGCCAAGCTCTGGCATCTATATCGACCATAGACACCAAAAAAGACAGTTTAATGCTTACATTTACATTCTCGACTTATTTTTTCGTTATTTTTGAAAATTAAAATTGTGTTAGCATAAAAAAATGCCAATATTCAGCGACTTCGTCAATGGGGCTCGACAAATGGAACAGCCTATTTTTTCAACATTCATTTGTCACGTGCAGATTGACAAATAAAAAAGTACATTGAAATAATATGAAAAAAAAACACAGTCTGTTCAATTCTTTTTATTATTTGTGTAGCAATATTGTATAAAATTTCTTTTTGATACTTTTAAATTTAATTAACATAAAAAACGACGTAGTCCTGGGATTTAAAAAAAAAAAGAGCCATGATTGTTTACGTTAGTTACAAATGGTTCCGGTGGGTGAATATATACATGCGCTGCATGGATTGATGTCTCGTTTTGGGTGTCAATTATGCTCACATAGACTGTTTATACACAACACAAACAATTGATAAAAGGTACACAAAAATTTATTGTTCAAAACCTTGCAACTTGTTCAGGTTTACAATAATAATTTTTTTGGCATTCTCAGGGGCTGCTCTGTTATTACTACAATACACTAAGAACTAACATATAACATCATTATTTACAACAAAATACTTGTTAAATGATAATATAAGAAATTTAAAGAAATCAAAGTCGCGGGGTGATCCCCGAGCATGAGCGATCCCAAGCTTACCGACTAAGACAGGAGTGGGGCGATCCCCGAGCATAGGCGACCCTAAGCTGGTGGCTTGGACAAGATTGGGGCGATCCCCAGGGACTCGAGCGATCTCGAGCTAAGAGTAGGAGATTGAAGCAATCCCAAGAACCTCGAATGATCTCGAGTAAAGAGTCAGTAGCTAGAGTGTCTAGGTAAGAACGTGATTTACGGGGCGACCCCCAACAGGCTTTACACCGACTAGACTTAAACTAGTTGAACAAACTCCTCAAGCCACCTACACCTTAACATATACATATATATACTGAACCTGTTAAATGCTTAAAAAAGATAACTACAAAACAACTTTACCTAATATATACATAATGAATGGGGGTAAAAAATTCCCCGAATTAAAGTCCAAATCGAAGGAAGTTACATTAAACAAAGATGTAACAGAGTGAGAGCCCCAAGACTGCAAATCTTTTACTTAGTTGATATCGTGGCTTTGCCACCAAAATGTAAATATACTAATTAATTCGCAGTCCGAGTTTACTAAGCTGAAGAAGGGGGAGATGTTGATATATAGTAAATCTACAGTGGCATTCAGCAGGTCCTAATCGAGCTTTCCATCCATTGGTTTTGAACAGAAGACATCAGAAACATCTCCGGATCTGCAGGGGTGAAACGAGCAGGTTGCTTCATACCACATGCAGGCAACATGCGTATTATTTCCTGGCTCCTGTGCGGGTTAGCTCTTTAAGAAGTATGGATGATGTCAGTGGTATCAATAGACTTGTGGACGAATTTTGTCCGACACATTTCTCGAAAACTAGTTAACGGGACTTAATGAAACTTTACACAAGGGTTCATCATGGTGTGGGGTGTGCAATGAACCCCGCCGCTGGCGTTACATTTCGAAATATAATTCGCTATAATTAAAAATTTTGAATGGAATTCAATAAAACTTATTAAGAGGGATGGTTACAAGATATACTGTAATTTGCTTTTAAAAAATTGAAATTGAAAACAAAATGGACACCAAAGAGATGACTTCTGATTGGTCGAATTTTATATATAGTCCGATTTTGTTGCCAAAGGCACTGTAAATTTGCATCTTCGGGACTATTGGGACATTTAGGGACTTCTGTAATGGTTTCCCATTGCAATTATTACTTGCTGTATATGCTTTACCTATGGATTTGGGACCGCGGTGGCCGAGTGGATAAGGTGTCCCGACACTTTGACACTAGCCCTTTACCTCTTGGTTGCTAGTTCGAAACTTAGGGCAGTTGCCTGGTACTGACCGTAGTCCGGTGGTTTTTCTCCGGGTGCTTCGGATTTCCCCCACCTCGAAAATCAGACACGTCCTTAAATGACACTGGCTGGGACTCTAAACAAAAATGAACCAAACCAAAGGAATATCATTGATTTCAATATTCTTCCTTTCTTAAGAAAGTACAGGCCATTGATGATATGTCCGATAACACTGTATTCTGTTACAGGTGTCCGATAACACTGTATTCTGTTAAAGGTGTCCGATAACACGGTATTTCTGTTACAGGTGTCAGATAACACTGTATTTCTGTTACAGGTGTCAGATAACACTGTATTTCTGTTACAGGTGTCAGATAACACGGTATTCTGTTACAGGTGTCAGATAACACGGTATTTCTGTTACAGGTGTCCGATAACACGGTATTTCTGTTACAGGTCTCCGATAACACTGTATTTCTGTTACAGGTGTCCGATAACACGGTATTCTGTTACAGGTGTCCGATAACACGGTATTTCTGTTACAGGTGTCCGATAACACGGTATTTCTGTTACAGGTGTCCGATAACACGGTATTTCTGTTACAGGTGTCCGATAACACGGTATTTCTGTTACAGGTGTCCGATAACACGGTATTTCTGTTACAGGTGTCCGATAACACTGTATTCTGTTACAGGTGTCCGATAACACGGTATTCTGTTACAGGTGTCCGATAACACTGTATTTCTGTTACAGGTGTCCGATAACACTGTATTCTGTTACAGGTGTCCGATAACACGGTATTTCTGTTACAGGTGTCCGATAACACGGTATTTCTGTTACAGGTATCCGACAATACGGTATTATGCGAGCGAACATCATCACCGGAAATAATGAAAGGGGAACAGTTTGCTAATAGATTTAAGGATCACATAAGAATAAAAATACAACATTACTTAGCAGTATTTTTATCTCGGACATTTTTATCTTAAACTACAATAGACGAGGGTCAGTCTAAACCTATCAATGAGATCAATTGTTATCACTCAGTAACAGATAATATTGAAACTGGAAATGCATTTATTTTGTACAAGTACTCTTTTGTCTGGGCTCCAGATCAATAAAGCCTCTGCACAACTAAAACATCATTGTCCCTGAAACGTAGACGTTGTTACTAAAATGAGGGGATGTTAGTCGTAGTGTATATTATAATTGTTATATTAACTCGTGGATTAAATAACATCATAGAATTCAACAACAAAATAGCTGATAGATTTCACAGACCCGAAGGGTTGATCGGACGAATAAATCACAGTGTAAGATTTGGAATGAAGATACTGGCCAGATCGAATGAATCTGTTGATTAATGTACGAACTAGAACTAGTTTAATAGAAAATAAATTATGACCACTACAGTTCATACCTATGAAGCAGGATAGAAAATCAAGTATAGAGCCTGCACAAAGTACAGAATAAGGAGGGGGGGGGGGGGGGGGTATAGAAATCAAGGAAAGGATTATCCGTATAGAATACCTGTCTCAGGTGGTGAAAATATTGATAGATAATTCTTACCACCCTCCATTACACCGTCCCAATATCAATCCCCGCATATATATATTATTTAGTTGATAAGTATCCTGTTGACTGACGTATAATTTAGTTGTTACAGTGTCCTGTTGACTGACGTATAATTTAGTTGTTACAGTGTCCTGTTGACTGACGTATAATTTAGTTGTTACAGTGTCCTGTTGACTGACGTATAATTTAGTTGTTAAGTGTCCTGTTGACTGACGTATAATTTAGTTGTTACAGTGTCCTGTTGACTGACGTATAATTTAGTTGTTACTTTGTCCTGTTGACTGACGTATAATTTAGTTGTTACAGTGTCCTGTTGACTGACGTATAATTTAGTTGTTACTTTGTCCTGTTGACTGACGTATAATTTAGTTGTTACAGTGTCCTGTTGACTGACGTATCATTTAGTTGTTACAGTGTCCTGTTGACTGACGTATAATTTAGTTGTTACAGTGTCCTGTTGACTGACGTATAATTTAGTTGTTACAGTGTCCTATTGACTGACGTATAATTTAGTTGTAGCAGTGTCCTGTTGACTGACGTATAATTTATTTGTAACAGTGTCCTGTTGACTGACGTATAATTTAGTTGTTACAGTGTCCTGTTGACTGACGTATAATTTAGTTGTTAGAGTGTCCTGTTGACTGACGTATGATTTAGTTGTTACAGTGTCCTGTTGACTGACGTATAATTTAGTTGTAACAGTGTCCTGTTGACTGACGTATAATTTAGTTGTTACAGTGTCCTCTTGACAGACGTATAATTTAGTTGTTACAGTGTCCTGTTGACTGACGTATAATTTAGTTGTTACAGTGTCCTGTTGACTGACGTATAATTTAGTTGTTACAGTGTCCTGTTGACTGACGTATAATTTAGTTGTTAGAGTGTCCTGTTGACTGACGTATGATTTAGTTGTTACAGTGTCCTGTTGACTGACGTATAATTTAGTTGTAACAGTGTCCTGTTGACTGACGTATAATTTAGTTGTTACAGTGTCCTCTTGACAGACGTATAATTTAGTTGTAACAGTGTCCTATTGACTGACGTATAATTTAGTTGTAGCAGTGTCCTGTTGACTGACGTATAATTTATTTGTAACAGTGTCCTATTGACTGACGTATAATTTAGTTGTTACAGTTTCTTGTTGACTGACGTATAATTATTTGGTCCATTGTCTGGTTGGTAGGACACAGTCCATTGTCTGGTTGGTAGGACACAGTCCATTGTCTGGTTGATAGGACACAGTCCATTGTCTGGTTGGTAGGACACAGTCCATTGTCTGGTTGGCAGGACACAGTCTATTGTCTGGTTGGTAGGACACACTCCATTGTCTGGTTGATAGGACACAGTCCATTGTCTGGTTTGTAGGACACAGTCCATTGTCTGGTTGGTAGGACACAGTCCATTGTCTGGTTGGTAGGACACAGTCCATTGTCTGGTTGGTATGACACAGTCCATTGTTGATAGGACACAGTCCATTGTCTGGTTGGCAGGACACAGTCCATTGTCTGGTTGGTATGACACAGTCCATTGTCTGGTTTGTAGGACACAGTCCATTGTCTGGTTGGTAGGACACAGTCCATTGTCTGGTTGATAGGACACAGTCCATTGTCTGGTTGGTAGGACACAGTCCATTGTCTGGTTGGTAGGACACAGTCCATTGTCTGGTTGGTAGGACACACTCCATTGTCTGGTTGGCAGGACACAGTCCATTGTCTGGTTGGTATGACACAGTCCATTGTCTGGTTTGTAGGACACAGTCCATTGTCTGGTTGGCAGGACACAGTCTATTGTCTGGTTGGTAGGACACACTCCATTGTCTGGTTGGCAGGACACAGTCCATTGTCTGGTTGGCAGGACACAGTCCATTGTCTGGTTGTAAGGACACAGACCATTGTTTGGTTTGTTTACATACCTCAGATGTACCATATTTTTCCTTTAACCACAATAAGTAGCTACCAGAAGTGCAAACTTTATCAATACTAGTCAGAATGATATGATGACAGGTGAATTGAAGAATCAAGAATTTGTTAGACCGAAGATCATGAACATGTTCAAGAATTGATCAAATACGGTTTCAGTTTTTATTTCTAAGATCAACTGTGCAGTGCAGCTTTAACTTCACACATAAAAACCTTTTCTCTGTTAGAAACTCATAGTCTGTACTTTACGATGCTGACTGTTCTTGAGTGTTTGTGAATCCATGAGTAATATTTACTTAAGTATGTATAGTGTCTATGACTGACTATCATCCCCACTCACATTTAAACATACCTAGAAATATGTGGACACATCTCATCAATAATGCATCGTAATTGTCCCTGATCAATACCGCCGATCGGAACTCATCTTATATATTCACACTTGGACACTTTGCGGCAGATGCTCACCTCTGTCGTTCCTAAGTTGTTCTCTCCTACAGATTGCCTGTGATATTGAAATAATCTAATTCAGTAGGACGCTGAACGCTATGTTGAGAGTAGTTAATCGGTTTAAGGGCTAAGCTTCCATTTTTATAGCTTATAGCAGACAATGTTAAAACGCCTACTGAAATCACCATATTGCTTTTAGGGAAAGTATTCAATTTCTCATAAATATGCCTCAGAAATTTGAAGAAATAAGCCTGCAACATGCAATATTAATGCAATTGTATTGATGGGAATTTGTTCGTTTGGATTTCCGTGAAGAAGAAAAATCAATTATCCCTCTATCATTGGTTTTTCACTTCGTAGCAAGCCGATTAAAATACCAAAAGGACAATACTGTGACATGTATAGTCCTCAAAACTAGGATTTGATAACATAACACTATAGTGTACACTCTATAGGCATTGTCTAAATGTTAAGCTGTGGTTACATTTATGAAAAATCAGCGTCTGATTTTAACCTAGTTATACACATTTATAACATAGATAAAAACAACCTATCGAACAGTTTTATCAGCGAACAGTGTCTATAAATCGCAAAGCACAACTGAAGCACAAATTAATTTACAGTATAACAACTGTTATTTAAAACATCACACTTGTTGTACTGATAGATAAGTAGGAGTTTACTTATGGCGTCACATTGAAGGGGTTTCTGTGGCCTGTAATCTTCCGACACAAACACCGTACACGCCCTCTACCGGAACAAGTTTTTAACTATTTCCATGAGACAGTCAGTTCATCCTGCTCAACAAGGCCTTGATTTACAGCTAAGGATAACGGTATTGATTTTCTAACTTCATCTTCAGCCTTTTTAATATTGCCAATACATGAAGTAAGAAAAGGCGATTTGCCTCTTGTCAATCATAAATTGGTGGTTGCAAGTATCAATTCTTCCCAAATTAATCGATGTTCACTCGCCAACACTTGCTTACTACCACAGGGCTTTAGATGAGGAGCTTGTTTGTAGGAGTTTAGAAACTTAATTCCAATCAAATACATCTGTTGAAATATTTGAATCTATTTTATTAGAAACTTAGATTATTCAACAACATATGAACTTATGTTAATCACTCGTGTTGGTCGAGATAAAAGCGTAGAGTCCTACTGTGTGAAGAAACCCGATGACCAAGAGAAAACCAACATGGCTCGTTTAGCCTATATGACTATATATGGTATATCCCTGAGTATTGAGGTTGTTGTATGTTTAGTCTATATGACTATATATGGTATGTCTTTAGTCTATATAACTACATCTGTATATATGGTATATCTTTAGTCTATATGAATATATATGGTATGTCCCTGTGTTATGAGGTTGGAGTATGTTTAGTCTATATGACTATATATGGTAAGTCATGGAGTATTGAGGTTGGAGTATGTTTAGTCAATATGGCTATATATGGTATATCCCTGAGTGTTGGGGTTGGAGTATGTTTAGCCTATATGACTATATATGGTATGTTCCTTATTATTGAGGTTGTAGTACGTTTAGCCTATATGACTATATATGGTATGTCCTTGAGTATTGAGGTTGTTGTACGTTTAGCCTATATGACTATATATGGTATGTACTTGAGTATTGAGGTTGTTGTACGTTTAGCCTATATGACTATATATGGTATGTACTTGAGTATTGAGGTTGTTGTACGTTTAGCCTATATGACTATATATGGACTATCCCTGAGTAGAGTGAGTATTACATGTCCTCGCGTTTAGACTTTGTATACGAATATATCGTATTTCCAGTGCCGATGTACTTTAGATATGACTTATAACGACTTTTTTTTACATATGAATATATTTTGTATGCGACATGACTACATGTTTGTTTTGTGTGTTACTGCTACGGTTGTCCTCTAGCTAAGTTGAAGGTGTAGTATACATGTATTTTGTGCTAATATATTGTCCTCGTGCGCTTGTTGTACGGCAGCTAACTAGCGATGTTCTGAGAAATACTACAACACATATGTCTAAACCCCTTAAAATTAAAACAATACATTTGTTTCGATTATATCGATGTTTTTTTTTTTTGTTGTTTTTTTTTGCTTGTTTTATTTTATTTGTGTGATATTTTTAATATGAAATATGTAAGCAGCGTTTTCCGATTTGATTAGAACATGCCCCAGATACTACTTCAGGCCCAAATCCAATATGGCGGACGTCTATCACAACAAAATAGCGAATCTTTCCAGGGGCGAACACTCAACTCAATGGCCAAAAGCGAGGCGGTCTCAAGGGAGACATTTTGAAGAAGAAAGATAGGATCCCCCATTCAGTTGTCTTTTACTATCATGTAATTGGGGCAGCGGATACAATTCTTCCCTACCCGCAGAAGAGACACCTAACGTGTAAACTATGTAAAAAAATAACATTTTTTTCTGGAATTTTGTTCGAAAACATTTTATGCTTGTTAACATCTTCTTCTGATAGACATAAGGTACTTTGAAGGTACGGAACACTTCTATAAATCCTATATGAATAAAGGTACAAATCACATTCAACAAAATTCCTTAAATTGAGAACATTAGTTTTGAAACACGTTGACCTCAAAATACATATTACAGTTTTCTTAAAGATGTCCCGCAAAATGTTCAAGTTTGTTACGTCAGACACTGAGCCACCACCGAAAGGATCAAAGGAATTGGATCTGAAGCGATGTATTCTCTGTTAGCAAGAAACTGCAGAAGCGGACAATTTTATGTAGATAAAGGAGCTTGGCTGAAAAGTCACATTGACATCAGTGATTTGGATGATGGAAGTGGACTTGAGAAATAACTACAAACAAAGCAAGTGAAGTGGCACTAGCATTGTAGTTTACAATATAACAAGAAAGCAGACGAATTTCTCGGAGATGTCGAAATCACTCTAGACAAAGCTTACTCTGCAGAACCACAATGAAGGATGATATCTGGTTTTTCTGTGACCTTCTAATCCGCTTCAGGATCCTGGCATTAAGTATAGACGTTCAGTACAGATAATAGAATCCGATAATACGCCAGGAAACTTCAGGATACGGCTCTTTTGGCAAATTTAAGTTCTGACGATCTTGTAGCTCAAAAAGCTAAGTACCACTCATAAACAGAATACTTGAACATTGTCAGGACATCGTGTCTTGTCATGGTAATTTACTTGTCTTTAAAGATGATACCGGCACTTGTCTTTAAAGATGATACCGACAGTACGCTGATCACGGTTTGCAGCAAGGATTGTGATGCAAATCGTGTGGCCATTCTCGCTGCAGCAAAGCTGTTTCGAAAAGACATCTTAAAGGCGTCGTCACCATTTATTGATTTCAGGCCAAAATGTCAAGAGGAGTCTGTTCCCAGGTCCTTACTTACATATATCAACAGTCCTCTGCTTGGTCCAAGTATGGAGGTAAAAAGCCTTTCGCAGATCACCTTGTCAATGTCACCATTTATTTACATACAACACATTCACAGCTGGTGGTAACAAAGGTCATCGTCATGCCGTATTACGTTTAAACACATCTACCTGTAAATATTAATACTCTTATGAATTGCCAAACTCGTAGTCGTACATTTATTGACAGATTGTTTCATCTTGGATTTCATACGACAGACTAATATGTATGTCAACAAAGATAACCAATTCTATATGCCAGAAACATAAGGATTATGACTTGGTTTGTCCTCCTAGTTTGAAAACTGACGTTTTCATCATAGCCGTGGTTGATAACATCGACCATAACTCGAGTGCAACAGAAGTTGATGAATCTTTTCATGGAACAGGGGTATCACTTTTCCAGCGCACATCTGAGGCCAGACCAGGGCACGACAGGATTTCTGTCCTCGATACTGGCACATGCTATTCTTAGAGACAAATTACCGGCTGTACCTCCAATAGATGACCTGAGGATGAATATCGCCGACGTTCCTACTCAATTGCGCGACTGATTCAGGTGACTTCAGAAAGTACGAGAAGCAACAGAATCAAAGGCTGTATCATGGGGAGCTTACTACGCAACTCATGAAACTTCATCCTATAGTACACCTATTGTGACAGTGCTTCTGTCGCTATTTGAATAATAAGTCTGTGGCCATGATTAAACACTCAATGACGATCATCCGGAGATATGTGTAGCCCTGGACAAATTTCAGCATCGCACTTGAGCAACCGCTCGACGCGCTTGCGAAACAGATACAGTGGGAATTGGCCTAATGCATATGACCAAAATCAGTTAGCTGTCATGTTTGGTGGCCTTCAGATTGCGATGGATCTGTTCAAGCTATTAAGCGACTGGTTGGAAGGACCGGGATGGACATTCGCATTAGCACAGGCGTACATAGCCTCTTCCTGTACAGCAGATTCCTTTCTAAAGACTTCCATGTAACGAGGACGACAAGAGTACACCAGGTAACTGTAAGTGCTTTTTATAAACTGATGACCTCTGCCTATTACAACTTTGCACAATCTTGCGAAGAACACCAATCTCTTAAGATGGATGGTGTCCAAGAATGACAACGAAAGACCAAAATTCAATTGCTAACTAGTAAAGTTTCAACTTGAAATAACCATGTTGTTTTTTTTTGTGAAAGCGATCCGAGAGAGTAATTTTTAACTCTACATAGATGTGTTGACCACATTAATCCCCTGGTTCTTCGCGCTTCTATAGCCACTAAGTCCGATGGCTACTAGTACATGTACCAGATATGGAAACCCTTGGTTACAGTAATCCAAACGTGGAGGTGGACTTTCGTTTTGGAATTTTTTTGTGCACAAGACAAACCGAAAATTTTCTGGAATTGCCATTGATCACGCGCATGAACAGAACAGTAGTGTAATCGGATGGTGGCGTAACTAATACTGAAAGAAATAGTAAAATGGAACGGAAGCAGAACAGGATGAATTTTAATATATTTTTAATTTCAAGTGATGACGCCCAAGTGGATACTTAAAAGCATTGGTGATATAAAGATATTGGTTATATAAATGTATCCGTGATATACATATATTAACGATATAAATATATTGGTGACATAAATGTATTAGCGATATAGATATATTGGAGCTATACATATATCCTTGATATGAATATATCGGAGATATAAATATATCGATGATTATACAAATATACATGTATCATGGGTGTCTGTGCAATAATCCAGCATATTTGACACTCGGTACTGGCAATCGACCGATGTTCTATTGTACTCGGCCTTCGGTCTCTTGCTATAGAACATCGGTCGATTCCTAGTACCTCATGTCAAATATTCTGGACTATTGCATAGACACCCATGATATACTTGGTTTATTACATAATCACTAAAACACACTTAGAAAGCTTTAGTTGTCATTTTTTGTTGTTAGGCAGTGTTGACATCTGAGTGACTTAGACGCTTAAAATGGTAGGACTAAATTCCGAAACGTCACAGGTGTTCAATAGTTCCCACGTGACCAAATTCCGAAACGTCACAGGTGTTCAATAGTTCCCACGTGACCGTGCAATAGTCATTTTTGCCGTACAATAGTTTAAAATATAGCGTATGCGTATTGTTAAGGAAAATCAAACGCATTACGTAATGATATACGATTATAGCATTTTGATAAGGTCGACCGAAGTCAAAATGCTACAATTGCTCTATCATTTTTCTCGATTTTTTTTTTTTTTTTTTTTTTTTGCTTCTTGATTGAAAATTCAAAAATGGAAACATTAAAACAAAAACAAAATTGATTTTCTTGTCTCCGTATAAGTCAGAATTGTAAACATTGAATGATTGAACTGTTCACACTTGGTGTGTCATCAAATTCGTTTGAACGATTTTTCGACGTCAGATACTTCCTTAGTAATTTCACTGCTGTCATTGTGGCTCTTTTGTATTGGATGAATCCGAGTTATGCAATATGGATTTAATTTCCTCTCCAATGAGCGAGGGGAATCGTGATGTTTTCGGCCGTTTGTTAGCCTTACGTCTGCTTCGACTATTTTGCCAAAAGAGCGTCGCTTCGTAGGTCTTCAGAGCGCTTGACTCTTAAGGACTTGATGCACCATTCAAGCTTCAAAATGATATACGGCGGGGATTTCCCTTGAGGTCTATTTATAACCGTGCAATACAATTTTTTACCAACTTTTTTGCTTCTAGCAAGTCAATATACTTTTTACAGACGTCCACGTGACACAGTTCTAACCAATTAGTTGACACGAAAAATCAAGAAAAATAATAAATAAATATATCTGTGATATAAATATATCGGTGTTTAAAATATATCTGTGATATAGATATATCGGTGATTTAAATATATCGGTTATACATGTATATCCGTTATAAGTGATGCAACTGTGGTGCATTTTACAACAATGTACAGATTTATTGGCATTGACTGTTCAACCATTTCCTTTTGTAATCCAAACACTTTACCGTGAACACAATGCCAGAATTAGACATTCGGAGAGTCAAGATAATCGTATATGTTTGTAAAACTGGAACTATTGCCTCGAGAGGGCGCTTCCTCAGACAGCCATAACTTGATCACCAGAGCTCGACCATCATGTAAAGTGTGTTTTATGGATCGGAACGCCCTGATGACGGATGACCCGCCCGACAAAATAGTCGGCTTTACAATGCCAAAACCATCTCACAGCCTCTAGCAAGACTGGACGTGAAAGCTAGACCTCCTTATCCGAGGCATTGGGATATGTATTACATTTTGTAAACGTATTAACCCAGTCTAAACCAAAGGAAAGTCATCGGTCGTTTAGGTTACTATGCTGTAGTATGACGTAGATAGCAGAGACGCCTTACACTGTCTGTCCAACGCTCGAGCATTGGCAAAATGAAGATGATAGATGTGTTCCGATGGATCATGGGCTAGTCCGAATGACCAGTAATTATGTGGGGGAGGAAATCTGTCTCTTCCGCAGATAATTGTAGGTCCGATATTAACAATGAACATCAATGTAACCTACCATTACTACTCCGATACAACATCGTGTTGTTCTCCAACTTACATCAGTCGATATGCTAATATAAATAAACACAAATCAAACCAATTAAACGGCCACATTCCATACTTAACCAAACAAACAGTCACATTCCATACTTAACCTAACAAACAGTCACATTCCATACTTAATCGAACAAACAGTCACATTCCATACTTAATCGAACAAACAGTCACATTCCATACTTAACCAATCAAACAGTCACATTCCATACTTAACTGAACAAACAGTCACATTCCATACGTAACCAAACAAACAGTCACATTCCATACTTAACCTAACAAACAGTCACATTCCATACTTAACCAAACAAACAGTCACATTCCATACTTAACCTAACAAACAGTCACATTCCATACTTAACCAAACAAACAGTCACATTCCATACTTAACCTAAACAACAGTCACATTCCATACTTAACCAAACAAACAGTCACATTCCATACTTAACCAAACAAACAGTCACATTCCATACTTAACCAAACAAACAGTCACATTCCATACTTAACTAAACAAACAGTCACATTCCATACTTAACCTAACAAACAGTCACATTCCATACTTAACTAAACAAACAGTCACATTCCATACTTAACCAAACAAACAGTCACATTCCATACTTAACCAAACAAACAGTCACATTCCATACTTAACCAAACAAACAGTCACATTCCATACTTAACCAAACAAACAGTCACATTCCATACTTAACCAAACAAACAGTCACATTCCATACTTAACCAAACAAACAGTCACATTCCATACTTAACCAAACAAACAGTCACATTCCATACTTAACCTAACAAACAGTCACATTCCATACTTAACCAATCAAACAGTCACATTCCATACTTAACCTAACAAACAGTCACATTCCATACTTAACCTAACAAACAGTCACATTCCATACTTAACCAAACAAACAGTCACATTCCATACTTAACCTAACAAACAGTCACATTCCATACTTAACCAAACAAACAGTCACATTCCATACTTAACCAAACAAACAGTCACATTCCATACTTAACCAAACAAACAGTCACATTCCATACTTAACCAAACAAACAGTCACATTCCATACTTAACCAAACAAACAGTCACATTCCATACTTAACCTAACAAACAGTCACATTCCATACTTAACCAACAAACAGTCACATTCCATACTTAACCAAACAAACAGTCACATTCCATACTTAACCAAACAAACAGTCACATTCCATACTTAACCAAACAAACAGTCACATTCCATACTTAACCAAACAAACAGTCACATTCCATACTTAACCAAACAAACAATCACATTCCATACTTAACCTAACAAACAGTCACATTCCATACTTAACCAATCAAACAGTCACATTCCATACTTAACCTAACAAACAGTCACATTCCATACTTAACCTAACAAACAGTCACATTCCATACTTAACCAAACAAACAGTCACATTCCATACTTAACCTAACAAACAGTCACATTCCATACTTAACTAAACAGTCACATTCCATACTTAACCTAACAAACAGTCACATTCCATACTTAACCTAACAAACAGTCACATTCCATACTTAACCAACAAACAGTCACATTCCATACTTAACCTAACAAACAGTCACATTCCATACTTAACCTAACAAACAGTCACATTCCATACTTAACCTAACAAACAGTCACATTCCATACTTAACCAAACAAACAGTCACATTCCATACTTAACCTAACAAACAGTCACATTCCATACTTAACCTAAACAAACAGTCACATTCCATACTTAACCTAACAAACAGTCACATTCCATACTTAACCTAACAAACAGTCACATTCCATACTTAACCTAAACAAACAGTCACATTCCATACTTAACCTAACAAACAGTCACATTCCATACTTAACTAAACAAACAGTCACATTCCATACTTAACCTAACAAACAGTCACATTCCATACTTAACCAAACAAACAGTCACATTCCATACTTAACCTAACAAACAGTCACATTCCATACTTAACCTAACAAACAGTCACATTCCATACTTAACCTAAACAAACAGTCACATTCCATACTTAACCTAACAAACAGTCACATTCCATACTTAACCTAACAAACAGTCACATTCCATACTTAACCTAACAAACAGTCACATTCCATACTTAACCTAACAAACAGTCACATTCCATACTTAACCAGACAAACAGTCACATTCCATACTTAACCAATCAAACAGTCACATTCCATACTTAACCAATCAAACAGTCACATTCCATACTTAACCAATCAAACAGTCACATTCCATACTTAACCAAACAAACAGTCACATTCCATACTTAACCAATCAAACAGTCACATTCCATACTTAACCTAACAAACAGTCACATTCCATACTTAACCTAACAAACAGTCACATTCCATACTTAACCTAACAAACAGTCACATTCCATACTTACCAAACAAACAGTCACATTCCATACTTAACCAATCAAACAGTCACATTCCATACTTAACCTAACAAACAGTCACATTCCATACTTAACCTAACAAACAGTCACATTCCATACTTAACCAAACAAACAGTCACATTCCATACTTAACCAATCAAACAGTCACATTCCATACTTAACCTAACAAACAGTCACATTCCATACTTAACCTAACAAACAGTCACATTCCATACTTAACCAAACAAACAGTCACATTCCATACTTAACCTAACAAACAGTCACATTCCATACTTAACCAAACAAACAATCACATTCCATACTTAACCTAACAAACAGTCACATTCCATACTTAACCTAACAGACAGTCACATTCCATACTTAACTAAACAAACAGTCACATTCCATACTTAACCAACAAACAAACAGTCACATTCCATACTTAACCTAACAAACAGTCACATTCCATACTTAACTAATCAAACAATCACATTCCATACTTAACCTAACAAACAATCACATTCCATACTTAACTAAACAAACAATCACATTCCATGCTTAACCAAACAAACAGTCACATTCCATACTTAACCAAACAAACAATCACATTCCATACTTAACCTAACAAACAGTCACATTCCATACTTAACTAAACAAACAGTCACATTCCATACTTAACCAATCAAACAATCACATTCCATACTTAACCTAACAAACAGTCACATTCCATACTTAACCTAACAAACAGTCACATTCCATACTTAACCTAACAAACAGTCACATTCCATACTTAACTAAACAAACAGTCACATTCCATACTTAACCTAACAAACAGTCACATTCCATACTTAACCTAACAAACAATCACATTCCATACTTAACCAATCAAACAGTCACATTCCATACTTAACCTAACAAACAGTCACATTCCATACTTAACCAAACAAACAGTCACATTCCATACTTAACCTAACAAACAGTCACATTCCATACTTAACCTAACAAACAGTCACATTCCATACTTAACCAAACAAACAGTCACATTCCATACTTAACCTAACAAACAGTCACATTCCATACTTAACCAAACAAACAGTCACATTCCATACTTAACCTAACAAACAGTCACATTCCATACTTAACCTAACAAACAGTCACATTCCATACTTAACCAAACAAACAGTCACATTCCATACTTAACCTAACAAACAATCACATTCCATACTTAACCTAACAAACAGTCACATTCCATACTTAACCTAACAAACAGTCACATTCCATACTTAACCAAACAAACAATCACATTCCATACTTAACCAAACAAACAATCACATTCCATACTTAACCTAACAAACAGTCACATTCCATACTTAACCAAACAAACAGTCACATTCCATACTTAACCTAACAAACAGTCACATTCCATACTTAACCTAACAAACAGTCACATTCCATACTTAACCAATCAAACAGTCACATTCCATACTTAACCTAACAAACAGTCACATTCCATACTTAACCAATCAAACAAACAGTCACATTCCATACTTAACCAAACAAACAAACAGTCACATTCCATACTTAACCAAACAAACAGTCACATTCCATACTTAACCTAGCAAACAGTCACATTCCATACTTAACCAAACAAACAAACAGTCACATTCCATACTTAACCAAACAAACAGTCACATTCCATACTTAACCTAACAAACAGTCACATTCCATACTTAACCAATCAAACAGTCACATTCCATACTTAACCTAACAAACAGTCACATTCCATACTTAACCAATCAAACAAACAGTCACATTCCATACTTAACCAAACAAACAAACAGTCACATTCCATACTTAACCTAACAAACAGTCACATTCCATACTTAACCTAACAAACAGTCACATTCCATACTTAACCAAACAAACAAACAGTCACATTCCATACTTAACCAAACAAACAAACAGTCACATTCCATACTTAACCAATCAAACAGTCACATTCCATACTTAACCAATCAAACAGTCACATTCCATACTTAACCTAACAAACAGTCACATTCCATACTTAACCAAACAAACAGTCATACTTAACCAAACTAACAGTCACATTCCATACTTAACCAAACAAACAAACAGTCACATTCCATACTTAACTAAACAAACAGTCACATTCCATACTTAACCTAACAAACAGTCACATTCCATACTTAACCAAACAAACAGTCACATTCCATACTAAACCTAACAAACAGTCACATTCCATACTTAACCAATCAAACAGTCACATTCCATACTTAACCTAACAAACAGTCACATTCCATACTTAACCAAACAAACAGTCATACTTAACCAAACTAACAGTCACATTCCATACTTAACCAAACTAACAGTCACATTCCATACTTAACCAATCAAACAGTCACATTCCATACTTAACCAATCAAACAGTCACATTCCATACTTAACCAATCAAACAGTCACATTCCATACTTAACCAATCAAACAGTCACATTCCATACTTAACCAAACAAACAGTCATACTTAACCAAACTAACAGTCACATTCCATACTTAACCAATCAAACAGTCAAATTCCATACTTAACCAATCAAACAGTCACATTCCATACTTAACCAAACTTAACAGTCACATTCCATACTTAACCAAACTTAACAGTCACATTCCATACCTTACTAAATATCCACAGATGCTGAAGTCTGGATCATACCTCTATATACACGTGTATGTAAAACAAATATATCACAGAACAATACTGACGGCTATCATTAGAAGGATTAGGCTTTGTTCATACATTTTACCTGATAGAAGGTTTTGCTGTGTATGTATGGCTTACCTAACGGATTCTGTCGGGAATCAAAAGTTTTATATTCATACTTATATATATATGGTACCCCTCAGAGAAGTCCATGAAAGTGTGTCTAACCCGAACATAAATCCCAGTGGGATATCGGTAACTGTGAATATCTTATATATATAATAACTGTATGGTACGTTTTAGGTACACGATATATGTACCTTACAAATGGAGTGATATAAATAGAGGTTACACAACGAGTGGTTGTTGGATATGGAATTTATTTCACACGAGTAAGTTATTTTTTAAAAGTTACAAAAGACACGAGCTTTAGCTTTAAATTCCATATCCAACAATTTCGAGTCGTGTGACCTGACTTCGCGTATGCAAATAAAGTGTACCGGTGACGTCCGGGACCCGGTGATGTGACGTCATTAGATTATTGATGACGTCAATAACAATTGCAGCTTGGGTCAAAGTTCATCGTGTTAGCCAATCAAAATGCGTACAGAGTTTATACCACGTGTGGTATAAACAGATTGTTAATCAACAGCTGTAATGATTAACTGATGGTCTGAGAGTTGAATAACACAGGGTACTGTGGTAGAACACAGGGTATTGTGGTAGAACACAGGGTATTGTGGTAGAACACAGGGTATTGTGGTAGAAACGACATGCTATGATACTTAGGAGGACATTTCCATTTTTTTTTATCGAGCGACAACTTATGTGCCCCAAAAAACACTACCTTCACACCAGGAGAATGAAAACATATTTAATCATCTAGTTGATGGGACAACTTAGAATTCAACTAGCGCTGTGGGTAGACATGATATTGAATTAACTTTGAGATCAATTGGCGCTTTTGGGAGATATGATATTGTGTTAACTTCGAGATCAACTACCGCTTTTGGGAGATATGATGTTTTAATTTTGGGGTCAGCTAGCGCTGTCGGGACACATGATATTCTGTCAACTTTCGTCAATATTGTGTTGACACAATTGTGAGAGGTTAAAGTTTGGTATCTTTGAGCGTATTTCCTCTCCTGATCAGTGATCACGTGATGTGTCATCAGCGTAGTATCATCGCGGTCATCAATGTATTGTTACAACACAACAATATGTATGATAGCACAGAGGTACTGAGCTGTGATAGATGGGGATGTTTTTAGTATAGAAACCTAGATAAGTAATTTGTGTTTGGTCATTTAAACTTATTCAAATCTTAAAGCTGTCCTTGCCTTTCCAGTACTAATATATGTATCCGACTTTATATCGAAGCAATTAGAACAATTTAAGTGAAGAAATACTGTCCGCGATCATATGAAATATTGACATAGTTCCATGTTACGCGGGTTGTGTTTCGTGGAACAATTAAAACCATCGTCCCCAGTTTGGCGGTGCGGGAAAGACCGATTTACGGAGCAATTAAAGCTGGGCACTAAATGTATAATAAGGTTAGATGCTGTGCCCGTCAACATAAACAACTTAAATATTGGATGACTCTAACAGTGTTTCCTTCTAACGCCAATCTAATTGTGTTACGGCTAATACCGTTAACAAACTGTCATCCAATTTATGTCGGCGTAATTTGTTGGTAAACAACATGAAAAGTAAGAATGGACATTTCAGATCGCCGATACCTCTCCACTGCAGCGTGATATGTAGTGCTGGCCAGGTGGCTGAGCATCAATTGAGCATTTTAACTTTTGTGCGTGTGCGACGTGATCGTGTACTGAGGTTTCTGACCTCTATTTCGGTCGCCTATTTTGAATCATTGTCCAACCTTCATTGACAGAACAATTCTTGTAGCAAGCTGTGAGGGAAACAAATTAGACTAAAAAGGGCGCTTGGTTTGAGTTTATATGTTTTCTTAATTTGCACTGTTTATCGTCATGTCCCTGTTTTCTCATTACACTTGTCCCAATAAGCCATCCAGACCTTGGGAGGCCGAGGAGAACCAAGGTTACCCCATTACCAGCACGGTCGTCCGATATTGAGGAAGATATCTTACGGTACACAGACGACATCTCAGTAATTCTGCCAATTATCAAAATAAGATATATCAATTTCGTGAATTACCGTAGGCCAGAGTAAATCGTCATGCATGTTTGCCATAGCAATCATCTTCAGTTAGTGCCACATCCTACCACAGAGAAATACAAATAATGGAATTCTCAATGAATGTGAATCAATTCTATCACAATGAAGTATGGCTTTTCAGAGCACCCGAGTTAATAAAGGATTAGTGCTGTTCCCCAGGTTCAGAAATAAATTTTAAAGTTACAACTATCTGCGTCGATAGCGCGGGGTTTGTAGGTGATATATCATACAACGCCTAACCTAAGTCACAATTATCAGACAATTTACCTGGTTAAAACCAACTTCAAAACCAAAGTGTGTCACAAATTAAAATCAAGACAATTGCAACGAGACAGTAAACATATATGTCATGAGTTTTTTTGGGGTTTATTTTCCGTCCAAATCCAAGGTCGATGATAAAGTAGAGAAGGGAACACGCTTCGCCAGTCCTGTCTGCGATACATCTCGATTCAGTCAGAGTATAAATTAGTAGAACGATCGGATATAAATAATTCGGTAGTTACAGAATCGATGCACCACAATTGCATTTCAAATTGAAGCTGCAATGCGTCTTCAATTGGACCCACATTTGGTTAACCGACTGACCCAATACCGATCTCCAACTCGTGTCCAAATATCATACCGAGCCCCGACTCGTGTCCAAATATAATACCGAGCCCTTACACGTGTCCAAATATCATACCGAGCCCCTACACGTGTCCAAATATCACATCGAGACTCGACTCGTGTCCAAATATCATACCGAGCCCCTACACGTGTCCAAATATCACATCGAGACTCGACTCGTGTCCAAATATCATACCGAGCCCCGACTCGTGTCCAAATATCATACCGAGCCCCGACTCGTGTCCAAATATCACACCGAGCCCCGACACGTGTCCAAATATCACATCGAGCCTCGACTCGTATCCAAATATTATACTGAGCCCCACCTCGTGTCCAAATATCACACCGAGCCCCGACTCGTGTCCAAATATCACACCGCGCCCCGACTCGTGTCCAAATATCATACCGAGCCCTTACACGTGTCCAAATATCATACCGAGCCCCTACACGTGTCCAAATATCACATCGAGACTCGACTCGTGTCCAAATATCATACCGAGCCCCTACACGTGTCCAAATATCACATCGAGACTCGACTCGTGTCCAAATATCATACCGAGCCCCGACTCGTGTCCAAATATCATACCGAGCCCCGACTCGTGTCCAAATATCACACCGAGCACTGACTCGTGTCCAAATATCACACCGAGCCCCGACACGTGTCCAAATATCACATCGAGCCTCGACTCGTATCCAAATATTATACTGAGTCCCACCTCGTGTCCAAATATCACACCGAGCCCCGACTCGTGTCCAAATATCACACCGAGCCCCGACTCGTGTCCAAATATCATACCGAGCCCCGACTCGTGTCCAAATATCACACAGAGCCTCACCTCGTGTTCAAATATCACATCGAACCCCGACACGTGTCCAAATATCATACCGAGCACTGACTCGTGTCCAAATATCACACCAAGCCCCGACTCGTGTCCAAATATCACACCAAGCCCCGACTCGTGTCCAAATATCACACCGAGCCCTGACTCAATTTTCGATGCAGGGAAGTTTTTCTTTTGGATATGTTGTCAAGTTAGAACACATAAAAAGCCCCACTTGATAGACATCCGAACAGCATATCCTCATGCATCACATCCTATATAAAGTTAAGGAGGTTTTTTAACATATCAACCAAATTAAAAGCCACTCTTTCCAACCAATAACAATGTCAAAGAGAGAATCAACATCGATATATTCTGGAGCCAAAATTACTGTTGATTAAAGCGCAATTCATGAAATATTCAGCATGGCGTGTTGTGTACCTTGGGCGAGCCACTCCCTGCCGCGACACCCGATAAATACAGTACGGGTGAGAGTGTTTCCGCCAAAGGTGTACGGTACGTGGTGCACGACCCCTTCCTTGCATTGATAAGCTATTGATACACGAGATTAGTTCCTCAGTCGTTATTAATCCATGATTTATGCATCATGAGGAAGGAAAAGTCAATATACTAGGTACAGGCTATATAACATACGATCGCACGAGTATTAACAGCTTAGAACACGTATAGCTGTTAATATCAATAATTCTAGGATTTAACACATTACAAATCAGTAATGAAGCCAAAATAACGTCAACACCTTACTGGACTTATTTTGTTCCGCCAAACATATTTCTGAACTTTACGACGTAAACATTTCTTAGAAGTCTATATCTAAATGGCACAAACATTGTACATGATTGTTAAATCTAGCAAATTCCCTGAGGTGTGTCCAGGATTACGGCCCTCTGCCTACCCGCCCAATGCCCAGCCCAGCCCTCAGGACCAAACATAACATACACTTCAACTCTCTGTGAATGTTCATTCGTGCATTCATCTCAGATGAAAAAAAAACAACAGTTTATATTTTCTCCACGCCATTTATTATTTAAAACGCGCACACGTTTATTATTCAAGAAGTCATAGAGCTTTTAGGAACTGACGTATCGCAAATGATACGGGTTTATACCATTAAATGTATGTTACTCAAAATTCACTTTCCAGCACACACAAAACCATCTTATATTACGTAATCAAATTTACCAGGACACTAGACAATTCGAAAAAAAAACACCAAAATGTCTAAATTATGAAGAAGTGAACAGTTAGCATACTCTGGAGGCCTGACAAATACTGCCATTTATGAATGGATATTTAATGCATTGTACTGTTGGTCTGATCGAAGTAACATGCAATGCGAACATTTTAATAGCATGTCACGGCTCCACTGTAATGATACTTAATGTCAAAAACATTTGTATAGAATAATGTCGGGGACTGCATCTAGTGTTATTAGGTATCGGGGAGTAACAAATGTAAAACAAGTATATTCTACCTCTGGGAAACTACCAAATATCATTTGTCTCTGGGTAACTACCAAATATCATCTGTCTCTGGGAAACTACCAAATATCATTTGTCTCTGATTAACTACCAAGTATCATCTATCTCTGAGTAACTACCAAATATCATCTGTCTCTGAGTAACTACCAAATATCATCTGTCTTTGAGTAACTACCAAGTATCATCTGTCTTTGAGTAACTACCAAGTATCATCTATCTCTGAGTAACTACCAAGTATCATCTATCTCTGAGTAACTACCAAATATCATCTATCTCTGAGTAACTACCAAATACCATCTGTCTCTGAGTAACTACCAAGTATCATCTGTCTTTGAGTAACTACCAAATATCATCTGTCTCTGAGTAACTACCAAATATCATCTGTCTCTGAGTAACTACCAAATATCATTTGTCTCTGAGTAACTACCAAATATCATTTGTCTCTGAGTAACTACCAAGTAGCATCTATCTCTGAGTAACTACCAAATATCATCTGTCTCTGGGTAACTACCAAATATCATCTGTCTCTGAGTAACAACCAAATATCATTTGTCTCTGAGTAACTACCAAGCATCATCTATCTGTGAGTAACTACCAAATACCATCTGTCTCTGAGTAACTACCAAATATCATCTGTCTCTGAGTAACTACCAAATATCATCTGTCTCTGAATAATTACCAAATATCATCTGTCTCTGGGTAACTACCAAATATCATCTGTCTCTAAGTAACTACCAAGCATCATCTATCTCTGAGTAACTACCAAATATCATCTGTCTCTGATTAACTACCAAATACCATCTGTCTCTGAGTAACTACCAAATATCATCTGTCTCTGGGTAACTACCAAATACCATCTGTCTCTGATACATACCAAATACCATCTGTCTCTGAGTAACTACCAAATATCATCTGTCTCTAAGTAACTACCAAATACCATCTGTCTCTGAGTAACTACCAAATATCATCTGTCTCTGAGTAACTACCAAATACCATCTGTCTCTGAGTAACTACCAAATATCATCTGTCTCTGAGTAACTACCAAATATCATCTGTCTCTGAGTAACTACCAAGTATCATCTGTCTCTGATACATACCAAATATCATCTGTCTCTGAGTAACTACCAAATATCATCTGTCTCTGATACATACCAAATACCATCTGTCTCTGGGTAACTATCAAATATCATCTGTCTCTGGATAACTACCAAATATCATCTGTCTCTGGGTAACTATCAAATATCATCTGTCTCTGGGTAACTACCAAATATCATCTGTCTCTGGGTAACTACCAAATATCATCTGTCTCTGAGTAACTACCAAATACCATCTGTCTCTGGGTAACTACCAAATATCATCTGTCTCTGAGTAACTACCAAATACCATCTGTCTCTGAGTAACTACCAAATAGCATCTGTCTCTGAGTAACTACCAAATATCATCTGTCTCTGAGTAACTACCAAATATCATCTGTCTCTGAATAATTACCAAATATCATCTGTCTCTGAGTAACTACCAAATATCATCTGTCTCTGAGTAACTACCAAATATCATCTATCTCTGAGTAACTACCAAGTATCATCTGTCTCTGAGTAACTACCATATATCATCTGTCTCTGGGTAACTACCAAATATCATCTGTCTCTAAGTAACTACCAAATATCATCTGTCTCTGAGTAACTACCAAATATCATCTGTCTCTGAGTAACTACAAAATATCATCTGTCTCTGAGTAACTACCAAATATCATCTGTCTCTAAGTAACTACCAAATATCATCTGTCTCTGAGTAACTACCAAATACCACCTGTCTCTGAGTAACTACCAAATATCATCTGTCTCTGAGTAACTACAAAATATCATCTGTCTCTGAGTAACTACCAAATATCATCTGTCTCTAAGTAACTACCAAATATCATCTGTCTCTGAATACATACCAAATATCTTGATTGAAACCATCTAGGTCTGATTACCTACCTTATGAGTTTGATTAACAAGTACCATTCGCCGCGGACAAATACCATCTGCCTCTTAGTGCCTGCATATTTTGTTGTCTTTTTAATACAGTATTTTTGGAAATAAATAAAACGGTGTATGTGTGGTAAAACAAACCAAATACCTGGTCTGTGGTAATCTGTGAGTGGATTCCGACACATCCGACTCCCTGTTGACTTTCTCGGGTTATTTTTGTCCCCTTTTCTCTCTTCGTATTGTGTTCCTGTTTGCCATTCTGAGTTAAAATTACGGTTTTATTTACATCTCAGTATTCTTAGTTCTAATGTAGGAACCGTTCTCTGTGTAGATTGACCGTAAAGGAAAAACAAAAATGTGTAACATTTTCATAGAAATGACGTAGGGATATTCGTGAGAGGGTGGAACGGAGTAAGGTACTGCTTCGTACAGAAGGGAAAGGGATTTGATTGTTACTGATGGATGAAATCTAAAAACATAAGTTTTGAAGGAATACCATTTCATGGTGCTTCATGGGAAAGTTGTATAGGTAACGGCATAATATCATTGTGTTA
Source organism: Pecten maximus (assembly GCF_902652985.1). Classification (NCBI taxonomy): domain Eukaryota; kingdom Metazoa; phylum Mollusca; class Bivalvia; order Pectinida; family Pectinidae; genus Pecten; species Pecten maximus. The sequence goes on along the minus strand of NC_047018.1, from coordinate 13,150,148 downwards.
TGTTTTCTACCTTTACCCCTCCGGAACATTCTTATTCTTCTTTTGTTTACTAATAGTCTCCTTTAATATCTTGTGCTCGTGTTACTGACATTGTACTGATATAGTGTTACTGGAGGAGTTAGAACCGTGGCTTTGTTTCCACGTCGGTATTGTTTATTTGGTATACTTTCATATTAGCTGCGGTTTCGTTTACATACTTTTTGTCATGTAGTTCTGTATAAAATTGAAGTTGAAAGCGAAGAGCGTAAAAATGAAAATATGAAGAACCCATTGATCAGTTTAACAATTGATAAGCACAACAGAGCGAGGTAGTATAGCCTCGTAATACACTGATATATCAGAAGTAGAGTAAAGTAATATCAGGAGGGAACACGGTACCGTAAACTGATGGAACTGATTTCAGTGTAAACAGGACACGTGCTGCTACAATGTCATAGTAACATCATCAGGAAGGTGAGACAAGAAACAGACATATCAACAATATGTCAGACTAAATACATGTAAAATTAGCTGGAAGGTGAAACAAGAAACAGACATATCAACAATATGTCAGACTAAATACGTGTAAAATTAGCTGGAAGGTGAAACAAGAAACAGACATATCAACAATATGTCAGACTAAATACATGTAAAATTAGCTGGAAGGTGAAACAAGAAACAGACATATCAACAAAATGTCAGACTAAATACATGTAAAATTAGCTGGAAGGTGAAACAAGAAACAGACATATCAACAAAATGTTAAACTAAATACATGTAAAATTAGCTGGAAGGTGAAACAAGAAATGAAAGGGAACAAGACAATTTCTAAAAACTAGCTACAGGAATTCAAATACGGAACATAGGGAACCTCTGTCCAGGTGGTCAAGGCCGAGGAAGTTCGTAAAACAAAGATCTACGTGTACCTTATCATCCCGGGTTTTCTCAAGGTCAGTCATATGACAGGACAGAAACCGTGAAACGATTGGTACACTTTTTGTCGTTTTCTGAAAAATATTTCTATGGGAATTTTAACCAATCAGAAGGCCGCTTTCTTGGCGGTTTCGGTTCGGCTATCTACAGAACGGATTATCTTTCGATAGTGAAAGAACTGTCTCAAAACACCTCCAAATATCAGATTTCGACGCTATCATGAAAAAACTAGATTTATATGAGAGGTGTATTTGTCCGTTAGGTTCATTGATCATTAGCAGCACATTCACCCCCATAAGAGTTCAAAGGTTTAATAAGTATAGTGGTATTTGATTGGTTGCTATTTTGAGATTTTTAGAGCCGACAAGTAAATCTCCTTACCAATCGTTCGTGAGCGTAAGGACCGTAAGTTGTCGGTGATGAGTAACCACAAGTGAAGATCCGAGGTGCGTGGCTCGACGCTACCTACTCGTGTCGGTTTGTGTTTCTCGGGAAAGTGAGGAACGGGCCGATCTGTGCTGTCGTGGTTGTGTCCTTGGGCAAGATTATTTTACTTTAATCATTTTGGATAGCATACAATGGACATTCGGTATGCTGTTCTGTGAAGCAGCCACCAACTACTACAAGTTTAAATCATTTTGGCTCTACTGTGTCTAACTCTTTTACATTGAAAGATGCCGACATCTTGTGTTTTTGTACAATTTTTTGATGAATAGACTATTTCGTCGTATATAGTCCGTATACAATTATGCATTATGTTTTATCTTTAATTAGAATTGTTTTCTGATGAGACAAAGAAATCAATGACAAACATTTACAAAACGACAATGTTCGAAATTTATTTAAAGAAAACGTCCTTATTGACCTGACAATTTATACTTAATGCGCCTGTACATTTCTAAACACCGACCTTGGATGTTTGTTTGGTGTTTGTTTGTTGTGTGGGTTTTTATCGCCCGTAAACAGACAGGGTGATTTGGCGGGGACCCTGTAGACGCTGGTTGCAGCCTGGCTGAATCACATACGAGAGACTAGTTGCATGACATCGAGTGCAATTCTGGTGAAATGTCTTACCAAATGGCACAAAGACGATAGCAGAGGACGGTTTGTGATCTGATCAGCTTCATGAGAAACAAACCGCTCAGGGCATACTTCGGATCTTCGTCTGAATTTCCATTAGTCATATGCTATGCTGGGCTATCGCTGCACCAGAATGTCACTCTATAACCTAATAAATTGTCGGTATATCTAAGTTTTATATCTATACAATGCATAAATGATAAACTTCGTCCCTGTTGATGATATGGTGTTATTAATTCAAAGGTCAAACAGATCGTACATTTAATATATCAACTATGAAACTATGATTCGTCAATAAACGAATACACCCGGGCGTAGCTAAAATTACCTGTCATCAGAACATGTAGTTTACTGACCTTCTGACAACCTAAACAACAGCTCTACTCCAACGTCCATTCATTAAATTGTTTTCTGTCATCGACTCACAAGTTACGTATGTCGTCACAGCAGTTTCTAATATTCATTATTCGGCTGCTTGTGCCTGGAGATTTCTGGGTGGTAAGCTCTGATGGTGGACCAGGTTAGCCCCTGTAACATTGGAAATGGACCCTCGTTGAAAATTGGCCCGGGGTCTGTTTTCAATGAATATTGACCTAAGTGCCGTTGAAAATTGGACTATCAGCGCATTCTTCACTCCGACCCGTGGAGTATCAACCCCGTTTAAAACTGACCCCATTACAAATGGTTTACCATTCCGTTACTAAACCCGCCCTGTCGACACGATTAATATGGCTGAATCGACCCGGTCAAATGTCAAGGGCATTAGATCAAAATCAAAGCTCAAGCGATGAGTTTTTTATTTGTCGATTTCACTTACGTGAAGCATGGTCAATGGTTTCACTAGCCAACAAGGGAACTCTTGAGTGTCGTGTAGCTCCACCTACAACCATTCAAATACAATGTATAATCGCTGGCCAAGAAGGGGAATTGTGACTGTCATGCAGCTCGACATACGACATTCAATATTCAGAAATGAATGTTATGTAGCGTGACATACGACATGGGACATTTTGAATGTTGTGTAGTTTAGTATAAACATATTTATCACCGTAAATAGCAAAATGATTGGGCGCAAGTTTTACAAACATTATCAATGCCCTCTCCTAGAATATTTTGTGGAACGACACACCGCATACGACATTCAGATTTTGAATGTTGTATAGTTCGACATACGGCATATGACATTAAGATTTTTAATGTTTTGTACAATTGTAGTTCAACATAAGGCGTATGACATTCAAATTTTGAATGTTGTATAGCACGACAAACGACATCTAAAATATTATGCGGCTCGACATTCGAACTTACAATGTAATCACTTGCCGACGAGGGAACTTTTGAATGTCGCACAGTGACTATGGGGGATATAAATGGCCACATTAAAGATGCTAACACCTTCGACAGTGTAATAAATGCTTATTATTTTGACAATAAATGACGTTAAGTCCATATATGTATGCCTATTTAAGACATACAAATAAAAAATATAATGTTATAACGTCATAAATTGTCGGAATGAAGCCAAGAAGCTTCGAAGTTTTGAACATTATAATCTACTTTGCATACACTTGACCTTGATCGCAGTGCATTCTGGGAGATATTTACATACAGAACAAAACAAATATGGTGGATTTATTTTTATTCAGCTGGGACAACTCTATATATTGCATGTTGCCTAACATAACTACAACTTGTAATTGCGAGATTTTAATGCAAACAGAAAATAAAAACTAAGTAAACATTTCCATATTATCCGTTGCGAAAAATCACGATCCTGTGCCTGTTGTCGCCCACGAACCGAAACGCTTTCTTACAGCGTTACCCCCTCCGGTCCCATTTCGCTGGATTGATACAGGTGTGATTTATCAACAGGTTCAAGCTAGTGAACTATAAATAGTGAATCTGCAATCACTACATATCACAAAAGAAATGATAACCATTGATTCAATCGCATCATGTGTTAGAGTTTATAGTAAAGATGACAACAGACCGAACGTTACACTACGTACGTGTGTACGTTACACACTTTCCTCTCCAACCAAAAACTCAACTGTGTCATTTCCGCACGAGTTCCGATTCCATTGTCGTTTATAATTCCACCGGTCTGTGCAGTCTCCGATTGAAATCCTTCCATTTCTTCGTTCTCTTTCATAATCTAATTTATGCTTCCTTCTTTCTGGAGACGCTAGGCTAACACACGTTTCCTCTCTCGCTTCGCCCTGTGGTTCCTACTCGTTTTTGTTTTTCTGTTTTAGGCGCATGCGCAATCATTATTTCAGTCAATATGGAGGCGGAGCGAAATAGAATTTCATCGGGACGCAAATAATTATTTTAATTTTTTTTTTAATTTTAAAGATAAATAAGAAGATAAAACTTTTATTTCCGTGGGTGGTAATAATGTCAAGTGTGTAACTCTTATTCCTGAAGAAAAATACATACGAATTTATTCGTGTTTTTAATTGATAAAAAATACTATCTGTCGAAGGTGTAGCACCTTAAATTAACATAACATAGTTCCATAATTAACATTACATTGTCCCTTAATTAACATTACAATGTCGCTTGATTAACAACCCTGACTAATGATAGGACTTTAAACAAAACCAAACAAACAAAATCATTGTCCCTTAATCAACATTTCATTGTCGCTTAATTGACATTACATTGTCCCTAATTAACATAACCTTGTCCTTTAATTAATATTACATTGTCCTTTAATTAACAACTCTCCTATTATCTTTGATAAGCAGAAGAATTTGGCCTATGATTCTTTGAGACTAGATTGTTTTCATCTTCAGTCATGTGAGTGGATCTATGTATACAGTATCTAACTCGTATCCATTTGCGTTCTGATGCACGACAAGGAAGTATAATACAAGTATAAGTTAAATGGAAACCCTTTTTGTGAAAAGTTCACATGCTCAATCAGTTGAATTACACATAGGAAATACTCAGCCTCAATCAAGAAAAGATATGAGTTGATTATTTTTGGAGATTGTGCTGCTTGTAAATCAAATTACGACTTCCTCTGCTACAACCCCACGGGGTTAGTTCTGAAACAAAATTGATACACGTATAAGTCGAACTATATCAGATAAAATTTGTCTTGAAGAAATACTGAGCATGTAAACACGTAAATCACCATGAATGGGTAAATTCGGAGACATATCTAGAGAACGATCTATAGAGCCACGTAGGTGTTTCCAGAATGGATCTTTATCGATCAGTAAATCAAAACACTTGGCTTGGTAACTCAATTTTAAACAGCATTTATTCATCGCTAAAATATTCAAGGTCCGATATTTGATTACGATTTTATTCATTTATAGCAATGTATTTAAATAATTTAGGTCAGCCTCTCTATGTACCATAACAACGTTTCTTTGTTCATTTTTTCCCGGAAATAAATTGCGTTTCGAGTTTCATGTTTGGCTACAGAAGTAAACAGTTCATATAGTGTAAATAATAGTACCTAAATCATCCGTACAACTGATTCAATAGATTAATTACACTTTACACAAATTACAGATAAGTTGGCAATATAAGAGAAACTCATTCTACACGTCTCTGATCTCTTTACTGATTTCTCATGATACGGTATCGAGTTAGGTGATATACCACTCAGAGACCCTGGGACAGTGTAGGGGACCCTGGGACAGTGTAGGGGATCCTGGGACAGTGTAGGGGATCCTGGGACAGTGTAGGGGATCCTGGGACAGTGTAGGGGACCATGGGACAGTGTAGGGGATCCTGGGACAGTGTAGGGGACCATGGAACAGTGTAGGGGATCCTGGGACAGTGTAGGGGACCCTGGGACAGTGTAGGGGATCCTGGGACAGTGTAGGGGACCATGGGACAGTGTAGGGGATCCTGGGACAGTGTAAGGGAACCTGGGACAGTGTAGGGGACCCTGGGACAGTGTAGGGGATCATGGGACAGTGTAGGGGACCATGGGACAGTGTAGGGGATCCTGGGACAGTGTAGGGCACCCTGGAACAGTGTAGGGCACCCTGGGACAGTGTAGGGCACCCTGGGACAGTGTAGGGGATCCTGGGACAGTGTAGGGGACCCTGGGACAGTGTAGGGGATCATGGGACAGTGTAGGGCACCCTGGGACAGTGTAGGGGATCCTGGAACAGTGTAGGGCACCCTGGGACAGTGTAGGGCACCCTGGGACAGTGTAGGGGTCCCTGGGACAGTGTAGGGCACCCTGGGACAGTGTAGGGGACCCTGGGTCAGTGTAGGGCACCCTGGGACAGTGTAGGGCACCCTGGGACAGTGTAGGGGACCCTGGGTCAGTGTAGGGCACCCTGGGACAGTGTAGGGCACCCTGGGACAGTGTAGGGGATCCTGGGACAGTGTAGGGCACCCTGGGACAGTGTAGGGGATCCTGGGACAGTGTAGGGCACCCTGGGACAGTGTAGGATCCTGGGACAGTGTAGGGCACCCTGGGACAGTGTAGGGGATCCTGGGACAGTGTAGGGCACCCTGGGACAGTGTAGGGGACCCTGGGTCAGTGTAGGGCACCCTGGGACAGTGTAGGGCACCCTGGGACAGTGTAGGGGATCCTGGGACAGTGTAGGGCACCCTGGGACAGTGTAGGGGATCCTGGGACAGTGTAGGGCACCCTGGGACAGTGTAGGGGTCCCTGGGACAGTGTAGGGGACCATGGGACAGTGTAGGGGACCGTATAGTCGTCTTATGATTGTATGCGGTTAAATGGTTAGATTGTAAAAAGACAGTAAAGTGGTTTGAGAGATGCAAATGGTCTGTTGTCATTGTTTTAAGGAGTCATATTTTTACATGAATGTAATTCGCGATTCGTTTGTGTTTGTACAGATATGTATTATTAAATAACAACGCGCGAACTACAGTGACGTCACTCGTTCATCAATCGACAGGAGTAGTGTCACTCATTCATCGCTGTAAGAATCTGAGTAGATCGTGCGCAGTTGCTTTGGAATTTCATTTAAAAGATCATGGATGTGAATGTTTATATTAAAAGTTCCACCAGATATTGTGGATCCATAAAACATTGATGTTGTGAAATCGTAGGAGTGGAGCACAAGGAAATGCTTTTGTGCGATTTCTTCACTTGTGATAGCTGCATGATGTCGCGATTACCACCATTGTGTAAAGTTGACGACATCAAATTAAGATGTTACAGTGTTGAGAGGAGAAACGCGGACATTTTTGGTCTTTGACCATAGCTTAAATGCCTGTAGTTGTTAAGAGACTGGGGATTTTTTCTCCAGTGATGTGCTTTTCATCAACATTTGTCATGTTTGTCATTCGTCTGTTATCAATTCTCGATAGCTCACACTTGCCTACAGGTCTCCGAGTTTATGTCGACAAACTGGACTCCGTAGAAACCACTGATCATTAGGATTATGTTTGGACACGTTCGTTACAAGAGCGAGATAAATTGTCTGGTCATTGTAACAGTAGTTTGGTGGTTGTGACTAAACACTTTGTAGGTTTCAACAAACACGTTGATTTATTTTCCGGTGTAGCATACTGTACATTCTAGGTTTGCTGTCATGTTGTTCAAGTTGTTCCCGTACGTCGTCACCAGTACACCTTCCTCCCATATATTTATATATATTTATCCCAGGGATCTTGTTTTACTATACGCAGACGACGAATTGCAAACAAAAAGTAGTTTCCGGAAGTACTTCCGGTTTAGAAAGCACGTGCATTCTGTCATACCCTAGGGATTGACAGAGAAATCGCTCACGTCTTAAACGGGATATAAATCAGTGAACTGTGGGGAATATAACGTCACTATAAGTCAGCGATCAAACAACCGGTAGCATGACGCACTGTGGCTTGGTCACCGGTCTGAAGATTGTGGTAGGGTTATGAGTACGACATGAAAGTCTTCCACCAAATGACAGCTTTGGCGTCTGAGTTTCTTTTTTCTTTTGTAGATTTGTGATCCGGAGTCGAAGTTCCATCAGAATTTTGAAGCAAAAGTTATCTCTTGTCTTGAAGATTGATATGGCGTGTTTATACTAACTGAACTGACGTTACGACGAAGCTACATTCTTAGATAACACTTGTAGTTGGAAGATTTACGAACGCTAGAAAAAAACATTATCAATTATGAGCAAACTGTCCTTGAATTTTCTACTTTGGTTTAATTTTTGTTTGTTTGTTTGTTTGTTTGTTTGTTTGGTTGGTTTGGTTTTACGTCCCAAAGACAGCTGTGGTTATTTAGTGTCATGTTGATTTATTAACAAACGATAAAACGATAAAAATCAGATAAAGATGTTTTAGATCATTGAAATAAAAAGGGTGTTCAAATCAAAAGAATTAACGAATAGATTATGTGAATGTAACGTCAAAGGGGGTAAGGTAAAAGGACATCAAAGTCTATAGAATAGATGTGGTGTTCGTCATATGGTCGAGGGTCAAACCATAGGCACATGATAAACTTCCGCAGAGAAAATAGAGGATACATCTGGTAAACGGACTGAAGAACAACGGTGATCGGTATAGCAAGCTGCTTAGATCTTTTCACCATATTTTGATCCATTTGTGTAGATCTGAACATGATCGGGGAATTCTTCAATTTACTCCCAAAAGGAAGATTTGTGTTCTTCAGGTGATGCACTCGATTTTGCCAGTCGATGTTTCGGTATAGCGGATTGAAAACAAGATTGAAAGCCGGGTTTTTTGGGTTTGACTGCGCTTGAGCGGCATTCTGTAGAGTAAGTTTTTTTTCTTCTGTCATTTAAGAATGGCTCGTTTGCCTCAACGTAATGGCTTTCCAAAGGTGCTGTTCGAAAAAAAAAAACTAATGCCAGACGTAGTCCCCAGTTTTAGATAGGATCCAGCATCTGCAGGTAAGAATTACCTGCTGACCCATAAGCAATGGAGCAATAGTCGAGTTTTTATCGAATAAGTGCCCTATAAAGGCGCAGAAGAATTTCACGGTCTGCGTCCCAGTCAATACGGGATAGTACGCTTAAAATGTTCAGTGCCTTTGAGCACTTAACATCCAAAAGTTTTAACAAATGCATGTAATAATTGTCAATGTTGAAGCAACAAAGCCAGTCATTATTGTACGTGATCTTACAATAGTTCATAACTGAAATTAGCTGTACACACTAGCCATGTCACTAAATATTGCTGTAGAGACTGGTGGGTTGTAAGTAGTACTAGTGGATATATTAGTCCTCGAAGTCAGTCATTTAAGCATTGATGTCATTTTTTTTAGTTTCATCGGGGTTTGAAACAAATTTTGTTTGCAAACTGTATGAATCCGCGTAGCGGATTCTTACAGAAGTTTGCAAACAAAATTTGTTTCATACCCCTATGAAACTAAAAAAATAATTGACATCAACGCTTATAATTAATTTTTGAAAATGATTTTCTAATTTAAAACATGTTTTATGTACAATTTTACTGGTATAAATGGGATTCTTTTTCTCAAATCAATACGCAACGTCAATTGTCGTATTGTGACGTCACATTTTTCGCGCCATTCTCGGAATTTCTTTTTTTCGACCAATCACATTTGAGTATTTACCATGAAAACAAAGAAAAAATAATTATATGTGGAACAAAGGAGAGTTTCGAATCGAATATTAGTCCGAGGAATTCAGTCTGCTCGACCTCTGTGATTTTGTTACCATCTAGTGTTAGATCATTGTGTGGTTCTCGTTTTTGACAGGAGTGCATGCTGACAGATTCTGATGTGGAGAATTCGAAGCTGTTTTCATCTGCTCATGTGTGTAGTTTGCATAAACATTGTTGAAGCTGTGTGCATGTTCTTCGACCGATAGCAGATCAAGAAGTCATCAACAAAGAGGCCCTTCAGTTGACTTGCCGAGACATTTACTTATACTTTTGATTTTCAGACCAAAAACGGTTACGGACAGGATCTCCGGGGACTCACTTTTCCAGTTTGGCTATTTCAGAATCTCGAACTTTAAAATGTCTGTCAGATATGTAATTTGAAATGAATTTTGGGAGACTTCTACGTACACCAATTTCATGCAGGTCTTTCATAATATCATATTGCCATATAGTATCGTATGCTTTCTCAAAGTTTCTAATCTTAAACCAAAGAAGTTTAGTTTTTATCATTCGTTTAAGTGTTTTACAAATGCAGCTCGTTAGAGAGATACGACGGTAACTATCTGGTTCAGTGGCGTCCTTGCCAGACTTTGGAATTGGAATAATTGTAGATTCTTTCCAGGGCTCGGTGATCTTTTCGAAAGCGTAGACTTGATTAACAAGAGATCCCAGAGGGATCTTGGCGCCCACCATTGAATGATCTTTATAGGTTCCATGTCAGATTGATCTTTTCTCTACTTTTCCCTTCCTCTAAGTCTTACTAATCTGTGTAAATTCAGAAACATCCCTCTAATACTTTTCAAACAAGGGTAACCTATATATAAAATTTCAGATTTAGCGATAATGGCTGTCTGTTGTTTACGGATTGGTCCCAAAATGCAACACCAGGGACCAAGGGGAACCTACATATGAAATTTCAGAAAGAGCGATAACAAACTTCAATTGTCAAAATACAAGATGGCTGCCTGTCGGGCAGGTTGTTTTCTGACTGGTCTCAAAATCAAATATGCATAACTAGGCACAGAGGGCAACCTACAAATGAAATTTCAGAAAGATCCCTTCAGCAATTTCTGATAAATAGCAATAACAAACATCAATTGTCAAAATCCAAGATGGCTGCCTGTCGGCCATGTTGTTTTTCTATTGGTCCCAAGATGCAATATGCAGAACTACAGACCAAGGGGAACTTACAAAAATGTTTGAGAAAGATCCCTTCAGTACTTTCTGAAAAATAGCGATAACAAACTTCAATTGTCAAAATCTAAGATGGCTGCCTGTCGACCATGTTGTTTTCCGATAGGTCTCAAAATGTAATATGCATAACTAGGCACCAAGAGGAACCTATATATGAATTTTGAGAAAGATCCCTTCAGTACTTTCACAGAAATAGCGATAACAAACTTCAATTGTCAAAATCCAAGATGGCTGCCGGTCGGCCATGTTGTTTTCTGATAGGTCTCAAAATGCAATATGCATAACTAGGCACCAAGTGGAACCTACATATGAAATTTGAGAAAGATCCCTTCAGTACTTTCTCAGAAATAGCGATAACAAACTTCAATTGTCAAAATCTAAGATGGCTGCCTGTCGGCCATGTTGTTTTCCGATTGGTCTCAAAATGCAATATGCATAACTAGGCACCAAGGGGAACCCACATATGAAATTTGAGAAGGTTCCCTTCAGCACTTTCTCAGAAATAGCGATAACAAACTTCAATTATCAAAATCCAAGATGGCTGCCTGTCGGCCATATTATTTTTCGATTGGTCTCAAAATGCAATATGCATAACTAAGTACCAAGGGGAGCCTACATATGAAATCTGAGAAAGATCCCTTCAGTACTTTCACAGAAATAGCGATAACAAACTTCAATTATCAAAATCCAAGATGGCTGCCTGTTGCCCATGTTGTTTTCCGATTGGTCTCAAAATGCAATATGCATAACTAGGCACCAAGGGGAATCTACATATGAAATTTGAGAAAGATCCCTTCAGTACTTTCTCAGAAATAGCGATAACAAACTTCAATTATCAAAATCCAAGATGGCTGCCTGTCGGCCATGTTGTTTTCCGATTGGTCTCAAAATGCAATATGCATAACTAAGTACCAAGGGGAGCCTACATATGAAATATGAGAAAGATCCCTTCAGTACTTTCTCAGAAATAGCGATAAAAAACTTCAATTATCAAAATCCAAGATGGCTGCCTGTCGGCCATGTTGTTTTCCGATTGGTCTCAAATTGCAATATGCATAACTAGGCACCAAGTGGAACCTACATATGAAATTTGAGAAAGATCCCTTCAGTCCTTTCAGAGAAATAGTGATAACAAACTTCAATTGTCAAAATCCAAGATGGCTGCCTGTCGGCCATGTTGTTTTCTGATAGGTCTCAAAATGCAATATGCATAACTAGGCACCAAGGGGAACCTACATATGAAATTTAAGAAAGATCCCTTCAGTACTTTCTCAGAAATAGCGATAACAAACTTCAATTGTCAAAATCCAAGATGGCTGCCTGTCGGCCATGTTGTTTTCCGATTGGTCTCAAAATGCAATATGCATAACAAGGCACCAAGGGGAACCTACATATGAAATTTGAGAAAGATCCCTTCAGTACTTTCTGAGGATTAGCGATAACAAGAATTGTTTACGGACGGACGGACGGACGGACGGAGGGACGGACGACGGACCACGGACGCAGGGCGATTTGAATAGCCCACCATCTGATGATGGTGGGCTAAAAATGTACAGGAGACGTCGTAATGATGATTCCGGCAGAAATTTCAGAAGTTGATATGGAATTTCATCGTGGCCAGCTGCTGAATCGTGCGATTTCCATAGAGATTCAAGCAACATGCTGGCAGATCGAAAGGTTTGTTGCAACTTTCTGTGTTAGATGATTTATAGTTAAGACGTTTCTTTTCTTTCTATCTTATTTAATGTTTGGAATTTTGGAGTGATTTTGGCTGATGAGTTTTGGGCTGTATTTTGTGCAGATGCGTTGGCAATTTCAGATTTAGAAGAGAAAATTAGTTTTTTTTGTAGATCAGATGTGTATTCTTTTTCCGTTTATTTTCCGTGCCTTATCCAACACCTTTTTAGATGATGCGTTTGAAGATATTTTAGAAACGTTTTCCTTTCAGCTATTCTTTTTGTCAAAGTTTATAAATCGCCGAGCCTTCCCCTCAAAATTTAAAAATCCTGTAGTTTTCAGCGGTACGAGGAAGTCAAGAACCGCCTTAGAGCTACATTTCAGCCGGATCTATTAATAAAAGATTCTTCAGAGAAAAGGAACTTTGTAGTTTGGAACGGATTTTGGTTTAGTTTTTGTGGCGATAGATCGTAAGCGTTTCAGTTAAAGTTTGAGATGGGTCATCGAGCTTCACGAATTAGTCATATGCGAGTTCCTCGGTGCACATGTTATGAACATTCAAACGTGGTAGAGGTTCCTAAGTGTAGGTGATCCTATATTTTTAAAAATAATGGGGAAGTGATCGCTGTGTGATCAAAAAGATCATCGTTGACATTGGTTAAAGGTTTCAAGAAATTAAAACAAGCTTTCTACATCGAAAAAGGATATCTCTTCCGGATATAAATGCATAAACATTTTCACATCCTCATTTAGCGGCAATAGCTCTGGACGACGGCCATGACGGATAGAACCGACCGGGTATGAGAATTCGTACTAAACCTGATGGTGCGATTTTTTTTACATCTGATATAAACTGGAATATAATATATAAAAAAAGATCTTCTCACAAAAATACAGAGTAACAAATTAAACAAGCTTATCCTTCTTTCCCAGACCGGTGTTTTGTATCGATTCCATGTTTTCACCAACGTTTCTGTTAAAAGTTGGACACTCATATAGCCAAAAATCACCATGGACACGGCAGCTGCGTCTCAGTATTCGGATCCAGCACTTCAATGTGTAAACAACAGATATCTTCTACTGTTCCGACATTTGGTTATCGTTTTTATTATTGGTGCCAAGAATATGAACGTTTCATTGGAAGGGAGTTAACCCCTAGTTGATGGGTCGAGACAATATTTACAATAGTGAAAGTCTATAAATCGTCTCCTCTGTAATTATGATTACTAATTAAAAACGGAGAGAATACTAGCGATCGAATTCCCAATTAACGAGAAAAGTACTGTGGCGAAGTTCGTTCGCAAGCCAATATTATATCTCGTATAGTTCACAAATATCCTATTTCCCGAAGATCCTAATCGTATATAATTTTTTCCGTTTTTTGGGCTTTTTTTTTTTTTTTTTACTTATCACTACCTGTACAATGTGTATACCTGTAAGCCATACAAAGCCTGAATCTAACCCCACACAGTATTGGATTCACTCCGCCGAACTCAAACAAAATCTTCAGTTTTGGAATGTAAAGAATACAAGGTCATTTTACAGTTTGCCGAGAATGTGTTTACTTCGATCTTCCTCAAAATCTTCAATGTCACCATTTTAGATCATCTGTTTACATAGCTACGTCACTATACATCACAGGTTTAGATGCCCAAACTCGGATCAACCAATCCTTCTCGTCAAAGATACTTAAAAGCTTCCTACACACACCGAATGTGATCGAGATCGGTCCAGATCGATGTTAATGAGCGTTTACAGGTGTGGCGAGTACACAGATGGCGCGCAACAGACGGCAACAGACTGGAAAACTAGCTGGTTCTGGTACTGAACTACTTCAGCTAGCTAAAGGTCTCTGGCTATTTTTTGGTTCTGACGCCAACCGACATGACAAAATTCTCGTGTAATCCTCTAACATCTGTTGGCGTAGTACAAAACCAGACAAATTCTTACTCAAAGTGGTCCTTGGCCAAGTCTGCGTCTTTTTATTAAATGATAACAAACGGCAGAGTCAAGTTACACCAATGGATGATTTATAAAACATTGTCTTCATTACTAGTAAAACATATATGATACTCAGGTCATATAAACGTAAGTTTTTAATTCAGAATCATCAATTAAGACTTCAAACGATCCATTAAAAAGTTCCAAATACAAGGATATCATGTAAAATATGGAACAAACTAAAAGTAAAAGTCACAGTGCTCCATATATCAGGTGCGACAGTATTTCCACTAGTTTATTACTATTACACACCTCCATCCAGAGGACCCACATCAGGTGTGACAGTATCCTCCCTAGTTTAAAGCTATTAAATACCTCAATTCACAGGACACACATCAGTTGTGACAGCCACAACCCTTAGGTTCTCAGAAATCCAATTAGCCTCCATATATAGCTACTACACACCTTGATTCAGAGGACACACGTCAGGTATGACAGTCACAACCACAGGTTGTAACCCTATTTACTACTAACACCTGAATTCATACTAGAACTGTAACGTAATAATACCCTTCTACTTATCATTTACATTGTAACTTGTATAGTAGCTTTCTTGGTTACCATGGCGGTCAAATTACAACTAATGTTTTGGAAAATGGTACCATTGTATTTGTCTACACTATACCTCAAACCCTTCTATTTCACACAAATAACGTATCAAATTATAGGCTTTGATTTTAGTTACACCACTTGACCGACTTCTAATACATGTCAGCTAAGGACTGATGAGCTATGGGCCTTTGTTTAAAACATGTGTTGTGACCAAGCTGCCATAGCAACTATTTTTTCTTCAAAAACAAAAGTTAATGAACATTTACATATCGTCCCTAATATCCCTGTGTAGTTTCATTGAAATGTGTTTACATTTTTAGAAAACCTTTTTTTCTAACGACAGACGGACAGACAAGCTGATTCCAGTATAATCCCCTAGCTTTGTTGCAGAGGGTATAACGATGCAGTAATTATTTGACAATCTACCTTCCTAATAAAAGATTCACATATGTAATGAAGGGAAACAATATATACAACTCTTATGTAATTAATCATGCATTGCTTCACTTATTTTACAAGGTACCTATACGCTGGACTTGATACATGTGCCTCGTGCTTGCCAACAGCAACCTAAAGCACAACTTCAATACAAAATATGTTATGAGGAACCTCGTCAAAATTAACACATCTGCTACTGGCATATATTGACAATGGAAGGTAGAGTAACAAATAGGACCATGACAACTGATTATAGGTAATGGAGGTCAATACAAGATGTGCTTTTCAATCCCTTCAATGTTTAAATCTAGAATTTACCAGGTTTGATGCCATATGAAGCATTGAAAAGATAACATTTCTTGTGATTCAAAGTATGTACATTAAATTTGTATTCAGAATCTTACTGAAAATATATAGCCGATTTCAGTCCATTTGACCCCTTTTTGCCCTACTCCGCAGGCCCCTGATGGGTGGGGACCATATAATTCCCAATTTTTATTGACCTTTGGCCATGGAAGGTTTCTGTACATTTTCACTGGTCCTGGGGTTTGGGAGAAGTGGAAAATGTAAAACAATCCATATATGCACAGCCAGGCCCATGACAAGATCACTTTCGTCAAACAACCAAAAACACAAGTTTTGTTATCAAGCTGGCTGTCCATTCTATAAGGGATATTTGGTGACTGTCCAAAACTGGAATTTACCAAGAATGTTCTATGAGATTCGTCAAAAATATAATTATGAATACAATGGTTAGATACCAATGTAAATGACCTACATTTGATTGTACTGTTGCTTATAGTAAACGAAGAGACACACTGAGGCACTCCGGTCTAGTCTAGGTTGCTTGGCTACCAAGGGGTCACTAGTTTGAGTGCATGGGTACTGTGTTGTAGTCCTGAACAAGATAATTTACTCCATTGTGTTCCTGTCGACTCAACTGTAAATGAGTACATGGTAGGGCAGTGTAAGAAATGGCAGCTCTGGCCATCATCTCCTCAGGGAGTTGAGAAAGACATTGGCTGGTTGCTGAAGGCCCAATAACCACAGATAATAATTTGAGAGCTGCTTTGAGATGGTTATGTTGCTATGATATACAGCTGTATATAAAACTCATTATTACTGGAAATGCTTTGGAGAAATCTTGCAAATGAGAGAGAGTGCTATATTAATGTTGTATTTTATCATAAGAGACACGTAACAAGAATATATTGTATCATGGGTTACCGACAATGGTAAAATACATGTATATGTTTTTATAACACTAGCCTTTCTAAAGAAACTTTAATATCAAAATTCACTGATCGGGGAATCAATGTGACTAGAGTAGATTATGATATCCAGTGTTATGATGAAAACTTGTTATTTTATGCTTTTAATATAAATCATGAGACAAATGTACGTTTATGGATAAAGTAAAAAATAAGATCTAAACAAGCATACTTGGTAATGCTAAAGCAATACATGTCCCTTACTGGCCTCTGCTAAAATTAGTAACAGTGAGCTTGACCCAATAACACTTAAACTTGTCTGAGATATTATGATCCTTTATCATTGTGTGAAGTTTTATCAAAATCCCTCCAGGAATGAAGCCGTAAGAGCAGTGACAACCTTTGGATTTCATGTTCATCGTACAAGATGATCGGAGAAGAAACCTATATAGTCACCCCGGGCAACTATGACCTTGACTACACCTTCAAGTAACCATAGGAATCCTCAATGCATACTATCGAATGGATATACTGTTTTATTTCATGACATTTCAATGGTATATGTAGGATGAGAGGGAATATCAAAATTGAACTTGATTATTGACTAATAATTCTGACCAATAGAAAAAAAATTACAGACTGATGGAAAAGTTTTCTACAAAATTCCAATCTATCATTCACTTCTTTTTAAAGTAACTTCATAACTGCTGAAAATTTTTCAAGAGAGTGACAACACATTTGCATGACTTATATATATATATACACACACACTAAGTGTCATATCCTACCATGTATAAAATCGTAACACATACATTAAGTCAAAGTGAACAAATCCCCTCTGGCTTAGTATTTATGTCAGTGATGTTGGACATGTTACATTCAGTGTTTCCCATGTCAGTGTATTATGTATAAATACCACTGTACTGCTCCACGGATAAAGTTTTAGGTATGTTACAGATCTAGAGTGCATCATAAATTAAATTTAAATTGATGACTCTGCTAGGGATCATGTACACACATATATATACTCAACTAAGCCATGGCTTATCTTGGATGTATACACATATATATACTCAACCAAGCCATGGTTTATCTTGGATGTATACACATATATACTCAACTTAGCTCAGGTTATCTTAGATGTACTTACATATACTTAACTAAGCCATGACTAATCTTGGATGTATACACATATATATACTCAACCAAGCCATGGTTTATCTTGGATGTATACACATATATACTCAACTTAGCTCAGGTTATCTTAGATGTACTTACATATACTTAACTAAGCCATGACTAATCTTGGATGTATACACATATATATACTCAACCAAGCCATGACTAATCTTGGATGTATACACATATATATACTCAACCAAGCCATGGTTTATCTTGGATGTATACACATATATACTCAACTTAGTTCAGGTTATCTTAGATGTACTTACATATACTTAACTAAGCCATGACTAATCTTGAATGTATACATTTATATATATATACTCAACTATTAAAACCTATGGGTTAACTTGGATGAATACACATAAATATACTCAACTAAGCCATGGCTTATCTTGAATGTATAAACATATAATTATTATATACTCAACTTAGCCATGGCTTATCTTGAATGTATAAACATACATATACTCAACTAAGTCATGGGTTAACTTGGATGTATACACATATATACTCAATTAAGCTCAGGGTTAACTAAGATGTACCTACATATACTTAACTAAGCCATAGCTTATCTTGAATGTATAAACATATACTTAACGTAGCCATGGGTTATCTTGAATGTATAAACATATACTTAACGAAGCCATGGTTTAACTTGGATGTATACGCATACTTCACAAAGCCATGCAGTA
This sequence comes from Pecten maximus, assembly GCF_902652985.1. NCBI lineage: Eukaryota > Metazoa > Mollusca > Bivalvia > Pectinida > Pectinidae > Pecten > Pecten maximus. The sequence continues at coordinate 13,131,622 of NC_047018.1, read as the reverse complement.
ATTTCATTGCATTTAACACTTTACTATAAAGCCACTAATAAGATGACAATTATCCAGGTAATTATACGAAATCAAAATAAATTTCAAAATTTCTTTAATGCTCTTGATTCCTTTGCAATGTGAAGTTTGTTAAATGTAGCAAATAAATCAACCAAAATCTACAAAAGATTTCTGCACTTACAACTTAAAAAAAACAAAAATGGAGATTGTATTTCTTTTCTGGCAGCTGATCACAACATTTTGGCCATATAATCTGAATGTTTAGGTGGCCTGACGCTAGAATATATGTCCGTTAAAATGAAACATGAACCATTGCAGCTGTCCTCTGAAGATGATACCACATAAAACACAACACTGAGGCTACACCAGGAATGAATGTGTAGGTTTTTTTCCTGGCCATGCCTCCTTCGCGTACTTCTTCTTTTTTGGTTCTTTGCTGCCTTCCTCCATTGTAAACACTACGGCTGGCATTGGGTTAACCGGGGCAACAGGTTCTGCCTCAGCCAGATCTGGTGCCAAATTTGGCATAGGAAGTCCTAGCTTCTGAGCTATACTTAGGGTACCTCCTGCACCCACCCCTGGCACATTGCCAAGATCAGCATATAAACTTGGTGTAGCATAGGAAAAACTCTGTAGTCTTTTTGTAATATTGTCTGTCATTGAACCAGCATTCAAACCTCCATCCAGTCTCGCTCGCTATACACAGTAAAAAGAATAACAAGATTGTATCTTAACTGGAGGTTTAATAAAAAACAATATAAAATCAGGAGAAATTTACATTATTAAAAAGTTTACTATAGTACTGTTTATTCATAAATCTTAAAATCTCCATGCCAACTTTGGCATTTTGTAAGGTTAACTAGTTCTTTGATCAATCTCTTGCAACTTTTTCACATCAATTCTGAGATTATATACAAATTGCTAAAAACTACAACATTAGTGTATTCAAATATAAACTGATCACCAGACTGGTCAATATGTGAAAATGTACTACGCTTGATGTCACATACAAAAATGTATATATTTGAAATAGCATATTCAATCAGATGCCATTTCTTAAGACATGTTTTACAATCTGACATTTGCTACTTTGTTTCAAGTTAACTTTTATAATAACAAATCTGATATTCATCAGAAGATGAGGACATTATTGAGTAGGTACTCAATATAACTATGTAGACTACTGACCTTTTTGGGTATTACTGTTGTCTGTACAAGATTCCTAAACCGTCCGACTGATGGATCTATGTCCTCTGTTAATACAAATAATATAACATCAACTAAATGTAGAGTCTGATTCATGTAGGTATATACATATGTATTCTTCATCTGAAGTGAATATCAAAACAAGGAGCCGCAAAAGCTTGGCATTATCCCCCGCGCCCCGCAGTTGGTATGAAAACCCAAATACATCTATATCAAGCTCAAAGTAAGAGTTATTAAAGTATAACTTTAAATGTATGTATTTGAGTTTGGCATCGTCCTTGAATGAAATAAAAAACATAAAATAACACAGAATTGATGCAATATATACAAAATGATGATGATATTTATGTAGCAAAACAGGAAATTTAATAATAACTTTTTATGACCAAAGATAGTCCATGTATAATGTTGATATACAATAGTTATCTGAATTTTTTAGAGGTATATAATCAATTCTGAATTCTGATAGGCAGTTGTTGACACAACAAAACATAACAAAAGCTCTAATACCTAAATATGTACATTGTATAATTTGTATCTCATATGTTGATAAGTACGACATCAACGCAGTTGTCCAAATTCACAAGTATCAATATGTGAGCATTGTAAAACTGAAAAAGAAATGACAGCAGGTGACTGACATCCTGGATAACACTTCATGGAGTATTTGGAGAATTGATATCCTAATACAACTAGGATACTACAAACAAAAGGAAACATTAGTAATTTGTTGTTTTTGACAAATTTTTCATTATAACAGAAAAAATACCGTAAAAGGAAGGTCTGCAATAGCAAAAGGCACGACTAGAGTACTAGTCTGATCCATACAGAAAGTTTCAAGGAGCTGCGCTGAACGGTTTTTGAGTTATAGCCCGGAAACAAAGGAAACAGTAATTTGGTATTTTTGACTAAGTTTCCATGGTGACAGAAAAAATACCGAAAATGGAAGGTCCGCAATAGCAAAAGGCACAACTAGGGCACTAGTCTGATATATACAGAAAGTTTCAAGGAGCTGTGTTGAACGGTTTTGGAGTTATAGCCTGGAAACACAAGTGCAATCAATGATTGCGAAAGCTCACCGGAGGCAGCAATCACACTATGCATTCATTTTGAAATTGTATGTCACATAATATCGCTCCTAGACCTCTAATGGATGTGTAAACCAAATAAGAAGGGTGTGGACTTACAAGCTTTTCAAAACTAATCCCCAAAATCTTTAAAGTGAGTTTTTGTGTCAAAAAAAGTAAGTCCACTAAATGGTAAAATGCCAAAATGCCAATTTTTTTCTGCATGATTTGCCACAGCATCACTCCTGGATCTCTAATGAATGTATAAACCAAATTTGAAGGGCATGAGGTGTATACTTTTGGACTCATCCCCAAAACTTTAAAGTGAGTTTTGGTGCCAAAAAAGTTAAGTCCACAAAATGGTAAAATGCGAAAAAATCACAATTTTTTCTGCATGATTTTGCCATAACATCACTAAAAGACCTCTAATGAATGTATAAACCAAATTAGAAGGGCATGAGGTGTATACTTTTGGACTTACAAGCTTTCCAAAAACTTAAGTTTTGGGGTGGGACGCCGGGGTGACAGCATTAGCTCTCAGTTACTCGTAACTGGTGAGCTAAAAAGAAAACAGTAATTTGATATTTTTTATTAAGTCTCCATGGCGACAGAAAAAATACCGAAAATGGAAGGTCCGCAATAGCAAAAGGCACAACTAATCTGATATATTCAGAAAGTTTCAAGGAGCTGCATTGAACGGTTTTTTAGTTATAGCCCGGAAACAAAAGGAAACAGTAATTTGGTATTTTTGACTAAGTTTCCATGGTGACAGAAAAAATACCGAAAATGGAAGGTCTGCAATAGCAAAAGGCACAACTAGGGCACTATTCTGATATATACAGAAAGTTTCAAGGAGCTGCGTTGAACGGTTAAGGAGTTATAGCCCGGAAAAGAATCTCGGAAGGGCGGAGCCCAATTTAATATCCCCCGCAAACGTGTTTCGCGGGGGATATAAATAAGAACTGAAGACATCACATACACACATCGGATGATCTTGTAATCTTCATTTAAAAAGAATATTAAAATGTAACACACCTGGATTGATAACTTCATCCTCCTCCTCAAAATTTACATGCATGCTTTTATGTTTCCTTTTCAAAGGATTTGCTGATTTATTTTCGTTGATTTCCACCATGGCTGTCACTCGCCTATTGTGGGCTGTATTGAATTCTGTTAAATTCTGCAGAAGGAAAACAAATTTCAAACATGGTAATGTTTTACTACTGACTATGCATTATTGTTTTTAAATGTTGATCAGATGTAAGGATTCTACTGCACTCATCTTTAAGCAATTCCAGATAGGAATAATCACAGAAAGGTTCCAAGCATAAATAATAACTTTGGAGTAAGTTTTTTTTCTTCAAATTCGGAAACTTTTGTTCTATTTGTATTTTATATAGATATTGATTTTGTATTATACATTGTATATAGATATTGATTTTGTATTATATATAGATATTGATTTTGTAATCTATACAGATATTGATTTTGTAATCTATATAGATAATGATCTAAGTTTGTATTGCACAATCCTTTAAAGTTTATGTCCTTTTTAATTTTTGGTAAATAATACAAGATGTACCCAGTCATCATTAATCTGATAAGGCGACAAGGTACACACTTGTAACCCAAACTTCATGTGTAATCATTTCACTGGTTGTGCTATAGGAATCTGCATTTACATGTTAATCAGGGAGATGTAAAAGATATTCCTTTGGTATGTGATCTGTTTCTTATATATTATTACTGTATACAAATTACTATAGTTGGGTTGGTGATGTATTTCTTATTATTCTATTTATATTAATTACAATAGTACAAATCTATTTTTCATCACAACTTTTAAAGATAGCATACATCTAATTCTGTTTCTGACTCTGGCAGACCCATGAGTCCTCCTTCCAATTCATCCGCCCGTTTGTCTTTCTCATCCCCCATGTTAGAGGTGATCTGAGGACGTTCTCGAATGATATACAGACGAGTTGATGCTCCAAAGTGTAATTCACTGTCTAAGGGAACCTGTTGTGGTTTCCGTGACTCCAAACGAATGTGACCAATGAATGTTCCATGAGCTAAAGAATAAATAATTCCTGTGTAAAAGTTGGATTCTTAACATGAAGTAATATCAACACAAAAAGGGAAAGTAAGATTTAACCTGATAGGGCTATGAATCACAGAAACCATTGGATATACGGGATTATAGGTATACGTATAGCACAATGGCTAATATACAAGACTAAAGGAGATCACTTACTACTGCCCAAGTCTATGATATTATTATAGAGGAGTATAGGATATTACTTAATTACTACTGTCCAAGTCTATGATATTATTATACAGGAGTATAGGAGATTACTTACTACTTCCCAAGTCTATGATATTATTATATGTGAGTATAGGAGATCACTTACTACTGCCCAAGTCTATGATATTATTATACAGGAGTATAGGATATTACTTACTACTGTCCAAGTCTATGATGCTATTATACAGGAGTATAGGATATTACTTACTACTTCCCAAGTCTATGATATTATTATATGTGAGTATAGGAGATCACTTACTACTGCCCAAGTCTATGATATTATTATACAGGAGTATAGGATATTACTTACTACTGTCCAAGTCTATGATGCTATTATACAGGAGTATAGGATATTACTTACTACTTCCCAAGTCTATGATATTATTATATGTGAGTATAGGATATTACTTACTACTGCCCAAGTCTATGATATTATTATACAGGAGTATAGGAGATTACTTACTACTTCCCAAGTCTATGATATTATTATACAGGAGTATAGGATATTACTTACTACTGTCCATGTCTATGATGTTATTATATGTGAGTATTGGAGATTACTTACTACTTCCCAAGTCTATGATGAATGGCCGGGATAAATGCTTATGCCAAATCAGTGCCGCATGAACTCGAGAACAAGACTGATGATCAATGCAAAAATCACACATCAGTTTATTTCTTCCAAAAAAGTAACATTTCTTTTCATCTATCATAAGTTTCTGAAAGAAAAGTAAATGTATTATGTGGAGAGAAAACAAATCACATCAATGATGTTTGTATAAAAGAAATCAAAGACAAGTCCTGTCAATTTTGAATTATAACAAGAATAATATTATCACTATGAGGAGATAAAGTTTGTTCCCCAAATATTTATGCAGTAATCATAATGATCCTGTCAATGTTTGGCATCAAACTGAAAAACCAAAGTCTCAGCTTAAAACGCAGTTATTTTATCACTTAATCCCAAGCTTGCATTAGGGTAAATTCATCAAAATATTTAGCTTGAACATTATCCTTTCTTATGTTTGGCTATTGATAACATATTGTTTATTCTTAAAACAACAGCTGATAAATAGCCATTTCCCAATACCAATATTACAGAATATATTTACAGGTAATATATGGCAGGGAGGAATTTTATGTAGCACTCGTGTTAAAGTTATGTTTAACTAACACTATACATCAGTACAGAAAACACAACCTCTGTTCCAGTGCCCAAGCTAACAAACTCTATAAACAACAATTTGTACGACAAGGAATACGGTAAGGGTTACATAAAACCTATCTTTATACCAGAATGTCTTACCAGAAACCATATATCAAATGTAGGTCCCTATGGAAAGTAAATGAACTAAAAGTTAAAATGTAAACAGACAGAAAAGACAGGGTTAATGATATAAAAGTAGAGAGTACAGGTTACTTTACTAGTTCAGGCGTGCAGGAATTTCCCCTTAGCCTAGTAGCAAGATATATGTTTGCTTTGATAGCGAAAGGTTACTAGTTTGACCCCCAATTAACACATGCAGGGAAATTTTCGCTGCTCCTTCCTAATACAGATTTGGTACCATTAACCACTTCAAGTGAATGCTATAGAAGATTGAGAGGCTTCCTTGGAGCTAAAGAACCTGGGTTGCGGTTGTCTACGAAAGAAAGACTTTGTGGAAGGAGTAGTGTTAAAGTAGAGAGTACAGATCACATTACTAGCTCCAACTAGTGGGAATTTCCCTTTAGCCTATAGCTATAGAGGTAGGTTGTTTGCCTTGAGAGCTAGGTTGCCTAATTAACCAGCCCGTGATGGGACTCAAAGCTAGTTCGTGTCCCAGCAAGGGCAGGTTATTTTTCATTACTTCTTCCTATTACAATAAATTAATTCGGAACCCATCACATAATGTCATTACAGTGTCCATTGCACTCTATCCTTAGAGATCTGACACTTACATAGGTGAACTCTGTCATGTGACAGAGCTGATACTGAAATGAATGAACAATTGTATTGCATATATGCATTCAACATACCTGTATCATTTTCCCATCTTTTGTTACATCTAAATGAAGACCTGTGGGAGGTTTACTGGCCCTAAAGAAGACATGACAAACATAATAATGAGAATTTTTTTTAGTGGATAAATGGTAGTTGATATTCCATTGCATGCTGTACTTGTGCGTGCATGTTAACGTTTTGTATATAAGTTAATCGAATAGCTATATGTTTAATGTTTCCATGCATGCCCTAAACATCACAACCGGAAATGTGGAATGTTTGTGATATCGTTGTATATTAATTAACAGAACTAGTTGCTCCTAGAAGTGGAGATATTACCTACTGTACTGTATCAATTACCTACTTCGTGTGTTTGAAACATGTCAGATATCCATTTCTTCTATTGTGTACCAATAAGTTAAAATCTTCAGAATTCAACAATAACGTGTCGTCATTATCAAGCAAATTATTTAATGAGTGGCGATTTATGAAGAAACGCTCGTGGTTGATAAAACAACAACACTGCATGCCATGATCTGATGGTGGCCGTAATGAGTTGTCGTGTTTCCGTTGATCTAGATCATTTATTGTGTATTACTGCTCGCTTAACTACTAAACTATACAGTCAAACAATGCCAAAATTAGAATTATGAATGCATTTTTAAAACAGCATGCAATTTTGCTACAAACCATGAAGGTACTTCGAAGTTATTTATGAGTGGCCCACTGGAAGCCATCTTGGAAATGCAGTGCCCCCTACTCTATACACGAGTTAAAGGGCAGTAACTCGTAATCAGGTAACCTCAGTCGGTCAGTCGTACTAGTCGCAAGGACCACGTGCATATATAATGTAAATTATATGTTGTTTCTAAGTTTGTTCTGCAATGCATACACGTTATATTCAGCACTATCCACAATAGAGATATAAATACAAATATATATATATATATATATTTAAAATTCAATGTAAACAACAGGATAAAAATATAATGGTAAAGGCTCTTCCCCAATGAAATGTGTCGCTTCCTAATATATTTCTTTATGGCTGACCAATTGATTGTATTTCAGTTCATGATTATTTCCAGTGAGTACCTGATCAAGATTAATTTCAAAATTCTAATTCGTTGGCGATGTACACAATGTTTTGAGGAGACAGTTCCAGATTTATTTTAAAATTACCATACTATAATATTGCTATTCCTGATTTCTGTACTTGCATGACCTATTGTTGTAGCTGATTTTATAATTCGGAAATTCTGGTCATGTTGGTTGTTCTTAAAAACATTAATGACGTCACCTCGCGATCTCCGGTATGCCAGGGTCGGATTCAAACCCGGTAATTGTTTCGTGGCTCCTCTTTGTACATCTTTGTTCCTTTTCGAAGCACATTAATTTTATGTGGACCCTATATCATTTGACTGCACATTCTAAATGAAATAAATAACAAATCCAGTGATATTTTACAAGCATAAATCACTACTCTGGTGCAAATGAACACCAGTAACTTGACCAATTTATATCTTTGATTTAAACATATTTTATTTGTATCAATATATACAAGAGGATTGGGCACAAGTTTTCAAACTTATATGAAGCCCTTTCCTAATTATCATGATTTTTTACAATTTGTATACAAGATGACATGACATTTGAAATATTAACACTTATATTTGGAGAGAAAGAGAGAGAGGGAGGGACTGAGAGAGAGAAACAGAGAGACAGAGAGACAGAGAGAGAGGTATTACGATTCGAATTTATTCAAATATCCAATTGATAAATTTAGTTTAATTATTTACTAAACAAACAAACAATTCCGATTCCGATAGCAGAAGATTAAACTGTTTATATCTTGATTTTGACATCTTACCTGACAAGCTATCTGTCAATTTCGGCAAAACATGCGACAAATACATTCGGGAGAACAAAGAAAGCTCACATGTGGATCAGTCATATTGCACAAAATAACAATGTTATTATGCTCATAAATGTCTATTGCAGGTAGTGCGAGCGTTTGTTTGACCAGATTTAACTTTATAAAAAAGTATTCATTGATTCTCGTTTGAGTATCGATGTTTATCCTTTTATACATTAAAATCTGGTCAAACAAACGCTCGCACTACCTACTATAGACACTTGTGAGCATAACGACATGATTAATTTCCTCAATATGTCTGATCCACATGACCTTTCTCTGTTCTCCTAAAACTTGCATTTTACGTGTGTTTTACCGAAATTTACAGGTAGTTTATCAAACTAAATGTCAAAATCAAGACCCTTGTATAGCCATGATACATATTAACAATTGGTCAAGTTACTTGTTTTATTGCAACAGAATGATGATATCATTCTGGTAAAATTTCACTCGATTAACTATTTACACGAACCTTAAACAAATCTGATAGAAGTAAATGATCTCACAATGAGTCCCGATATGCTGTTTGCTACATTCATTACTCCCTGTATACAAGCCGAGTAATTGGTACTGCCTTTTTCGTTTGTTGTAAGTACATGTTTTGTGTGTGGACTTTTAACAGCAATCCTTGAAAGTCTTATGTTTCTTTTAATTTGGCCGTTGAGACGGGTTCACTGGATCTTTTTCCAAGCAAAGGAAACAAAAACTGTCATAGACTTAGATTTGGTAAATAGTGCGGGAGGTCAATCATACAGTACTGTGCTACTACACCAAGCATTATGGTTTGTAAGCACACTGTCGTCTTGTTTTGTATCTGAGTATTATTGGGCCTCTAGGATAAACAATACGTTCTTAGCGCTCTTTATACTATTAGTTATTTAGACAAAAAAGATAAATGAATAAATAAATAAATGTGTCCTACTGCAAAACCTATTTTAAATGAAAACTAAAGTAAAATCAAATAACCAACATAATCTTTTTTCTTTGCCACGTGATTATAACAGAAACATGAAAACCAGCAGCTACGTTCAAAACACAATTTAATGATATACATATATACAAATCTTAGTAAGTCACAGAGTTAATTCACAATTATAATTAAAGTGGTGTACAAGGTGGTGTATTAAATCAACACTGTTAATTATTTATCTTATAACAGCTATCCTTGGGTAATTATATAATCCTTTTCTATTCGTTTCTCCAGAATTAAGAATGTTAGAAATCCCACAGTTCACAGTTCCAGGCCATTAATAATCCAACAGAATTCATATAGCTATCCTTGACAATTGTAAACCAGTTCTGAATAACAATTTCCCTCTCCTGTTACTTATATTATATTATCACTGTGTATCATCTCCAATGCATCGCCACCGGATATTGCATTAGCTGAAGCGGGCGTCTTTGTTGATGGTAAGATTTCATAGATTTCCCCTATAAAATATTGTTCTTGCAAGTTAATACTATTTGCGTGTATACATAATAAAGTTCCACCTTTACTATGTATTAACGATAGAGCATTGATTACGATTCAAATGTCGTTTTGACGAAAAAATGTATCGCCTAATGCAATCGAAATGTCACTGGTGATCATGTTGTGTCTTACAATCTGTGTCAAAATTAATTTGTTTGTGCTTTTTACTGACGGAAGACATTGTATATAACAATAATATTATCAGACGCAAGTTTGAAGCCTAACTGCGTTGTTTGAGCTGAGATATTGTCAAACAATCAAAAAGCCGGTGTACGGCAAATTGTTAAAATCTGTACGGCGTCTTGCAACAATCTCATAAAATACTGTACGGCGTTTTGCAGAATTATCAAACTTGTTATTGCTTTCTCATTCCAGATAGTTATGCAATATGGAGAGTTTTATTTGTATGTATTGTTCAGGAAAGAAGCCGATATTTCGGGAAATAATACAACACATTGTGGACGAACATGGATATATAATAAGATTTCAATTACGGTCCTAAAGTTATACACCAATCAATCGTGTTATAAGTTCATCAGAATTTCACACCGAAAAAATCTTTGTAGATCCAACAGTCTATGATAACATTATGCTGGTGTTGCCGGATATGTCAACTTTTTGTAACCCCGTTCCATATCATAGTAGTTCAAAGTGATTACCATACTTTGGGATATTTCGGCTGTGGTCATATTTTAGTTGATTGGGTGCCTGGCATGAGATCGCCAAAAATGAACATACCAAAATAAAACGTCGTCAGTATCAAAATGCCGAAAAAATACCGTTTTCTGGCTGGTAATTAGGGAAAGTGGCCAATTGGAATTCTTTTCCGTGAAAACAACGAAAAGCTATTCATCAGGCATTTTTCCTTTTTTAAGGATGAGCTAGGGTGGCGGTTTCTTCAATAGAGGTGTAGTTCCTTAATACATCTGTACGATAATATGCGGACATAATAGTTTCTTAGCCGATATATACTTGGACTACTACTACGACCCCGGCCGGAGGGGTACAATTGTGGGGTCTAAATAAGGGATCAATTGTAAGCTCATCATGCTACACCACTTCCTAACGTTGTATATAATGTTGATCTGTATTCTAATCAGATTGCAACAGCCACATTCTTTGAATATGTAATAATTTATCTCACTCGTTTATGAATGTTTATGTATCTTAATATCATATGACCACTTTCGATTTCGGACAATCGTTCAACATACCGGTATATATTTTCGTCTGACCAAGGTCACTGAGAACATTCGGAACTTTGATATCTAAAATACACTATTAAAAGTATCATAGGCTGTCCTTTTACCCTTAATTGTTGAACAGAAACATTAATTTAAGATGATTACCAACTGACCATCTTGAATAATAATAATTGTGTGTGCACAACTATGGAAATTCAGTGAAATCTATACTTCCCGAATATTCACGTAAATGATTCCCTCTAGTAGTTTCTAAGAAATAGCGAAAACAAAGAATTGTTTTACAAAGAAAAGTTGATATCGTTGGAATCAACAGGCGACCATCTTCCATTTTAACATGAAGGTTCTTGATCCATATTTGTGCTAGCTTTATTTCGCGACTGTTTGGAATTACAAAATGGCATGCAGTACACATTTTCGGTTTCACAGCTTGCCATTACTATTTCTCATTAAGCATTCGATGGATCTTACTTCTAAATCTTATTTGAAGAATATAGAACAGCAGAAATGTCAAGGGATAAATCCATCTGAAAAATGAAGTATTTGAAAGTGAAATGTGAAAAGTTGCAAGTGATACAAATACGAAACGCCAACCTTCACATTGTCGCATGCGTAAAGCAGTATATTGGTATTGTTAATCTCTAAATTCACACTTGGAAATTGCGTGTTTTTCATTTTCATGGCATTATACACCGATGTTGGGAAAAAAAACGTGTATATATTTTTGTTTAATTAATGAACCTAGCAATATGCCGTATACCCAAATTGCAGTAGGCCGTACACCAATTTACTTTCAGTGAGGCAATATGCCGTACACCGGCTTTTTGATTGTTTTGACAATATCTCAGTTAAAACACCACAGATAGGTTTCAAACTTGCGTCTGATAATAGTATTGTTATATACACTGTCTTCCGTCAATGAAAAGCACAAACAAATTAATTTTGACACAGATTGTATGACACAACATGATCACCAGTGACATTTCGATTGCATTAGGCGATACATTTTTTCGTCAAAACGACATTTGAATCGTAATCAATGCTCTATCGTTAATACATAGTAAAGGTGGAACTATTATGTATACACGCAAATAGTATTAACTTGCAAGAACAATATTTTATAGGGGAAATCTATGAAATCTTACCATCAATAAAGACGCCCGCTTCAACTTTATCGCTTCAGCTAATGCAATATCCGGTGGCGATGCATTGGAGATGATACACAGTGATTATACACTGTAATCCCAAAAATCTGCAATCTCCAACCATCTCTTTTCTAGAATTCTCTAACTCACTTCTTGTAAACAACCACTTGTCAATGAACAAATGTAAACAAAATATCATGACACATCTCTATTGAAGAAGATTCCAGAAAAATGTATTTACATTAAGGTTGCAAGAGTTTTATATTTCTTTTAGGTTTGTTTCATCACTGGTATATGTAACAACTTAAAGAGGCTTGCCCGCAGAGAGATCAGAAAAATTGGCTAATAGAAAAAGATTTTTTACACATGACAGATTGTTGGAATTGTTGAGTTTTTCATTTTATTTTCCTTATAAAACGCTGAAAAGTGGTATTAAAACCTCATTTTTTAAATATTATTTATTTAATCGCAACCCGCAATAAGTCCCCGCTATAAAGTGGAGTCTAATTTGATTGACACATCAAAGAAACAAGCACGTGCACAGTGCTGCACAGTGATAACTTCAAAGGCAGCGGCGATTTACAAAGAAGATTTGCCGTTATATTCCATACATTTCCCTCTCAGGTTGAGTTTTAAAACGTCTTTTAAATACATATTCTGTAATTGTTTTCAAGAAATAAAGTCGCAAAGCCTCTAATTTTGTCACATAGAAACGTGTACTGAAGCTTATTTAGTGATCGGAGATGTGCCGTTTACCGGTCCGTCTGCGGGTAAGCCTCTTTAAACAATTCTTGAAATAAAGTCTGAATTTTGCGGCAATGTCGCCTGCTATATGGCAGGCAAACCGCACATATTCCGTGAAGAAGCAGAATAAAGAAAATCACAGCTGCGTGATGGGCCAATCAAATGCTTTAAACATTTACGACAACCAATACTTATAACTGATGTGCCTTTGGGACTCAATGTACATGTGTAAGTAAATTAGAAAGTTCTGTTACATTTACTTTACTTGTTGATTAGAAGGACATTTGCCAAAATTGTAATTATAAGGCCAATAACTGTACTTGTTAATTAAAAGGACATTTACATGTACCACACTTTCGAGAAGGTTTTAGATACAATTCAAACGGCTGACCTATTCATACTTCAGCAAATAGTGTGTCCATCAGGCACAACGCCTTTAAGTCTGAAACTATTGTGCAATACATATGGGGTGACGAGCGCCAATCATGCACGGTATCTCGAATCCCTTCTCAAACAAGTTATGCTGAAACATTCATGGCGAAGAAAGCAACATGAACCTTTTTCTCTTTGGTATCAATGTTACCATTCCTAGATTCATTGATCAATACACATGAAAATAGTCCTCAAAGAGACAATATAAGTCAAGAGCAGAAAACGTCGAAATTGCATCGGGACACCCCATTCAAAATGGCGTCGTCATATGTTATCAAGCGCAACGTCATAAACAAATTCTGTAGTGATCCAGCTGCTTGTATATTTATCACTGTAAATCTGTAAGTTATCATTTCCCTTTAATTGGTGTTAATTAGGTATATTTCTATACCATGAGACAGATAGACCTTTTGTGTCTTTTAAACTGTTAATTCCTACTAGACAGATAGACCTTTACATGTCTTTAAAACTGATAATTCCTTTTAGTCTGATAAACCTAACGGATTTATCTTTTCAGAAAGCGAATTTCATGAGGCGTGCTCTCATTTAACTCATTCTTTCGCGAACATTTCCATGGAATCCATAAGTAGCTGAAATTCAAATCTCAATTTAAAAAAAAAAAAACAAATACATGTACATCGGTAACAGCACAGCATTCTTGCAGAGCTTCTCCTAAGCCATATAAAGCAAGAATTTTCGAAACGTCAATTTTATGGGAGTAATTTCTATACTGGGCGTTGGCTAACGCCATATAGGACAATTTGTCCACCAGCCGAAGAACTGGCCCATTGTATCCAGCTTTACACCATAACAAATTAGTAAAACGACAACTAAGCACGAGAAGTTGGGAATATTAAATACTGTAGCTACTTATCTTCACTGAAATTGATATTCCATACCTATTCCACCAATCCCCAAATATAACTGTTAGGCCGAATGATAAACCTTATATAAGGATCATGTGAACAGCTGTTTTAATATAATAAACAGGTGTCTTATTCCGATTGGCATGCCTCAGCCAATAATAAATAGGCTCTCTTATACATCGGACGTTTTCACTCTGCAGCGTCATACTTCATAATTTTCATGATAAATAGCATCTGCTGACGGGGAAATAGCACATACATGGTTTCGAGAGATGCTGGTTGATGAAAACCACGAGAAATGTTAATGGTCGATATGATCCCAATATGTCTCAAATATAGGTAGTTCTTTTGTCGTGGTCCTGTTCTTATTCCGAGACCGTGTCATTACGTAGATATGGCCTAGATTTACATGACTCTTTTGGTGGTACAAAAGGCGCTTACTCTTCAGGAACACCTAGTATTACTACAAATCTTTTATGTTCTGTCGTTCTATTGAGATGGAGAGAGGATTAGGATTTACATGTCTGTTCTCACTTGGTGTTTCTGTAGATGTTGACATGACAAAAAGAGAATACACAATATTTGATTTTAGTTTTTAATTTACATTGTACATATTATAAAATTTGTAGAATAATTCAAATACAAAAGAAATGAACACAAATGGGTATAACTGAAGACCATGGAAACCATATGTTAATGGTAGCAAGCTATGCAATGTATACGGTACCTTTCGTACAAGATGATTGCTACTTTTGTAGCGACCCTATTACTGTCGAAAATATTGCTGTAATTTGAACCCCCTGAAAATATATCTGAACATGTATACCCAACAGGTTTAATGTAAAATTCTAATTTTTCTTGTTCTCAGTGTCCGGTAAGTATATATATACATATATAGAAAATATCAATTATTGTCAATAATATTTATTTATTTTAGGACGTCATACAATAATACTCGCGTCATTTGACTGGCGTATAAATCAAGTTACACTGGAGTTGTCTCCCATATTATATATGGTTACTAATCCATCCATAAAATGCCCTCACTCAACAATAATCGTGTCCATGCGTACTGTATATCGAGTATCTGTATTTTTATTAGACTGACTATTAATACAAACTACTAAAAAATTATGTCATAACACTTGGAAAGGTCTAAATTAGTATAAGCTGATGCTTAAACCCTTTGACAAAACTCAATAACATTTGTTTGCTCTAAAATTGAATGGCAATATAATATCTAATGAATTCTGCCGTTTCCTGTATCAACTACAAATACTTTGATATAGGCATGTTATCTTTGTACTTGAAGGGATGTTTGCACCCAGTTAACTTAATAAGACGAATGATCAACGAGTATCAAACCCCCAATGAACAGGGTATTGAAGATACACCAGGTGGAAGCGATGCCCTCACAGCTATTCTAGTACTTGTGATTCTCGTAAAATAATTCTGTTTTATATAGCACTTGTCAATTTTGAGTGATATTACAAGGTTAAAGTGTTAACGGATACACAAAGTTGTCTCGTGCTGAAATGAAGTAAATAATCTTGGTGGTATTACGTGACTTTCAATGCGTCATCTCTATTTACTATCCAGAAGAATTCAGTTCCAAAGGTCTTGAAACGCGGAAAATAACCATGTAATGCATGTAGCACTTAGCAAATACAGACTGGATCTTTATTGGCAGCATTGCCTGGGAAATTGCCTGGTCTATAAGAGTATAGGCATGCCACATTTTCATTGATGTGATGATCTCGACATAATGCTCCATTCTGATTTTTCGATGTTTCACGTTTCCGTGTATCTGTAAAGAAACCAACAATGGTTAATCTTCTCTTAGACAGCAATAACTAGTCAAATATGACAGTTATATTGTAAATGTACCTTAAACAGTAACAGTTTAATAATAATCTTAAATAACATTAACCTTTTTGGCAATATATCATTACATCTCTAGGTGAAATAAGACAACGTGTATCGACGAACCTGTGTTGTTGTTGGAAAGCTGGGTAGGCCATCGTGGTTCTGGCGTACTGATCGTACGGAGGGCGTTTCTTCCTTCTCCTACAGGAAAATGTCTGAGCATCATTCGTATAAATGATATATATGCATGTACTATGATATATTTGGCAAATATTAATACAAATATTTATTTTCTATTCAGTGACCATTCTATGTATCAACCATTCAGCAGTGAATGCCGCTCATACAAAAGACATGATATATAGACGGATGAGTTACCTGACACAGACGGTTATACACAGGATGATAATGAGAAAGATAGCAAGACACATTCCCATGACGATGATGATGAACTCAAACGTTATCCGGGATTGCTGAGGTGAGCCGTTCTCAAGGGCAGCTGTGTGACAGAAAATTTCAACACACTTTACATACAGATCATTAATTTTTACACTGCCGGTTTAATATCTATTTATCATTTATTTGTAACCATTTCATATATATACGAAATTTAAAATATCACTGTTAGAGCTCCGTGTAAACATTTTAAATCTTTAGTTAGATCAATACTAACATATAATTGAAATATGATGTATTGATCCATATCAAAAGTTGGTGAATGCCAAAAACCGGGCAAAAAAATGATAATAATTTTGGCTTTCTCTTTTTCATTAATAAATCGACACCTAGGTAAGTGTATTTGAATTTTTGTGATCAAACTTTGGGGATTGGAGGGAAAAGCAGTTAATTTTGCATTAGAGGAAAACTAGGATAATACCCAAGTGATGTGTTCAGACAAGCTTCTTGTTACATATCTATAATCTCAACGTAATTTGTCCATTAATACGCTTGTGTTGAGGAAAGCTAGCTTTAAGTAAACATTTGTATAATGGTAACATTTACTGCGGGTATACCTTCAAAAGTAATGCTACCTGAACGTATGGCATGAATAATGTGGGAAAAGACTATACTTGTGCGTTTACATATACAAATGTATGTATTGTCATCAAATCACTTATGTAATTAGAATTTTGTAATCAACATTTGAATAAATTTGAATTGTACATTTGTTTTATTGTTTGCCCATGCAACAATAAAACAACTATGTATTTCTATTCCACAGGTACCAAGTTTATACCCAAAGAACGTTTCATGGTACACTAAACTAACATTTCTATTCCAAAGGTACCAAGTTTATACCCAAAGAACGTTTCGTGGTACACTAAACTAGCATTTCTATTCCACAGGTACCAAGTTTATACCCAAAGAACGTTTCTTGGTACACTAAACTAACATTTCTATTCCACAGGTACCAAGTTTATACCCAAAGAACGTTTCATGGTACACTAAACTAACATTTCTATTCTACAGGTACCAAGTTTATACCCAAAGAACGTTTCATGGTACACTAAACTAACATTTCTATTCCAAAGGTACCAAGTTTATACCCAAAGAACGTTTCATGGTACCTAAACTAACATTTCTATTCCACAGGTACCAAGTTTATACCCAAAGAACGTTTCATGGTACACTAAACTAACATTTCTATTCCAAAGGTACCAAGTTTATACCCAAAGAACGTTTCATGGTACACTAAACTAACATTTCTATTCCACAGGTACCTAGTTTATACCCAAAGAACGTTTCATGATACACTAAACTAACATTTGTTACACGATTTCCCAGTGTATCCGTGTATACAGCCTGCTTCACCACAGACTCCCGTACCGTCATCACATCCGGTAGTAGCACAGTGACACGTGTTTTCACAGTTACGTCCAAATCGGTGACGCTCACATCCTACATGTATAAATGCGAAATAAGCGTTAAAGGGTCATCTTTATAGCAGAATAATGTTGAATTTCAAATACAAATGAACATCTTAAGATTTGCACCAAAAAGTCATATTATAACCCACAATGTTTGTTTGGACACCAACAATTTGCTGTAGATGCTATCGGTTTCTTCTATAGAGTTACTTTGTAGTAAGATGTAGCACGGAATAATTTTAAGTCGCGCAAATGACCAAACCTTAAAAATAGCCAAACTGTTATGCTCACTATTGTCTATAGCACAGGGTAGGAGCATTGGTTTGACCGGATTTTACGTTATATACGTATAAACGCTTTGACCCTGAAATGCAAATGGCGGCTGTGAATATGTGTAATATTACACAAATATGGCATATTGGGAGGCATTTCAATCAATAAATATGCTCATATATCATACTTTTAAGACATCTGACCATAGGAAGAAGGACCTTTCTAAGTTAAATTATTAAACTGGTGAGTTTGTGGCATTTTTCTTCTTGCCATTTCTAGAGTTCTTTATAGTGTCTAATAAGAGCATTTTTGATGTTTGAAATGCCTCCTTATCTTTCATATATGTGTGATATCTTTCATGACCGCCATTGGCATTTCAAGGTCATAATAAAAACAGTGTTTATACATATAATAAAATGAAATCTGGTCTGCTTTAGACACTTATGAGCAAATCAATATGGCTAGTGTGTGCAATATATGCGATACAAATGAGCTAATTATGCCCCCTGAAACATGCATTTTTCGTATGTTTTGTTTACAAACAGATTAGCAAATTACATGTCAACAGCAAGTCCCACGGTTTGCCATGATAAATGTACATAAACTAAAAGTTCATCAAGCTACTTCTGTTAAATTGTGCCATAGTAGGAATTGATAAGCTTGAAAAATATCATTGTTTTGACTGGATTTGCTGTTTAGATGTCCCATAAATGTATCCATGAATCAATAACGTGCTTATTTCTCGTGAAATCGGCCTACATGGATCTTAAGATATTTTACTGAATTGAATTTATACATTTTATTATCTAAATACATTAAAACCTCTTTTGAATCACCTTTGTGATTGTCAATGATAAAAGTAGTCGTCGTAATGAGTTATATCCTTATCATTACCATCACTGCAGGTCTGCCCAGTATAACCCATTTTACATCCGGGCGTGTAGCAGATTCCAGTGACACGGTGACACCCCGGCACCTCACAGTGGCATGTCTGTTTACAGTTCTCTCCAAAGTAGGTTTCCATGCAAGCTAAAAAAAACAACAATACAATGGCTGATACTCATCTGAACTCCATACGATTTTCAAATTTCCAGTAGTTCATTCAATGTTTCTAGTAGTTAGAATTTCCCTTTTGAAAACGTTCATGACATTGTGTTCACAATAAAATTATAATTATTTATAAGTAAATGTGTATTTTGTTCTATGCATACCCATATCACATGCTGGACCAACGTAGCCAATTTCACATCCGGGTTTGTTACACAATCCGATAACAAGTTCACATCCAGGGGTCAAGCAGTGGCACGTGTGGTTACAGTCCGGGCCATAGGAATTACTGTCACAGCCTGGGGATGTTAACAAAGGCATTATCGTGAGGATTGGCATGATGGCAGAATCACCCAGTCTCTCTAAGATATGTTATTGTTTATGTATAATAATGATTGGAAGTTGACATTAAATGTTAAAAAAAAGATATTTCGAAACACAGGAAGACAACGTGACAATGAAAACTGGTCTTACAATAATGCAGATATTGAAGTAGTTGATGAAAAATCCAAAGAGGAAGCAATGTCGTGTTGTTAATGAAAGTAAACTAGCTTACAAAGTTTAATTTATACAACGACCACATAATATATTTGGGTGGAGTGAAAGTGTAACTGTGGATGTATAAAATGTGAGTGTTTTGTCTTTACTCATGTATTTTGTATTTGCCATGTTCGGTAAACAAAATTTGAAAACGAATAAAAAATACATTTTAAAAAATAGCTTATTTTGCCATGTATAGCAATTTGAAAAGTCATTCTTTTTTATATAAAGACACAACGTTCTGTTTTTGATACATATATATTACTAGTGGTTTAGGCTATTCAAATGAGATATTGGGATACCATAAAGCTCCATAAGTAGAAAAGGTGCAAGAAGTTAATGGTATACGGGATTTTTTTTGTCGAATTATGCAGGTTCCCAATATACGTTACCAGACTAAGCTGAAACGTTTAAAGTATTGGCTTAAATTGTGATGATCAACTAATTGTGTATTAAAAGTGTGCATGAATCATAGCATATTGGAATTAGCTTATGTTGCAATTTTTGAAGAAAGCCAATTGTATTTGAATTAGTACAATAATTAAGTGTTAAGAACGCAAAAGAATTAAATAAAACCGGTTAATGTATATGTATTTAGCTTTTAAGAAAAGAATTGATAAACTAAATCATTAAGTGTCATCATGTGTAAGTTAACGGTATTATTCTGTATAAGTTGTGCTATATACAGTATTGTTCTGTATAAGTTGTGATATTTACAGTTTTATTCTTTATAAGTTGTAATATTTTCGGTATTATCAAAATGTTGGCATTATTATATTGATCACTCTCCATTTGTATATTGTTTATAAGGTCTGTATGATGTTATTTTCACATATGGACCGAAACCTACGGAAACCTGCGTTAAAACATCTAAAGGAACATACCATAGAGAATCCATGGCTAGTATATTACAATACGAGGTTTATTTTGGTGGCTAGTATATTACAATACGAGGTTTATTTTGGTGCGAGCCTAGCACCAAAATAAACCTTGTATTGTAACACCCGTGCATGTATTCTGTTTATCCTGCAACATTTTTTTTACAAATTGACATCCAAAACAAACAAATTTCCGTTTTATTTACATTTCTTGGGTACAAGTGACCCCGAGTGAATCGCGCAGGAAAATATTCATTCATTGATACTACTTATAATCGTGTGTGAAACTATTAATGCGCCTTTGCAAAATAGTTCCAGGCTTTTTATTTAACTTTCAATTAGCTTTCAATTTCACATACATGTATGGAAATATAACACAAATACAAATTATTCCCAATAAATTCACCTTTGAAGATTACGACATAGCATTCACTCGCGTTTGTTTACGTTAACTTTACACATTCAGGTCAAAGTTCAGGGTCAACCTGAAAATAGTCCCGTCAGGTGTGGAACAAGTTAACGTTAATCGTATTGACGTATGAAGAAATCGTATTGACGGATAAAGCATACGTTTATACATCAGTAGTTATCAGCTCAGTGTGTGTGGCAGTAGCAGGATAAAATACAACGCCTCACTTACCCTGGCTGCATGTTGGTCCTTTGTAACCAGCTGTACATCCGGGTACGTCACACACACCATTGTCAGAGTTACAGCCGCCAAATGCGCAATGGCAATTTTCTAGACAAGAATTATGACCAAATCTGTTTTCCTCACAGCCTTCCGAATATGGAAATCAAATATTAGACATCTTTTCAATAAATTTGTTCTAAATTAATTTGTTTTCATTATTTTGTCGTGAGGATATTATTCCTACAATTCCTAAAAGTCAAATGAGGCGTAAACGACAAGGGAACAGATTATAAGTCAAAACGTGGGTGGGGTATGGTTTACATGTAGACTCTAGATCATGTACAAGTCAAAACAGAATGCAATTAATCTGAAAATTCTTATCCTTTACTTGTGTGTTCTACATTGATAAGCGCATTTGTCCTAAATGCTAGTATATAGGTTAGCTACTTACCGGAAACTCGAAACTCTATCAGTTCTACAAACGCCTCGGAGGTGACGACACCTACCGGAGTCGACTTATTGTTGTAGACTGTCACATATCTTCCTGTCAGAACGCATGGTATGGTGACAGGATTCGGGATAATATTTACTGTATCAAAGAGACAGGAAGTTCCAAACCGGAAGTTGGAGACATTGGATACGATGATGTGGAACCTCAGTGGGCGATAGACTGAAATGTCATAGAGTCAGAGGCTATACATCCGTGTCAAATCATCGCAAGCTACAGTAGAATAGTTAGTTAAATAGACTTTGTATATTCATGTTCGACCTTGTTTGATAATGTTTGAGCTGTTTTCTACCTCTCAAATCCATCCAATATATAGTTTGTCATCCTTTAAGCCGAACAGGACCTCGGACATCTTCAAACTTTTGTTATTAATATTTAAATGACATGTTGATAGTTATAGGGTAAAATTTTGAGAATATACAATTTTACTTTGAGTCCATTTACATGCATCCACACTTACACGTGACGTCATACCGGTGTAATAATTCGACTTCCTGTATACGAGCTGTAAAACCAAGATCGACCTGAAGCCACGCTTCCTCTTGATGACGAGCCGTCAAGGAAAATGTGCTTTTGTTGCCATCAACTGCGTTGTACGCAAGGAATTTATTCTCTATATAGTTACTGCTTTGTGACGTCACTGCAGAACCTCTCCGAGACAAGTTCTCTATGAATAGAGGAATAGAAATATAGTTTAATTTAACATATTTGCAACTTATATATTGGTTTTACAGCGGATGTTTTTCACATCGTGATAGATGTCAAAACTGTTGTTTCGTAGTAGGTACCGTTGTTTTTGTTTTGTTTTTATCATCTATATAAATACTGATGACAGTAGGAAACATGGTACATCTGAATCAAACGTAAGATAGTGTACCGTACAATGAGATGCGCAAATGTACCAAATGTACGATACTGTGAAAAATGTACAATGGTTTACCAAATGTGCAATGGTATACCAAATGTATAATACTGTAACAAATGTAGTATAATGCATAAAACCTTTATAAAAGCCAAATTATAAACATAAACATAAAATGGTTGTTTCGTAACGTGGCACGTGGCAAGACTCGTCAGTGATGCTAGGGGGGTGGGGGCAAAAGTACGTTGATCAAGAAAATCGGGAAAACAAAAAAAAAATTGACCGGAAAAGAAATAAATTCGGCAGTGTTTAAGAATTAAGTTCCTTTCACTGGGGCTTCACACTATTTGAAAGCTATTTTGTAATATTGTTTGTACAAAATAAGTTGTTAATTTCGAGTGACGAAACCGTCGGTAAGATACTCAACGTTCATACTTACCCGAGCTTTCCAAATATTCCAACAAGTTTAAAATCAGGAGGATTAAAAAGCACAGCCATGTACATTCCATTTCAGTGAAAGAATACCTTTGTTTGTGCAGGTATGTTGTAACTACACGACCATTGTAAACAAAACCCTGTGATCTGATACCAGAAATTGACCACTTGGGGTCAATCTCTAACCCCATAGTGTTGATGCTATCAGATTTATTTCGGACGTTATGTCCATGGGGCTGTAATTAGTCCAACAGTTCACAAAGCCTGTCGGGAGGTCATCTATCGTATTAGATACAGTATACGGGTTTATTATAGGAAAATATCTCATCAGTGTAGCGTATTATACTGTAATGGATAGAGTATAGTTGTTAAAAACATGGGTTTTACAAGACCGTTCAATATAACAGACAGATAGACAGAAATTCTTTATTTTCTCTTTTACAAGAGATTAGGTCAATGAAACGTTAATAATGTCCTCTGCTATACGTCTGCCATAGAAATTTATCTTAATTATGTTATCATATTCTAAGATTGTATCAGCATAATCTAAGTGGTGTTAAAGATATTTTTTTATTTGCACATCTTTCGTGTTTTAGTAGTCCGAATGATTCTGACCATCTTTCCGATTGGTAGGTAGCGGGCTGTAGTATACATGTACGTAGTCCGAAAGGCTGGCTAGATAGGTTATCACTTACTATCTAAATATTCGATACAGAAATATGTGTAGAAAACTCAAATTTGGGTTCATGATATATCGTTGCTGATTTAAAAAAAAAAGGTAGTATGGTTATCATTCTGGGCATATAAATCATTTTCTTGAATGTCTCTTACTAACGTATGGTACACGGTTACTTCACGAGAGCTAGGTATGATACATAATAGGTGATTCTAGTCTGTACTAATAATGTCTGGTGATAAAATGTCAGTTTCTGATATATCGACAGTTTTAAACAATTTTATTAATGGTCATAATCTCAAATGTTTTCACGTGTGATTTTCATCCTTCTTTTTTTCGATTGAATATGACTAAATACATTTTGAGAAACAGAAGAAGTAATTAGATCGTGTTTAAATTAATCATTATAAATTGATTCTTATTGCAATTGGCAACATATACCCGAACATGTGTCACTTTCGGACATTTTCACAAAATGTTAAAATAAATTTGATAAAATGCACTGTATAAGAAATGTATATACTAGAAATGTATATGCTGTTTAATCAAATAAGATTATCGAAATATATTAATGTAGTGATGGAAGAAACATGTGATACAAATGGATATCTCTAAAGTTACCGGAGGCCTATACTGGTATTGTTCTAGTTTTAATATTTAGGTCTGTCATCAGTAACGGTGTCAGCTGTAAATATGGCCGGGATTACCGGTTGACGTTGTTATTCCGGACGTAATATAGTAACAACAATAAAGAATAATACAATACATTGTCAGGTTCAGTAATTCGAGTGTGTCTCCGTGTAGAAATCCATTAAATGGAGATGTCAATAGGTTTTATCAAAATAGTCATCTATCGGTCAAGACAAGTACAATGTACCAATCATAGTGTGCGTCTTTGTAGATGGACTATCCTGGAGCTATTTACTGTTGATAGAGGTTAACACCCAGCCGACATCAGCCTGATGGTATCGCAACACCCTCAAGTCAGATCGTGTCGGTTATACACAATCCACAGGTTCGCCTTCTCTACTATGCCAAGCTTGTAAGATACGGCCAGCTTCCGCAGTGTCAAGCATCCTAGATAGAGACAGTCTCCCTATATCAAGAATGCTAGATAGAGTCAGTCTCCACTATGTCAAGTATGTTACATAGAGTCAGTCTCCACTATGTCAAGTATGCAAGATAGTCAGTCACCTTTATATCAAGCATGCTAGATAGTCAGTCTCCACTATGTCAAGCATGCTAGATAGAGTCAGTCTTCGTTATGTCAAGTATGCTAGATAGAGACAGTCTCCGCTATGCTAAACATGCTAGATAGAGTCAGTCTCGGCTATGTCAAATATGCTAGATAGAGTCAGTCTCCGCTCTATATCAAGCATGCTAGATAGAGTCAGTCTCCACTATGTCAAGTATGCTAGATAGTCAGTCTCCACTATGTCAAGCATGCTAGATAGAGTCAGTCTCCACTATGCCAAACATGCTAGATAGAGTCAGTCTCCACTATGTCAAGTATGCTAGATAGAGTCAGTCTCCACTATGTCAAACATGCTAGATAGAGTCAGTCTCCGCTATGTCAAGCATGCTAGATAGAGTCAGTCTCCACTATGTCAAGCATGCTAGATAGAGTCAGTCTCCGCTCTATATCAAACATGCTAGATAGAGTCAGTCTCCGCTATGTTAAACATGCTAGATAGTCACTTACTCCATACAATCCAAAGGTCGTCAAAGAAATATTACTAAGTAAAGCAAAAAAAAGCAAATAGAAATTTTGTCTGGACTGATTGTCACTTACAATCCATTATATTCAGAAACTGTATGTTGACAGAACTTGGAATAAGGCAATATCTTGACCAAGCCTTCTCCTCTCTTGAACAGGAGAAGGCTGATCATAGCCCTTGTCTAGTGAAGATGTTGCTTGACTGACACATCATGTCTAGTTCGGTATCTGTTCTTTATAAACAACTTATTTCTTCATCATATATCTTCCCTGAAACTATCCCACCTTGTCTTTAGTTGATCATTTGTCAACATGGGGAAGGATATATTTCTTCTGCCCACCGGTCAAGGTGAACTGAAGTCTATAACTGGGTACTTAGTACGCTGGGCTAACTTTCTGTTTTATTGTTAGTGGGAAGGACTGATTCACCTATTATCCTTAAAATATGACTGGTGACACAAAAGGAAAGAAATTTCAAAGAATCAAGAACAGTTGGTATCATATTAAAATATTTATTGATCATTTTTTAAGCTGATCCAACATTTTGGACTTTTGCTAAAGAGTCAGCATACTGAAACTGTCCACTATTTTCGTATTCACTCATGTCCAGTGCCACTATACAACTTTCCTTGACCACTCTCTCTGAATCCTTTAAATAATCGACCAGGATCTGTGTACAGTCCTCTGAAGCGATGGAACCCAGAGCCTCTGCACACTCGTGCCTCACCATGGAACTCTCGTTAAGATCCTTTAAGTTTTCTGACAGTTGTTTAACACACACTTTGTTCTGCATTTGACCAAGCACATATGCTATCTCATGGCGAAATAATGCACTTTTGCACTTCAAACCTGAAAAATTAAACAAATTAATAAAGATTATTATTGTTTGAATGATTGGTTTAAACATATTTCATTGCCTTAAAATAACAAAAAGGATTAGGCACAAGTTCATTAAGGGGACATTCTCTAAAGCTGACATAAAATAATCTGAAATAAGTATTCATATTATTTCTAGTGAGATTTCATGAAAAAAACATATCCAGACACAGTCAAACTTTGTAATCTCGAAATCAGATCACTCAAAGTTTTCTGATGATCCCACTGACTTCAAGATAATGAGGTTTGACTGTGTGAAAGATGTCACAAATTAAATGAAAAACTTTTCTTGATATCCTTAACAGTTTATGGCGGTTGTGTTGAGTTTTTATCTTAATTTGTTATATGTTTAGCATTTAAGATAAATTTAATTTTTCTTTCCTTTTAAATAATGAAAATATGTTTAAACTAAATATGAATTATTTATCTTTTATTTTTACTAAATATGTTTCTAAACAAGTTATTCTTTATATTTAAAGCAATATAAAGCTTTGAATAATTAACAAACAATCATGTTATCACAGACCTTCAGCAAGGGAGATAACTGCCTCATCACTACCGTTGTTTCGGAGTGAAAACATGGCCCGGTATCTTTTGAACAAGGATAATGATTCATCTAGAAGGACCTCTCTTAAACTGCTGACATCCTCGGAAACACTAGGAGGAGCTGGATCTACAGATGAATACGGATTGGTAGACAACTTCTCTGCCTTACTTTTCTCACTGTTCAACCATTCTAACCTTTCAAGTGCAAGTTGACAAGTCTCTGCCACCTGTTAATAGGAAAGACAAGATTTCATTTTCTGATAAAAACAGAACACAGTTACTAGGATTTATAACAAATTGGACTCATTTACATTTACATTTAGTAAAGCAATGCTGCAAATATCAGGTATATAGACCTATGTTAGTAAAAATTAGGTCAGAACAAGTACGCTTTTGAATCATAAGTACCTCATCATAACATCTACCATGAATTTTTAAAACATCTATTAAAACATAAAAGTGTTGCAATAGAGTTGGCAGCTATGTCAATTTTGATCTCTTTAATGACTCTTAATGACATAAGAAACACTCATCAAATGTTATTAATATTGTTAATATTTGTTGCAATTATTGCATGGAAATGAAACATGACAGCCGTACAGATGAATGGAAAAACAGAAATTAATATCCTCTGTTTTGGTGAGAAAAAGTTGCAGAATTACAAATATCGGTGCAATCACTGAACTTGATTAAAACCATAAAAACACATTTGAACACATCAATGATACCAACCTCTACTACTGGATCATTTGCATATTTTTGTAAAATTTCAATGGATTTTCCACTGCCTATAGCTCCAAGTGCTTCTCCTATCAAGAGACAATGTCAAACATATCTAAAATAATAATTTTGATACCATCAACATTAAATTAAATGTCACATCACATTTAAACACAATTAATCTCTTCTTTGATCTAATATTAGCATATCACGAAAACATCTATTTGTGTTGTTCATATTATTTTATCCTTGTGTTATTATGCAGATACAACAATATTAACTCGCTATAGTTTGTTCATGACTCCCTATAGTAAATAAATAAATACTGAGCGTAAATGGATGCTGAATAATTGCGAAAATGAAATTCCTCAAATACGACGTCGACACATATAATTTCACGAGAAAAATGTGACCAGATATCTATAAATAAATCTTTGATTTGATTTAGATCAACGTCAGTTCATTTGGTGAACCTATCTGATAGTACCTGCTTCATGTCTGACCATAGCTTCTTGCTGTGTGTCCTGTAACACACGTGTGAGGGTAGGCAGGGCATATGTATCCTGCATCTGCCCTAAACAGTAAGCAAGCTCGTGTTTCAACAAAGCAGATCCGTCGTCAAAGCAGGCAGCAATCGAATCAATAGCATCTTTTCCTCCGATGTTTTTCAAAGTGAACAGAGCTCTAAACCGATCCTTTAATGGTCTCGATTTGTCATTAAGTATTTTGCCGATTGATTCTAACGTGTCACCACTCGCAAGGGCCATGCTTGTCTTCTATATATTTTCTGACAGTTGGACCACGTTTCTTTTACGGTTGCATAAGCGGAAGTAAACAACCGGATATAGTATTCCTAACTAGAAAGATGTACGCACTTCATTCGATCTGTGCTGTTCGGAACATACATATGTAAAAGTATAAGAGTTTCCGAAGAAAAAGAAACATGGCGTCAAGTGAAGTAAGCATGGCTGTCCCTGAGATACCAAAACCGAATATATCGAGTATAAAGAACAAACAACTGCGGAACGCTGCCTACAGAAAATTGAAGATTGAAAAGCGAAAGGTGAAAGCAAATAGATAAATTATTGTCACATATATCATCACAAGATACGTACATGCTCTACCATAAACATGCATCAAAGGGGATCAGTCACTTGAGTCAGTTTCGGGATTTTGAGTAACATGTGACATAAGTTACAACTACAACTCTAAAAATTCAGTACTCATTCTAAAACCTTATAGGAATCTGTGTTATCGATGTACAACGCAGTAATTTTATACATCGATAAGAAATTTATAAGGTTTCAAAATGTATGAATACTGGATTTATAATGTTAAGTTGTGGTTATTTTCATGTACAATAATAGAACACATTAATTATTTACTGTGATATGTTTGTAATTAGGAGGGTCCGACCAGACTTATTGTTCCGGGCCAGCGTCGGTGAGACAAAGCCCAGTGATCGTATAGTATTTTTGTCATCTATTACCAAATCTACCAACACTGGCTTCTTTAGCTAGCTAAAGGTCTCTGGCTATTTTTTGGTTCTGATGCCAACTAACCTTTAGCAACCAAACCCTATTTGACACTGCGCAAGTTTCGCCCTGATTTTCAATCAAGACTTTTTACCAGAATGAAGCGATCATGATTGCGCCTCTTTTTTATTGATACTTTTGTGGAATTAATGATTCATGAAAAAGAGTATAATAACATAACATCTTAAATAATTTAAATGTGATTTAGCTGGTTGATATAATCAAAATCATTACTCAGAAAATTTGACATTCTGTGCAGTGTAAGCTCAAGTCAGCCTTGGGAAGTTAGAGGTTACATGGCGCCCGTCATAAGTTTCTCATTGTGTAATCCTCTAACATTGTTGGAGTACGACAATGGCCAGCGGACAATTCCAGTGAACCAACTGCCTGCTGTTACAGTAAGCTTCACTCAAAACCCAAGTCCGTCGGATGTGGAGGAGTATACATATCATAATCCAATCAACACTTTGTGTAAAGTATTCTCACACTTTAAAGTGCTACTGCTGAATAGACCCACCCCTACATGGTTACAAATTGCTAATTGAGCTGAGCTTATAGATAGTAGTGATTAACCCCTATCCAATACCACATAGAGTGACCCATAACCCTTGCACTATTCAAGCCAACTTCAACCTCTTGTAATGTGCCCTACACCCTAACGTAGGTGTGATGCTGTCAGCTCAATGTGTGGTTGTGACGGTCAGTACCTGGTGGCAACGTTAGCAGAGCAATGCTGGTGGAGACTCGGAGACTATCCTCCCCGAGGTGTTGGCCAGCTATGCAAGTCCCTGCGTTCATCACTGTACAGCCCCTTTTGTCCCCAGGTTTCTGGTCCTACATGCAACCTACATCCCTGCATCACATAACCACTCTGATTGGGCATATACATATTGAGATAGAAATCACTTCCAGTAACTCACCAAGATCTTGTCGTCTCCAAAGTAAACACCCTGTAAACTTAGACAGCACCGGTGATAGCAGCTATTACACAACTGGAAGCATATGCAGAATGTGTAGCTTTACTGTACCATTTGGTTTGGTTTGAAACCGGTCAGGGTTAGCTAGCATAAAGTTATTTTCAAATATTCACTTTCAGTTTCCAACACACTTTTTAAAATAGTAGGGTCATAAATTCATAATGGCGGAAAGACAATGTGTTGTCATCAGCATAATTGTATAAAACAGTTTGTTTACTTAAAAGTATCATTCAAGAAGACATTAAAAACAAATGACCCTCATTTATTTATTTTGTTCTATTGCTTAAGGCAAAATGGTTATTATATACCTGATGACCAACGTGGAAGCTAGAACTGCTTTACCATGATTTCGTCAATTTTACAATGTCATGGGACTCCTGGATTTACAACCAAGACCCTCAATTTTCACATCTGAGAGTCCCTGGGACCCTGCATAACAAAATTACAGGGAAAACCTGGTACAGTAGCTAATTTTTAATCCTATCTTTTTTTACTGTTGATACTAGTACAGTAAGTATTATAGTAATATTTTTTCTGGATATGTCTTACTACTTTATGCTTAGAATAATTTAAGTATACAGTAGTTATTGTAGTTATTAAACATATTTCAGGAAAAGATGAAAGACAAGAAGAAAAAGAAGAAAGAAGCTGAAGCTTTAGGGGACCAGGTAAAGTTTGATCATGTGTTAAGATTGGTTAGCTAATCTTATTGTTTTAGTCCATGCTACAATTGTTAGTCTTTGTTTTAGGCATCACTGATGATTCACACTTATAAACATATAAGACTAAACTAAACATATTTTGAATTAACTTTTGAATGTAGATTTGATTTTTTGCAATACACTAGATTACAATACAATTAACTTTGCTTAACGTTAGATATTTAAAATCATACAATATTATCTATTAAAAGCTATTAAAAAAAATTATGTGAATATACATAAATCTATAAACAATTTGGATGTTTAAAGGTAATTTCACATGTACATTTGTGTCATGGCCAACTTCCCAATGTTCAGAATAAATGTGATACTTGTGATCAAATTTATTTTATTTTCTTTACCATTAGGCTCCACCGAAGCAGGTTCCTAAGACAATAGAGAGCATGCGAGTCCATGATGAGACTATGGTGAATGCACAGGATGAAGAGGTAATCGTGAAACTAAGTCTTGAATTAAGTCTGATCTCATTTCTGGATAGACTGTGTGCTTTTGAAAACTTCATCTCATGTGATTTTAATACAGGAAAAGACAATGCTTTGCAGTAAATGGATCTTTCAGTAGTTGTATTTTATACTTATCAAGAAGTGTTTTAAAATGTTTAAATAGGTATCTCAGACATGATGACATCAAATTGAAATTAGTTGGGTGAGGTGGGGGAGACCATGTATATTTGAGGGGTTATTTTCCTGGTAAGTAAATATAAAAACTTCTCTAAAAATCGTGGATTTTCTAAGATTTTTTTTTTTCATTTTGACTAGGTGATGAAGGATGAAGCCCAAGATGAGATGTCTACCTATTTCAGACGAGAGAGTACACCAAAAATACTCATAACTACTAGTGACAGACCTTGTTCTGTAAGATAATATTACCCAGATACCATGTTAAATCTAAGCTACCTGTACCTATAAGGGTTCACTGCCATCTTTTTTCTTGGAAAGAGTATGAATTTGCTTTAATTGAAATCTATTAAACCCATATGAAATGTCAAATCCCTATGCATGTATATTTCACATAAAAAAAATTAATCCACACAGTTGTATTTAAAAAAAAACATGATTAAGCCCAGGGCATCCTTTGAGAGTATGACTCCCCAAAATTATATCTGACTTTTTGGATTTAAGGAACATGTATGTATTACCTTTCAGATTTCTGAGAAATAGTGATTTGACTTCTGAAATTGCTTAAAATCAAGGGTCAGATGGATGCCCAGGCTCAGCCCTATTATATTGTATATTGGTCTTGAGCTGATTACAGTTTGGTATATATTAGTGTATGCATGTTTTACAGCAGCGGCTATTTAATTTCAGAGAACTAATAAGTTTTGTAAGGAGTTGAAGAAATGTTTCCCAAACTCTGAGATTTATTATCGTCGAGGACTTGACCTGAAGAAGATCATCCCACAAGCCTTGTCCAAAGATTTCACTGATCTTATGGTTATCAATGAGAACCATAAACAACCCAATATCCTTTTATCTGATAAACCTATGTTAAATGTTACTAGGTAAACCAGACATTTCTGTATAATCCATGGCAAATTATGCTCAAATGAAAATAGAAGAATAAGATTCCTTGGTTTGTGAGGATAACCATATAAAGCAATAAAATTGATAAAGAGTTTTTTATTATTTTAGCAGCAATGAGTTGGTGATGAAAAAGCGAGCCAGCTTGTAACTAAAACTTTCTTCATGCTACATGTAGCAACAAATCTTTAAACTAACTTATTGAATGTGTTTACTGACAGGGATATTCCATGCAAGTTTGAAAATTTCTGGCTGTTCTGTACCTTTTAAGAACTCTTTCTAATGACTTAATATCTTTCCTGGGGTCAGTTTGGAAAAGCAAACATTGGAAGGAATACCCCAGCCAATATATAATTAGACCATCAGGCATCTAAATACATTTGTATAGCGCATTGGGAAATCCAGAACTAAAGAGTCTCTGGATCATAGTTGTTTGTGACTTATTGGGTAAATACAAAAGTGTGTACTTTGTTTACGCTAGCTAGTTCTAAACAGAAATTTTAACAAATTAAAAGTTTAGTTTGTTCGTTCAATGTTTGTGTTAAATTAAGGCATCCAATTTCCATAAGAACACAAGTACAAGGAATATCCCTTTAAACATTATGGTTATATTGATCTGATATAAGAAAAAAGCCTTACTTGCCTGTGGAAGCCTTGTGAGAGCACTCCTTAACAGTACATAGATGGTCTGGTTCTAACACATCTACCTGATGGACCAACATCTCACTTTAAAATGAGCAATGTCAAGCTAGCAACAGAAATCAAGGTAAGGTTGACAAGTTTAAGACTATCCTACCGTTGGTTAGGTTTGTCTGTCAGTGTATAACACTATCTCTGTATTGTCACCTATAAATTCTGTATAAAGTATCACTTTGGGTGGCAGTGTCACATGCTGAAATCAGGGTTTGTTCTGTAATATATAGAGTTGTGGCATTTTGTTTTCAGACCCTTTTTTTATAATTTTTGTCATATCTCTTGATAATTTTAACAGTCTCTCGCGTTGTTGCTTGTATGTTATTGTCAGTTTATCAATTGGAGTTTGGAGTACCCCATACCATTCCTGTCAAGGGTCCCCTGCTGAGCAAACTAGATGTCTTCCTCAGAGGATCATTTGTCCAGCTACATTTACATGTAATTTAAACAGAGATTATCAAAAAGATAATGAGAACTTGTATCCATTTGATATGATATATATTATGTATATTATGTTGTACTGATGATGTATTATATTGATAACAGAGGGTTGGAGAAATGACCGGACATCAGCCAGAGGTCATTCTAAACAACTTTAATACAAGGCTTGGACACAGTGTTGGACGCATGTTTGCCTCCTTATTTCCTCATGATCCACAGTTCAATGGCCGTAGAGTAGTCACCTTTCATAACCAACGAGACTTCATTTTCTTCAGGCACCACAGGTAAGTCTGTTCATTTCAACATATTGTATTGTATAACATTTATACAAATCGGTTAGATAGCAGGCTAGGCCTACATGAGTAATCCAAATATAAGTAAGTCTGTTATTAGGTGTTATCACAAGATAAAGCTGTTACTGGGTGTTATCACAAGATAAATCTGGTATAAGGTGTTATCACAAGATAAAGTTATTACTAGGTGTTATCACAAGATAAAGCTGTTATTAGGTGTTATCACAAGATAAAACTGTTATTATGTGTTATCACAAGATAAATCTGGTATAAGGTGTTATCACAAGATAAATCTGTTATTAGGTGTTATCACAAGATAAAACTGTTATTAGGTGTTATCATAAGATAAATCTGTTATAAGGTGTTATCACACAAGATAAAACTGTTATTAGGTGTTATCACAAGATAAATCTGGTATAAGGTGTTATCACACAAGATAAAACTGTTATTAGGTGTTATCACAAGATAAATCTGGTATAAGGTGTTATCACAAGATAAAACTGTTATTAGGTGTTATCACAAGATAAATCTGTTATTAGGTGTTATCACAAGATAAAACTGTTATTAGGTGTTATCACAAGATAAATCTGTTATTAGGTGTTATCATAAGATAAAACTGTTATAAGGTGTTATCACAAGATAAAACTGTTATTAGGTGTTATCACAAGATAAATCTGGTATAAGGTGTTATCACAATATAAAGCTGTTATTAGGTGTTATCACAAGATAAATCTGGTATAAGGTGTTATCACAATATAAAGCTGTTATTAGGTGTTATCACAAGATAAAGCTGTTATAAGGTGTTATCACAAGATAAAGCTGTTATTAGGTGTTATCACACAAGATAAAACTGTTATTAGGTGTTATAGGTGTACATGATTACTGAAATATCAAGGTGAATGACGCAAGCCCTCAAGGCCTCTTGTTTGTAAAACGACATGGATATACAGCAGATTCTTATAATGTTGTCAAGTTGACATCCTACATGAGAAACATTAGTCCAAGATTTTAATTTCAGAGTTCTTTAATCACTGCATTAAGCATTCATCCCCTATATGAATGCCAATCATGGACAGCCTACAACAGATTACGCCACACATACCACACACATGTAATAATGCTCTTCAGTTAATGATGGACTGCCTATAGCAGATTACACCACACACATGTACACCACACACATATATTCCACACACATATACTCCACACACATATACTCCACACACATATCACACATGTACTCCACACACATATCACACACATGTAATAATGCTCTTGAGTTAATGATGGACAGTCTCCAACAGATTACACCACACATACCACACATATCACACACATGTACTCCACACATATACTAATGCTCTTGAGTTAATGATGATAAAATATTTTCACCTATACACCCAGAGAATAGTTTGTTTATAATTCATGAGTGAGAGCAGGCTCATGTAATCATCCCAACTCCCATGAGGGACCGAGATTATTGACAAGTATCTGTCAGCCATTGAGCAGGAACACTTTAACAAACTGATTATCTTTGTAAGGTTAATTTGCTGATTATGATTTAGTGTGATGGAATCAGGCATGTTCTTCTAGTCAACCTCCAAACGTTTGTTTAAATCAATAACGGGAGGGTAGTTTGTAAATATGCTATATATGTTGAAGGTTTATCACACAAAAGTTTAAATATATGATGAGCTCTGTGAATAGTCCATGTTGAGTGGTGTGTGATCATTGTGAAAATTTAAATAATATTTTAATATTAACATTTTTTTGTTTCATTTTATAATCATTTTCAGAATATAGGAGATATAATCAATACTTAATCATTATCTTCAAAGTGTAAAACCTTTTATATCCCCTTCACTGTTCGTCCTGCTTCAACACTGTTGACTAGTATATACTGATGGTGTTGTATAGGTATGTATTAACACTGTTTACACTGTTGACTAGTATATACTGATGGTGTTGTATAGGTATGTGTTAACACTGTTTACACTGTTGACTAGTATATACTGATGGTGTTGTATAGGTATGTGTTAACACTGTTTACACTGTTGACTAGTATATACTGATGGTGTTTTATAGGTATGTATTTAGGAATGCCAAGAAGGCGGGACTTCAAGAACTAGGACCAAGATTTACACTAAAATTACGATCATTACAAAAAGGCACTTTTGACTCCAAGTATGGAGAATATGAATGGATTCACAAGGTAAGATTGAATCTCAAACTATTTGGGCAAACATTCAAATCGAGTGGTTGTTTTTTTCTTACCCAGTTTAAAGTTAAATTTGTAAGAGTGCTATTAGGAATGGTTCAACAAAGAATGAAAATCAATTCTAATTTGGGGTATTGATAATTAAAATAAAAAAATAAAAATGTTCCTATAATAAATTGTGGTAAAAGATTTTTACTTCAGTTGATGTTATTTACAGTCTTAATATGTATTATTCTTTCTGTATATGAAAACAAAATGAAAAAAAAACTAACTGGGAAATGAAATGTTTTATTTCAGCGCCATGAAATGGACACAAGTAGGAGGAAGTTCTTCTTATAGCACAGATCTAG
This sequence comes from Pecten maximus, assembly GCF_902652985.1. Taxonomy (NCBI): domain Eukaryota; kingdom Metazoa; phylum Mollusca; class Bivalvia; order Pectinida; family Pectinidae; genus Pecten; species Pecten maximus. The sequence goes on along the minus strand of NC_047018.1, from coordinate 13,095,099 downwards.
AGAAGCCAGAACTCCAACTGGTCTGCTTAACATGATACAACACAGAGAAGTCAGAATTCTTCTGGTCTGCTTAACATGCTACAACACAGAGAAGCCCGAACTCCAACTGGTCTGCTTAACATGCTACAACTAATAAACCAAATGCTGATTCTGGGTCTTGTCCTGAACCTTTGACACCTGAAACTCTGACTGTTACCACCTGAAGAGCCTCTGTTAAATGTGTACATAGACACAGCCCTGGTCATTGTTTCTGTGAGGGTAGGAAAGGGGTATAACAACAGTTATGGTGTTAACTGTGGTCATGGACATAACATTATGAACGCTGCTGGTCAGCATTGATAAAAAACTGGTCACTCAAGCAATTGGATTGGGGATCATGATGAGGAAAATTCCTCTATCCAAAAACACCCTACCCACAGAAAGATATATGTATGTACCATGTATACAGCTTATACATACAAATAGATGGGGAATCCTCTGTGACAAAACACAACATGGTATACTGTTCTTTTTTATCTCTCGTACACGTACCTTAAACTAGATGAATTGTAGAATTTGTGGAAATCCAGAGACCGAAATACAATTCTATTCCTTATGCATTGGGGGAGTCAAATTGACAACAGAAAACAGCAGCCATTGATCATGATTCAGGTACACAGGTGTGTACAGAGACATATTCTTTTGTTGGCGATAATATTAAATAAACTACATTTCAAATGATCCATTGTATGTGACAACAATTCAGGAAAGTGAAATAGTTTCCTATAATATTATGTTTGACTGTTGTGACGGAGATTGTGCATGTGTTATTATTGTAACTTCAATAATAAAATATTGTTTTATTTCAAGTAAATGTTGTTAAAGTTGGCTTGATACATCAATACATTTAATTCTTTCACATCTGGTTAATAGGAAGCTCCCTAATCCACAACTTTTCAGTTTTCTTATGATTATACATATGAATTGAATAGATTTTTTAAATTTTCATTGCGGCTATGAATACCAGTAGCTAGCTACTGGTATTCATAGCCGCAATGAAAATTTAAAAAATCTATTCAATTCATATATTTACATAACCTTGATTTAAAAAATTTATATCGAGAAAACGAGAAATTTTATTAAAAAGAAAAATTTGAGATCCCGCCTATGCACCACGCCATTGTTTTAATGTCGTTCCGCATTTTCCGGTCTTTTTTGTTTAATTTTGTATAAAACAAAAAGAAAGAAGTATAAAAGTAAAAATAATATTAAATACAATCATTCAATTCAAATCATATTTATTTTATGTGAACAAATTGCAACAAAAACACAATATCTTCATAATTGAAAGGCGGACTATTTTTTTGATGGCGTATTAATATGACCCGATTAATCAAGTGATTTGCACGAGAGACAATGTTTTCATACGGTTTTCATAGTGTATTCATTGTCATATGTTTGTTGTTTTCACTTGGTATGTTCATATCAGCAAACCACTTTAGGAATGTAAATATAATCTAATGAATAATACAATTACAAAGCTATAGTTAACAATTGAGACTTTTGATTTGTACATATTCCGACTTAAATCACATTACATTTAATTCTGTTTTCTTTTAATGCATATTACGGCTATATAGACCTTGATATGGTTCATAATTGGAATAAAGGAGGAGTTTTTGAAGCAAAAGGAATGAGGAAATATGAAATAATCAAATGGAAGAAACCATTAGAAAATGAAATTAGATAATACTAAATAAAATTACATGACGTTCTTTTGAAATTCAAAATCGAAAATTATGAAATTTATTGAATGAAAGCGCTATTGCTCCTCCCATTTCACATTCTTTCAACATTTGTGTGTTTCCTGTATAGTCTCCTGGATATCCACACTTATACGTAATACCCTTGACATTACTGACAAGTTTGTGATGGACAAAACAGCTGTATGATGTAGGGTTTTGGCTATACATCTCAATATTGTCATGTCTTTTGTAAATTTTCTTAAGACATTGTGGTTCATTAAATACAGGTGACAACAATCTGAAGTGGTGTCACTGTTCTTGAGAATAAAGATAAGGCTTGTGTGGAAACCACCGAGTAATATCACATTACAGGAGGCCCACAAGGGCAGTAGAACCTTTGATATATCAATAATGACACACTTATAATTTGCATAACTGCATAATATGTTTGGTCATGATAGGAATGGTCAGTAATACTTGGGACCAAAATTATGGAAACTTTGAAGAATGTTAAGGATATTAAGATGTGTCAAAACAAATGCTAATAAAACAGTAGGAGAGTAACCTCAGAAGTTTATTATGTGGATACTTTTTCAAAGAGCTTGAAATGCGTGCATACATGTACAAGTACATGTAGCATGCAGGATATAATGACTGACTTCGAGGACTAATATATCCACTACATTTAGTACTATTTACAACCCACCAGTCTCTACAGCAATATTTAGTGACATGGCTAAGTGTGTACAGCTGATTTCAATGATGAACTATTGCAAGATCACGTACAATAATTACTAGCTTTGTTGCTTCAACATAGACAATTATTACATGCATTTGTTCACAGACATATGTGATAAGGATACAAAGAGAACAGGAGTTGAAATGACATGTTTTTTAATAATATTGAAATACACTCTTTGGAAATTACATGTAAAACATTTCTGCAAAACAAAAATTAATTTTTGAAATCAGGGAACACTTCATGTTTCTGACCTCATACCCAGAGTCAATCAAAGTAGTTCTAAGGTAATGTTCCTAGGTATCTCCACATTAATGTAGACCCTGTTATTTTATCAGAAACGACCACTATATTCCGTTATATTTAGCTGGTACATCAGTGAACTAATGGTCCTGGGCTGTAAAGTTAGACACTTGGCAATCTCGCTAATGTTGGGCCCGACACTACAATGTTCTATCGTGTTGAGTTAGACACTTGGTAATCTCGCTAATGTTGGGCCCGACACTACAAGGTTTTATCGTGTTGAGTTAGACACTTGGTAATCTCGCAAATGTTGGGCCCGACACTACAAGGTTTTATCGTCTTGTCCTTGGCTGTTAAGTTAGACACTTGGTAATCTCGCTAATGTTGGGCCCGACACTCCATGGTTTTATCATCTTGTCCTCGGCTGTAAAGTTAGACACTTGGTAATCTCGCTAATGTTGGGCCCGACACTACAAGGTTTTATCGTGTTGAGTTAGACACTTGGTAATCTCGCTAATGTTGGGCCTGACACTACAAGGTTTTATCGTCCTCGGTTGTAAAGTTAGACACTTGGTAATCTCGCTAATGTTGGGCCCTACACTACAAGGTTTCATCATCTTGTCCTCGGCGGTTAAGTTAGAAACTTGGTAATCTCGCTAATGTTGGGCCCGACACTACAAGGTTTTATCGTCTTGTCCTCGGTTTGACAGTCGTTAAACCTTTGGTACCCTTAGCCCCGTTAGACCCAACATCATGACTTTTACTGAATGTCCTCGACTGGAAAGTAGATTTTGTTATCTTGTTGGACCCAATATTAGGAGCTGTTTCATTGCTTGATATCCTCGGCTGGACAGTAGAATTAGCATTCGTTTTGGAACCAATATTAGCAGCTTTATTTTCCATAAATACCCTCGGTTGGACAGTAGACTTAACACTCTTTTTGGACCCAATATTAGGAGCTGTATCGATGTTTGATATCCTCGACTGGAGAGTAGAATTATAATTCTTGTTGGGCCCAATATTAGGCGCTTTATCTTTCCTGGGTACCTTCGGTTGGACAGTAGAACCAGCATTGGGAGCTTTATCTTTCCTGGATACCATCGGTTGGACAACAGACTTAACACTCTTGTTGGATCTGACATTAGAAGTCTTATCGTTGGTAGGTACATGCAACCCTGTCTTCACAGTAGAATGGGCTCGTTGATTTGACACAGACCGGTGGATCTTATCGGTACTAGATGTCATTGCTAAAGAATTATCATTTTCTATTTTACTGCACTTGAGTATCAGTTTGAATGCATGTCGGAACTCGTTGTTCTTAAATCCGAAAATGAGCCAGTTTAGACCAGAGTTTAACATACCAAGTTGAAACAGAAATTTCCCCACGACGGTTGTAACCTGAGAATCGGTAAAAGTGTTTACTAGAACACATATGCAATATGGGACTCCAACAGACAATGAACACTCCCAATATTATTATCATCACTTTGGTTCTTCTCAAATCTCTCTTAAGTATTCTTTGGTTAGACCTGCCATGGTCACCACCAACCTGTCTAATCTCCATGGTTACTCTCTGTATCTGCCTCCAGGCAGTGCGAACAACAACTGTATACATGAATGTATTTGCCATTATGACAATAATCAGTAGAAAGTCTAGCGAGGCCTTATACGGGAAAAGGCAAAACAAATTCAGCGTCACAGTTTATCGACGCCTGCCAGTTATTCCATACAATCGTAGGTAAAACACCGATCATTATGGCGATGGTCCAGCTTCCAGCGATCATCTTGAGAAGACGATTTTCTGAACACATCTTTGAGTGAGCAAATGGGTGGACGATAGCGATATACCGCTCTATAGAAATAAGACAGAGGTTCAGAACTGACGAGAACAGGAATATGATGTTCAAAGACAGCGTGATGAGACAGAGGTATTTTGTATTACCATACAACTGATCGCGTAAACTCAAGAGAGTGACATCCATTGGAATGAGAACTATCCCCACGAGTAGATCCGACACGGCCAGGTTTGCCACTAATATATGCATGTCTTTTCGGAGGCGTCGGAACTTCAATGTGCTGATCAGAATCAGACTGTTACCAAAAACAGTCGGAATTACGATCAATATTTCTATACACAAGAAATAATAAATAAACGTCCGAAAAAGATCGTCTGTTACGTAGATTTGTGCAGAACTGTTACTGTTTATTGTAATAAAAGGCTTATTGAACGGGTACGATAACAACGTTGTAGTGTCCATAATGTAGCTACACTTGTATAATTTCAACACCAAATGTCTCTCATTCACCTAAAACAACCAGTCCGCTTATTTTTACCCCTAGAGTAAACCACGCGTGCTTTTACCTAACCAGTACGTACATTAGTAGGACAATGCGCGTTTTGGTAGCGTTCTCCATCATGTGAACCTACATCATACCGTATACGATTGTTCGGATTGTAAAATTCTGAGTATGAAGAATCCAGTATGTGTGTGGATAGCTGTCCCGTTTGTCCAGTTGTGTGGCGTGTGATCTTGACCTGGTATTGGAACATCATCATATCAAATCACTCGCCGCTTTATCTATTATATGATCACTGGAATTATTTATCATCCAAAGCTATCCAATCAGCAATGTGTCTGAGTACTGTCTCTGGGGGTAGTCCATTTAATCCGCTGATTTAATGGCGGTATTCTTTATCTACACATCAACAATTTTAATTGATTTTTCAGTGATTTTATTTTGCTCAGTTAAAGCCTCATACTCCAAAAGAAATATGTGATTGTTAACAATTGACCACTTTACAGTTTTCAGACTTTCAGGATAAATAATATACCAAATAAACTATCACGAATCAAAAACTGGACGAAAATGTGTATTCATGAAAGTATACGGGAAATGTTCAAAAATAATAATTGGGCCGACGGACCAAGTTTACATGCAAATTAGTCCCACAATGCAACTGGCGGGTTATCAGTCAACACAAAATAGCCGAACGCTGAAAGCGCGTGCCTGCCAAAACGCAGACAGATTCTGCTACAAGGAAACGTTAAGTGACTGGAATCGGCAAAACCCCTGGATTTCCTTAGGAAAAGAATTGATTCCTTCGAACTTGACAACAGAAGAAAAAGGAATAGACTCGGATTTCCGATTTTGCCGGATGCATATATTGGATTGCTATATTTCAAAATTCAGTATTACTTTTTATTTTTGTTTATATTGATCAGTTATTACGAGAGTATTTTGCTGATATGTTCAAATGAAATCTTTATTAGGCAAGTTCACGTATACTCGATAAGTAAACCACTGGCCATGTTTATGTGTAGTTTACGTTGCTGTAGCCTGGTACTCGGCTCCGTGACAAATCTCGCGATGGAAATAAATGCGGCGAGTTATTTTTATACACTGATGTCGCAAGGATCCCCTGGCCAAGCGTCCAGTCAAATTGTTATTTTTATTCAGTTTAAACATATTTCATTGACATAAAATGACAAAAGGATAAGTCAATAAATCTTAACAACTTATAAATGACTTCTCCCGTATTAATGACAGTGATATAGATGTACAGTAATCATGATAATAATATAATAATAATTGACTTATCAGAAATATTATTTTCCGATGAGAGAGAGAGAGAGAGGAGGAGGAGGGGGGGGGGGGGGGGGGGATAAGAAAAATAGATATGGAATTTTCCCGACCTTTTCAGGAAATGTTGTGCAGCTTTGGCGATTTTTATATTGTCACCTGGAGAATCACCCTTACAAAGAACATCTACTTTTATAGAACCGTACTGTAACAAGTCAGCAGCGAGTGTTCTTCATAGGTTGACATACAAGGGACAAATTAGGGAAAACATTGATAGCAGCCTTCACAGGGATGCCCACATTGACAATCAGACGAATCTACGAGATTAGCTCTAAAAAGATCGTAATTTAGTTAACTTGCTCGTTTTGTTTTCTAGGACCATAGCTAGTAAACTGCTGATTACATAATAATAAAAAACGTTATATTGTTTACTGCTATATATTTGTTTACATTAGATTTGAAGGAACTTAAAAAAGGAGAGTTTCTAACATTGTTATTCAAGTTGTTCCAAAGATTTGAAGTAGAAGGAAATAAAGTTTTTTGCCGCGGAGAATTGTAAACGAAATTGTTTTTCTCTAAGCAGTTGTGCATTTCACAAATAATTAGGAACTACATTGCCAATATACATGTACGTTGCCAGATTATCAACTATAGGATGAAATAAAGACAGTTTTCAAGCGTCTCTTCTCTTAGCGAAGGGGTAACCATCCGGTTTCTTCGTATAAGAAATGTGTTTTTGTAAATATGGGCATCCCTGGTACTATTCTTGCAGCTTCTAAATTTTCTAATAACAATGACTTTATTGTACCACAGTTGTCCTTACTTCGCTTGCATGTTCAAGTAGAGGTCGTATATAAGTAAGGTATATTTTATAGTTTAAAATCAGTTTTAATTTACGAAGGATCGCTATATATCCCACATGCATATTCCATTTACAATCATTGGTAAGAATAACTCCCAAGTGTTTATGCTGGTTAGTGATTTGGATGAGGGTATTGTCAAATGTGAAAGAAGGAGCAAATGTAAGTTGTCTATTTGAGATGGTCATCAGCCATTCATTGGACCAAACTTTTCTTAGATCACTTTTTGCCTCAGCTTCAATAATATTTAAGTTATTTTACGAATAGGAAAGAGAGGTATCATCTGCAAAAGGCTTAAGACAGAGAAGAAAGATCGCAGGAAATATCATTTATGTACAATTGAAAGAAAAGTGGACAGATAACAACCTTAAGCAACACCAGCATTTATAGTCTTAAACTGGGGCCGCGGTGGCCGAGTGGTTAAGGTGTCCCGACACTTTATCACTAGCCCTCTACCTCTGGGTTGCGAGTTCGAAACCTACGTGGGGCAGTTGCCAGGTACTGACTGTAGGCCGGTGGTTTTTCTCCGGGTACTCCGGCTTTCCTCCACCTCCAAAACCTGGCACGTCCTTAAATGACCCTGGCTGTTAATAGGACGCTAAACAAAAACAAACCAAAATAGTCTTAAACGAAGACAATGAATCTTTAATGAAAACAGCGTGTTGTCCTTTGGAAAGATAACTAGTTATCCACCAAAGAAGAGGTCCGAAGATACCATAATTGTCAAGCTTGTGTATTAGACCTTTGTGCCACACACGGTCAAAGGCCTTTGAAAAGTCACAAAAAATAAAATAGAATGCTCATAATTTTCTAAGGAAGTAATTATTGAATAATGTAGCTCAATAAACTGATTAGTTGTGGAATGGTTTGGTAGAAACCCAGACTGATATTAATGTATGTGAGGTCATTTTTGATTAAGAAATTAAAAACATGCTTATAAACTACACGCTCAAACAGCTTGCCTATACAACTTAGCAACGTTATTTTGATGTTAGGAGAGCGTGAATGAGTATCTTGGATTGCCATTAATACATATGTGCAGCTCGAATTTTAGGTTATTTGGGAGTATGCGGCTACGATAAATGCTAGCAATTCAAGTGCTTATCCGACAAAATATATCCAATAAAATAAATCGCTATGCAAAAGTCTATCCCTACATAAAATAAATGTATATCGCAATTCATAAAATATATCATCACGCAAATTATACCGGAATCCAACTTTAAATAATAGTTTTTGATTAGGTTAATGTATGGTTTTATTAACCTGAGAAAAATATCGTCCGAGGTTGATTTTTTTCAGGCAAATGAAACCATGTACATATCATGTATTAACTAAAATCAAACGTTATTATAGTTTTGTTATAAAACGAGATCAGCGATTACACAAATGTATCTAAAACATCAAAAATACATTCGGTACACAATTTCATAAATAATGAATAACTCAAACGTCAGTATCAAATTAAATATATCATTATACAAAATATGTCAGTATCCAATTACAATGTATGTATATCTCCATACAAATACATCAGTATGCAATTAAATATATCACCATACAAAATACTTCAATATCCAATTAAATAGTTCACCATATAAAATACATTGTACCTCCGTATCTAATAAAAAATATCACCATACAAAATATGTCAGTATCCAATTAAATATATATCACCATATAAAATATGTCAGTATCCAATTACATGTAAATATATCACCATACAAAATATATCCATATCCAATTAAATATATCACCATACAGAATATATCCATATCCAATTAAATATATCACCATACAGAATATATCCATAGCCAATCAAATATACATGTATCACCTTACAAAATACGTCAGTAAGCAATAAAATATATCACTATAAAAATTACGTCAGTATCCAACCAAACAATTCGCCACACAAAATACGTCAGTATCCAATTAAATATATTACTATACAAAATATATCCATATTTAATCAAAATTATCACCATACAAAATATGTCCATATCCAATTAAATATCACCATACTTATCGTACAACGTGGTTGGAAGCTGTCCTAGTGGGTTACGTTGTAAGTAGTGGTTGAGGTACTTTTGTAAGTGACTGAAGTTGAAAAGTTTGAAGTTTCCTTGATTAAAAGTTCTACAGAGTATATCAAATCGACATGGTTGATAAAGGTTTTGTTATTTAAAGAGAACTTATTGCGAATATGTTTTTAGGTGAAATTGAAGGAATTTACATGATTTCCTTTACCTATTCTGATAAGGTCTTCATTATAATCAGCCAAAACAAAATATAAATACCACCGTACAAATGAATCACATGGATATATTCTGTTCAAGTGATTCATAAAACAGATGAGTGTTGAGGATTGCAGGAAAATAAATTACTCTGATATATCAATTACCACTACATTTATATTGTTATAATTTATATACAGATGTAGTAACCATGAATACGTCCGTGTTATTTATCTTCCCCCGAGGTATTACTCTCTAATCCCCTTATATTACGTAACCATTGCCCAGTACATACCTGGCGTGTTTATGCCGAACCAATGATTCACATAGTTTTAGTTGTTATGGTTTACGCATGTTTTCTCTATCTTATATGATTAGTCAATTATTATCGCAGTCTTATCAATCAAATGGTGTTAACAAATCAGAAGCTGTTTTAGATATCACCAGAAAGGTTTGGAAATAGAATGATTTAAACCTACTCACCGAAATATTAATCAAATGTACAATACGCGGAGAACTGTTCTTTCTTATCCAGAGTGGGGTTATCTTCTGATTCCTATTAATAAACTCTGGTTAACTCTATATAATACAGAGGCGGGAGGTTTTATTGACGTAACAAGTGGCTGGGGACGCACATGCAGTCGTAAATTAAGAACGGCGATGGCGGGTTAGGGTTTGATATCTGTAGAAATTGGTCTTAAATCTTGCACGCCGAACACATAGCCACAAATCTTTTTGGAGCCGTAAACCATCAGGTGGGTTCTTGATTTACAGGTTCTTGTAAATAAGTTGGTATTCACAAATATTATTATTTATCGTTCTTTGTCTTTACTATTTACATAATTTCATCATAATTTACACTAAATTTATTTTGTTACTCTGCTCATTATCTGAATGAAACGTTAAAAAAGTTCTAGAACCAAATACATTTGTATATATATTATATTAAAAGAAAACAATATCGTGGAATTATTTTAAAAAATGAAATTAGCAAAACCTTTTCTATTTAGTGCAACGAAAATAAATACAAAAAGATGGATAGTTATGTTACTATTTCAAAGTTCATATTTGTACATCAAAATGCCATGAACAAAGTTGTTTGTTTAGCAGTATGCACTAATTTATGTAAAACATTGGCATGTACGCTCTGGTACATATTTCCTCATAATAAGAGTAATGATATATGCATTGATATGTCGGTAATGATGGAAATATACCCAGACTTATTAGAATTTTGGTATATCCTCTGTGGTGGTATATTATATGAATGGAGAAAAACAACCGACACACAGTTTGATATCAGTTTGTAATATAGGTATATTAAGCTATGTAAATCACTATGTCAGCAGGATAGTAGTCAATATTCGTATATAAAAGTAACCTTGGATTTTTACCATGAAATAAGCTTCCATATTTTCCCCACGTCAATGCGTATATTAATGAAAGCTCTATAAATCTGCACTCTCTGCTATGTTATCATTTATTATGTTACGATTTATTAGCACTTTAAACTCTGTTTTGTAATTAAGCTTTAGTGATGTTTAGTGTGTGTTTTACCTCCTGCCTCATATAGAACTCTATTTATCATATTTGTCAACACGCGTATTTCTACATTGATGTTTTTGACATTTAATTGTTACCTATGTTCATTACATTAATAACACCAATGAGCTAATGTGTATTGTTAATTAGGATAATAAATAATAACTTAGTATATTATTTACATACAACTTCTGCTGATTCTCGCTATCTGTCAAAGAATAAAATTGTGCTCTGTAAAATTCTTCCTTTTTTAATTTACGAAGGAGTACCCTGTTATTTTGTTTAATTGAGGCGATAATAAATCCGACGGAGCACGAAGTAAACGTGTGAACGCCAAGTGTTTACGATAAATTTACTACTTCCATATGATTGATCATCTCATAAAATAAACATAACAAAAGGTTTTCTTTTAACAATTAAAGCGTTCAAAACGTCAAATACATACATCTACCCTGCATGATCTACATTCAAAATTATTTTGACGTTTATCCTTCAAATAGCCATTTGCAAAAGACGCTGGCAGATAGCTAAACCATGCAAACTTTCTCCGTGAAAACAGAAGCAAACATTTACAGAATTTTATATTTACACACTGAATCGCAATGTTTTATTAATTACAACAATTTTACAATTGTCTTTTTTTTACAATAAATAATTTGATGTTGGTTTGGCGTTAGTAAGTAGGAGTCCGCATACTCATTAGTTCACGAAACACAAATACAGGATAATTATTCAAATTTAACGCATTCATTTGTTGACAAGGACTGGCAGATATTATCCAATTTATCGTGTGGTTGTGATCATTCATAGGCTATGAGGTTATCTTTAACAGTAAAACCATATCATGAAATGTGAGGGGTAAGGACAAATTAATGATGGATGAAATAGGACAGCCTTTCGTATCAATGATAGTAAACTTATCGAGTAACATACGTCTATTTTTCAGCCTGTTATTGATATGTATCCGGAACTGTTTGTCACCTTTCTCCTGATATCTGCCTCCCTTGGGTGCGAGCAGACCCTGTCAGACAGTTACAGAGATAGAATAGAATTTTCGCACCTTGTAGCAACAGGGGAAATAACAGACGTCATCAGTCCAACGTCGTTTGAAATGAAACTGAAATGTATATTGAAGGACAACGGAACACAACCAGCAGCGACAATCAACATTACTCATACATGTAAGCAATCTGTCAGCTACTCATTTATAAATGTAGAACGACTGTCTTCATCTAACACGTAAAATGCCAATATATACATGTATATATATATATTCAAAAGCTTTTAAAGCACTAACTGTAAGAAATGTTCGTGTGTGTGTACTTTCTTTCACGGTTTCATTTTCAAATGATATTTAAATGATTTCGTGGGTACAAATTTTCTTGGTTTGCCATGAAACAATATCATAACAATAATATAACAATAATATAACATTAATATAACAATAGTATAACAATAGTATAACGATAGTATAACGATAGTATAACAATAGTATAACAATAGTATAACAATAATGTAACAATAGTATAACAATAGTATATCAATAGTATGACAAATATTGTAACAATAGTATAACAATAGTACATACGTAATTGTTGTATTTCTATTCGTGGTTCGATAACAACCACGAAAACAACGAAAGTGTATACACAACAAACGTTTTATGTTATATAGTAAGCTGATTATAAAAAACTATGAATAACCCACATGCTTAGATATAGTTTGGAGAACATGATGTGACCTTGCGGATGTTGTTTATTAAGCAGAAGACATTTGCCCTTCTGTGCTTCTTTTTCAACCGTCTCCGCATAGATTTATGTTTTGTTTGTATTATCAGGGTATCAGTTACAAGTCAGTATAAACCTAATCTTTATCAAACTACTGACAAAAACCCCACTCTTCTTTGAACAAAGTTCCATTGATTCATTGTATTTTTACACATTAGGTTTGGATAACGATTTCGTGATTTAAATTAACATAACTATTTTCTGTATTTTGCCAAATGAAGCCAACATTATGGATGGTAGATGTTTCGTCAACAACTTTCAGAAAAAAAAATTGTACTTGGTGTTTCTGCGGTTCATCAAACCCTCATTCCAGCCACAGTCAAGTGAAGAGGAAACTTCCAAAGTGCAAGATGTTCTAACAGAGTGTGGCCTCGGTGTTGTTAGTAACGTTCCGAAAGGTAATTTCCTGTTAGTGTGCAATAACGGTTTCTTTTTAGTAAAGTTCCGAAAGGTAATTTCCTGTTAGTGTGCAATAACGGTTTCTTTTTAGTAAAGTTCCGAAAGGTAATTTCCTGTTAGTGTGCAATAACGGTTTCTTTTTAGTAAAGTTCCGAAAGGTAATTTCCTGTTAGTGTGCAATAACGGTTTCTTTTTAGTAAAGTTCCGAAAGGTAATTTCCTGTTAGTGTGCAATAACGGTTTCTTTTTAGTAAAGTTCCGAAAGGTAATTTCCTGTTAGTGTGCAATAACGGTTTCTTTTTAGTAAAGTTCCGAAAGGTAATTTCCTGTTAGTGTGCAATAACGGTTTCTTTTTAGTAAAGTTCCGACAGGTAATTCCCTGTTAGTGTTTGGCCTCGGTGTTGAAAGCAAAATGTTAGTAAACTCATTGTCACGTTTCAATTCATACTCATGAACTCAACGCTCTTTCTAAATTCGTTAATGCGAATTATGAAATGTATCGATTTACTGTACGTGTCTTTTCTCTCTCCCCATTCAGATTTTGAAATCTCTATTTCGATCTATTTCGATTTGTTTTTAAATCGCGTCCTAGGTAACATCACTTTAGGCCCTTAGCACCACTGAAGGGTCCTAGATATCCGAAACAGCTGTATTGTGTAGTGTGAATCATTTAGGCTCTACTGTATTTCATCCTTTGTTTTGAAAGGTGCATGTTGTGTATCGGTTGTACAATCCTTTGCTGTTTCAGGTGATTGACATTGTTGGTGGACTTTTATCGTTAACCATGACCTGCTTGGCACGTTTTAATTCACATGCATGTATACTTGGCGTGTATTGTATTTGCCAGAATAGTTCCATAATGTAGCTAAATGTCAGTGTGTGCAAGGTCACAGTTTTGTTACAATAGTTCCGTAATGTAGCTTAATGTCAGTGTGCAAGGTCACAGTTTTGTTACAATAGTTCCGTAATGTAGCTTAATGTCAGTATGTGGTCATAGATTTGTTATAATAGTTCCGTAATGAAGCTAATGTCAGTTTGTGCTCACGGATATGTTATAATAGTTCAGTAAGGTCAATGTGTGGTTAATTAGTTACGGGAGGTAACTTCCCCGTTAGGGTATTGTTGTGTGGTTAATTAGTTACGGGAGGTAACTTCCCCGTTAGGGTATTGTTGTGTGGTTAATTAGTTACGGGAGGTAACTTCCCCGTTAGGGTATTGTTGTGTGGTTCATGTATTATTTGACAGTTCTATAAAGTAAACACTTGTGTATAGTCTCTGTGTTCTTCATTACTGTCATTGTGCTGTCTTGGTGATGTAAGGGCAATTCTGAAATGAAATGTCTGCTGTTTACCATACTCAAGTCATGGTATTGTTTAGGTATAATTATAATCGAGAGTTGTAACTGATTGCTTTGAACACGAGTTGCTTTTGTTATAGTTCGTCTGTGTATCTCAAAGAAAGAAGAGCTTATTGAGTAAGAATCTTTAAGATCTGTTGGTTACATGTAATATATATGTATATTATACACAAAGAAAGCTGGTCGGTGGTTAGCCGTCACAGATCAGTTTTATTTTGGGGTTTGTCATAATGACATGTATAAATGAAAGGTCAAGTCGAAGATCATTCCAGATAAACGAGGCATAAGGTTGGAGAGTTAACTCGTATATGACAAAATTTGGACAAAAGTTAGATTACATGTGTTTATAGTTCCCTTCCATCAATGTTAATACTAACGCTAAATATTATCGAAAATTAACGAGTAGATGAAAATCATATCGCGCTGACTTCATCTTATGAACAGGTTATCAACGGTATAGTCTAGGAGATTGGAGTATGACGTTATTTACCTCTGTCACATTAAGATGGCCTGATAACAATGATACTCAAACAAAATCGGTGATGAATCGGTGATGGTAAACATTCTTGTGTCTATAAATAGATCACAACATATAGTGATATTGAGTTTGCAGTTTCGGCGTGGAGGATTAAAGAGTTAATGCTAACCTTTATGAAGGAATACTCAAATATATTCCAGATTCTACCCCTCTGGTCTCTGATTGTCCAGTCGTACAACCCAGAGTTTGTCCAACAAAGGCACCACCAACGACCACGCCTCGACCAACGAAACATCATCCAGGTATTGTGTAAAATATAAGTTGGCTAAGCATTGTACATTTTACTTGGTTTTACAGCACTTTAAGAAGTATTGTATCACAACATACATTTTTGTATTATCAGCGTCTACAACTATTTGAACTTTACATGTACATTTATACTTTTATACCATATATCGCTTATACAATAGACTTTTATACCATATATCGCTTATACAATATACTTTTATACCATATATCGCTTATACAATAGACTTTTATACCATATATCGCTTATACAATAGACTTTTATACCATATATCGCTTACACAATAGACTTTTATACCATATATCGCTTATACAATAGACTTAAATGTCATACATATCGGCTTTCACAATAGACTTTTATACCATATATCGCTTATACAATAGACTTTTATACCATATATCGCTTACACAATAGACTTTTATACCATATATCGCTTACACAATAGACTTTTATACCATATATCGCTTATACAATAGACTTAAATGTCATACATATCGGCTTTCACAATAGACTTTTATACCATATATCGCTTATACAATAGACTTTTATACCATATATCGCTTACACAATAGACTTTTATACCATATATCGCTTACACAATAGACTTTTATACCATATATCGCTTACACAATAGACTTTTATACCATTTGTATCGGCCAACATCATATATTTTTTACCATACATAAACATCGCCTTACAATAGACTTTTATACCATATATCGCTTATACAATAGACTTTTATACCATTGTATCGGCCAACATCATATATTTTTTACCATACATAAACATCGCCTTACAATAGACTTTTATACCATATATCGCTTATACAATAGACTTAAATGTCATGCATATCGGCTTTCACAATAGACTTTTATACCATATATCGCTTACACAATAGACTTTTATACCATATATCGGCCAACATCATATATTTTTTACCATACATAAACATCGCCTTACAATAGACTTTTATACCATATATCGCTTATACAATATACTTTTATACCATATATCGCTTACACAATAGACTTTTATACCATAAATCGCTTACACAATAGACTTTTATACCATTTGTATCGGCCAACATCATATATTTTTTACCATACATAAACATCGCCTTAGACTTTTCATTACATTTTGCGATGTTTGATTTTACCAACGCGTAACTAAATTTTAAAATATAAAAGCGACATAATACAAAACTCCGTAAAATGCATCACACCAAGGTGCATACATTAACTTTATGTATATTAAGTTACATCATTCGTTATGGAATCTGTTTGTGGGTTTTGTTTAGTCTGACGTTAAACGATGTATCTTTTTGTAGATTTTGTTTGATGTGATGTTGAAAGATGAATGTTTTTATAGATTTTGTTTGATGTGATGTTGAACAATGAATGTTTTTATAGATTTTGTTTGATGTGATGTTGAACAATGAATGTTTTATAGATTTTGTTTGATGTGATGTTGAACGATGAATGTTTTTATAGATTTTGGTTGATGTGACGTTGAACGATGTATCTTTTTGTTGATTTTGTTTGATGTGATGTTGAACGATGAATGTTTTTATAGATTTTGTTTGATGTGATGTTGAACGATGAAAGCTGGTCGGTGGTTAGCCGTCACAGATCAGTTTTATTTTGGGGTTTGTCATAATGACATGTATAAATGAAAGGTCAAGTCGAAGATCATTCCAGATAAACGAGGCATAAGGTTGGAGAGTTAACTCGTATATGACAAAATTTGGACAAAAGTTAGATTACATGTGTTTATAGTTCCCTTCCATCAATGTTAATACTAACGCTAAATATTATCGAAAATTAACGAGTAGATTAAAATCATATCGCGCTGACTTCATCTTATGAACAGGTTATCAACGGTATAGTCTAGGAGATTGGAGTATGACGTTATTTACCTCTGTCACATTAAGATGGCCTGATAACAATGATACTCAAACAAAATCGGTGATGAATCGGTGATGGTAAACATTCTGGTGTCTATAAATAGATCACAACATATAGTGATATTGAGTTTGCAGTTTCGGCGTGGAGGATTAAATAGTTAATGCTAACCTTTATGAAGGAATACTCAAATATATTCCAGATTCTACCCCTCTGGTCTGTGATTGTCCAGTCGTACAACCCAGAGTTTGTCCAACAAAGGCACCACCAACGACCACGCCTCGACCAACGAAACATCATCCAGGTATTGTGTAAAATATAAGTTGGCTAAGCATTGTACATTTTACTTGGTTTTACAGCACTTTAAGAAGTATTGTATCACAACATACATTTTTGTATTATCAGCGTCTACAACTATTTGAACTTTACATGTACATTTATACTTTTATACCATATATCGCTTATACAATAGACTTTTATACCATATATCGCTTATACAATATACTTTTATACCATATATCGCTTATACAATAGACTTTTATACCATATATCGCTTATACAATAGACTTTTATACCATATATCGCTTACACAATAGACTTAAATGTCATACATATCGGCTTTCACAATATACTTTTATACCATATATCGCTTACACAATAGACTTTTATACCATTTGTATCGGCCAACATCATATATTTTTTACCATACATAAACATCGCCTTAGACTTTTCATCACATTTTGCGATGTTTGATTTTACCAACGCGTAACTAAATTTTAAAATATAAAAGCGACATAATACAAAACTCCGTAAAATGCATCACGCCAAGGTGCATACATTAACTTTATGTATATTAAGTTACATCATTCGTTATGGAATCTGTTTGTGGGTTTTGTTTAGTCTGACGTTAAACGATGTATCTTTTTGTTGATTTTGTTTGATGTGATGTTGAACGATGAATGTTTTTATAGATTTTGCTTGATGTGACGTTGAACGATGTATCTTTTTGTTGATTTTGTTTGATGTGACGTTGAACGATGAATGTTTTTATAGATTTTGCTTGATGTGATTTTGAACGATGTATCTTTTTGTTGATTTTGTTAGATGTGACGTTGAACGATGTATCTTTTTGTTGATTTTGTTTCGTGTGACGTTGAACGATGAATGTTTTTGTTGATTTTGTTGTTATGTGACGTTGAACGATGCATCTTTTTGTTGATTATGTTTTTATGTGACGTTGAACGATGTATCTTTTTGTTGATTTTGTTTTTATGTGACGTTGAACGATGTATCTTTTTGTTGATTATGTTTTTATGTGACGTTGAACGATGTATCTTTTTGTTGATTTTGTTTTTATGTGACGTTGAGCGATATATCTTTTTGTTGATTCTGTTTTTATGTGACGTTAAACGATACATT
The DNA here is from genome assembly GCF_902652985.1 of Pecten maximus. Classification (NCBI taxonomy): domain Eukaryota; kingdom Metazoa; phylum Mollusca; class Bivalvia; order Pectinida; family Pectinidae; genus Pecten; species Pecten maximus. The sequence continues at coordinate 13,076,525 of NC_047018.1, read as the reverse complement.
TTGTTTATAGATTTGTTGAGGTAAACTCACTTTTCCCACTTAGCGTGAAAAAAACTTGACGCAACTACGTCATGTACTCCGTCGTCGGTTAACTATGATTTCACTTTTTCTGTTTCAATGAGAACTGTCTAATTATGGTTAGCGTACGTAGTCGACGCGCTCGGTTCAACAAATCCGGTCATATGTACAATATCACTCCTTATTTTATTATCTACATGTGATATGGTAATGAGCTTGAGCATGTGTAGTTAAACTGATTACAGTTACGAGTAAGCTTATCAACCGATACATAGAATGGACTTATAGCGGGCAGTGGTTTCAGTATGATGTACATGTATATTGATAACTTAGTGGAAACATTTGGGGGATTTCATTGTGAACTGATTTATGTCAAAGTAACAGAGACCTATATAGATATATGTAATGTGTGATGGATTTGTGGTTTCTCTACAATCTGTTTAGGACTGTCGTTGCTATGAGAATACAAACCTTACGTTGTATTATCATTATGAGTGATAGTGGTTACTCTTATCATTGTTTAAGGACTCCTAACGACGACCACCCCTGGTTTGGATCCTGTAAAAATGCATACGACCGGGACTGTCCTACCAACAACTGTGACGTTACAACCAGATTTCACGAGGGACAGACATGACGATAATCCGAACAACAAAAACACAGCGTCACCAACACACAAAACCACCATGTGGTACCTCGCGTGGTACATCACGTGGTACATTGTGTTGTTACTCTGTCGTTCAGCATTTTAAACAACAGGTGATATATGTCATACGTTATTTTAAGCGATGATTTAAAGTAGAAGTTGGTAAGAAACTGTGTATGGTTCTAGATCTACGTTGCATACTAATAAAACTGGTCGTACACTTTACTAAACTATCGGTAGTAGACTAAAGTACGCGTTGTTTACTAAACGATCAGTCGTAAAATAAAATAAACGACTGGACGTATTGAAATATATAATATTGGGTTATACAACATTTTGGATTTGATAGGGACCTCTATATGCATGTATTAATTGTTCGTTTTAACACGCCAATGATTATCTTTGAACATTTAACAATATGAACATATACATATTTGGATTGGTACGGTTATAAATATTTAATTATTTTACATTTGTTATAATTAAAGGCTCCTCTTCGTCCACTTATTATGTGATATTCTTTTCAAACGAAGGCGAAGTAGATACATTTGTCAAGTTAACAGAAGTTTTGAAAAGCGATTGTCTATACCCTCACGAACATGGATACAAAATCCTATTGTGTCAATGTGATTAGCAGGGGGAGATTATTTGTTAGACGGATACCAAAAGCGTGACGGTTTAGATGATACGTTCGTGAAATTTCAGAACTTCCGCTTCTCATTCTCTATATGTTTTTCGGATGAGTGTAAGTAACCTCGTAACAAAAGTTGGTTGTCGTCGTGAAAATGTTCCAATAAAAAACTATTCTCAATTGTTTATTTTGACCTCTACTGTATTGGTCTATTTCGAGTATTTGTCAATGTAATGTATTTTATTTTGAAAAGAACCGTAACTATGTTTCGTTTTTTCTTATTTTTATCAACCATTCCGTCCTGATTTATTAAATATTTTCCATGTGTGTATGTTTATGACTTTGAGGATTATTTATCTATAATGTACAATGTTAGTTAGAAAACTGAATTTTATTCAATCTATTTGATAAAATGGTAAAACCCCATCCTGTAATATCTTGTTGTTTGGCTGTGAAATATGGGCATTCACACGTATACAGAATATAGAACGCTTTACCTTGAAATTGTTGTAAGTTATTACTGGGGTTTGGTAAAAAAACATCAAAATACAAATTGTACATAGTTTTTGGAAACTAGGGACTAGTCCGCCTCTGCATCTAATAGAAATGAAAGCTAGAATGATAAGTTACTAGTCAATAATGTTGATGTCCAGAGTAGAATATGTTATTTCATGTCCTTAAAACGAAAATAAAACAGTCACATTTGTTTTCTTTTAATATTCTATAAATATTTCAAATTAATGTGGATTGTTGCAAAGTTGAATCACTGAGGGTAAACCTAATAGTAAAACAGATTACGTATGATCATTTTTTGCAAAACCGGAATAATGACTTTTTAATTCTTTGAAATCTGTGCGTCATAGACTTAATAAAAAATGGTTGCAACTTTGAGAAATATTTTGAAATTTTAAATGATGATGAAAGAATACTTAAGCATTGAACTGTTTTTGTATGGTATTTATGATATATTTGAATGTCAGAGCTTTGTAAGCAAACAACATAATGTGCGTTATGATTTGTTTGCTTGCAAAGATCTACATTCCTTTTACTTTATTTTTTTTTATTTTTTAAATGCTATAATTCATATTTAAAATTCATCATTCCCGCCTTACTGCAGATTTTTTGTCAGTCGTTGGAACAGCCGGAACATGGTCGCGTGCTTTTTGGCAAACAAAATAGTACATGGAAAATTAAAAAAAAAAAACTCACTTTTGTTAATCATTTTATCATCAAGGTAATGCGCAAATGGCATATTTTTGTATAACAAATAATGTAGACAAAATAATTAGTCGTTAAACTTAATTATCCTGGATATTGTAGTTCCGGTTTGTGTTGTATTAATACGCTGATAAGTGTAGCGCGTGATGGATGGCATTTAAACGTACATCAATGCCAGAGCTCTCAAACAGACTATATAGTGACAATGCCAGACAATAATTTATAATTTTGTAAGCTCATCAATCTATAGTGGAAACTGGCAGAAGGAATGTCCAGCCTGTAATACCCATGAAATAGACGATGAATTTCATTATTTGTTACGATGTCCATTTTTGACTATTGGAAGAAGTTTGTTTGTTAGAAAAATATTATCATATCTTAAAAGTTTTCAAAGCTAATGAATACTACAAATATATCAAAAGTTTACGCAATCTGTGCAAATTTAAAAGAGTTTGATTGATCAATAACCATATATTGTTTAATGTAATAAAATGCTTCATTTGTACGTCCTATTTTTTGTAAAGAGAATTGAATTAATAAATAAAATTGAAAAAAAGTCGAAAGTTGTGTTAATTTCAAGCTGTAGCGAATTGTGTCCACCAAATCTATGTATGTTGTCAGATCGTTATTTTTACTGAAATAATTCTCTCCCCTGCCTGGTCAACGATATTTACAACATAACAACTGTATGCCCGTAACAATTTATTGTATAACACATTAGAAGGCGTCAGCCAGTTAGGGTGCCATGCTCCACTTTACTTAAATGTCTCTGGTATGCAAATGGCATAAGCAAGGCAACCCCAAAAGGAAATACACCTCTAGCACTACATGCAAGCTTGTTATCGAACACACAGCTTTAAGCATCTACATGATCAAACTCAAATAAATGAAGATCAATTTAAACAAAGCTCAATTAAACAAAACTCAAATTAAACATAGCTCAAATTAAACATAGCTCAAATTAAACAAAGCTCAAATTAAGCAAATTAATAATACTTATGAATAAGCATGTTAATAAGCAAACATATTAAACACAAATACAAGCAGTTTGAGGGGCCGCATGGGGTCCTATCTATGACCAGGGAGGGAGGGAGGGAAAACAAAGTTGACACGCAAGCCAAAGTATCTCGAATGAATAAAACTTCTGTGATTCAAACCTAAACCGGGACCTAGGGGACCCTGGGTAAATCGGGGATTGGACGGAGGCCGTGAGTACCAGCTTACTTCACTGACCAATCATTGGACCCACAGGGACACACCCCTCACAGGCCCAGGCAAACGGGAAAACAATTAGCCATTTTACATTAAAATTTTACAATTATAACATTTTAAAAGATTTTTTAAGTGTTTGAATGACGGCCGCCACGGAGTCAGTATTTTCCAAATACTCTAAAGACGTCTCTATAAGCCTTCGGGAGTTTCCTACTAACCCAACATGGCATCACCAAAGTAAAGATCTCCAATATCGCATATTTCTCAGTTTTAATAAGTTTTGATATATATGTGTTGGATAAATAATCATTTAAATATTAAACATGTAGCGTCTATTTCCTTAATATTTAATCCAACGGATCCGCGCTTGACATTCATGGGCCTTGTATAAAAATTAATGGAACCTGCACACAATAAGTCCTAGTAATGTCGCTTTGAAAGTTATCTTGAATTACAAATATCCACTGGTTTGTAGCAGGGACGAAAACATATCATATATAGTTCCTTAATCGTCGAAACAGATAGTGCCTTGTAATAATGATTAAAATTTGATGAATTTCGTATTGGGTAAGAACACGAAAAAAAAACCTTGGTTCTAGATCTAGATCTAATTCTGGCTACTGCACGTGCCGGGGGAAACACGAATGCAATGCCACCTGGGACCTGTTCGTTTATATGCGGACAAACCGATTCGTCTGTCTTTAATTCTGGCATAGATCTTCACAGACCTGCAGATATCTATTACATGCCTTGAAAGACATAAAATCACCGGGTAGACATACGTCCTTACAACCGGTGCAGCCATTAATTTTGTACCACAATATTACATGGGTGAAGAAGACAGGCAGCTATGCGTAACGGTAAGTTTTTATCATTGTTTATTGTTTACAATTGTTAAATGTTTATGATCCTGAAAAGCACTGTTTATCGTTACCTAAACAGTAATATAATGTACTGTGGAAGATGAGAATAGACAGCTCGTTTACCGCTGGCTTGATGTAGACAAGGTGAGGATCATGTACCCAGTATATGCGCGACCTGTAAACTCCATTGAAATGTGAAATGCGTCCTGGCGTCAAAACATGCATTAGTTCAAATACAAGTTTCATTGAAAAATGTAACCTAATACATATGTTTTGTACCCCAATAAAAATATAGTTTAAATTTCTTCACACACTATATATAAATCCTCACACCACTTGGGACTCGGTCTGGTAAAGGTTTATATGTCGGGGTGGGTGGTCGGCGGTTTAGGTCGGGGAAGGAGATACATGTACAATGTAGATTTCTATATATAGGGTGTTGTGCCTAATCCTTTTAAGAACTGGTATTTATTTGCATGAAGTGTATCTCAAAGAGTTGGAGCGTTTGTCAAGATTTCTGAGGTCCTGGGTTTGAGTTCCAGTCTAGTCTTTGGCGCCCAATGAAATACCTATGGAGATGGCATAAGTTCTGGTGTGTGTCTTCATGGTCAAAGACTTTCTCGAAAGAAGAAGGAATTAAGCAGGTCTATATTAGCAGAACACTGGTGGCCAGGTAGCTCAAATTGTTAGAACTTTGAGCATCTGTCTAGAGTTAGAGATCTGAGTTCGAGTTAGTGTCTGTCTAGAGTTAGAGATCTGAGTTCGAGTTAGTGTCTGTCTAGAGTTAGAGATCTGAGTTCGAGTTGAGTGTCTGTCTAGAGTTCAAATACAATATTCATATACATTTATGAGATCTGAGTTTGAGTTGAGCATCTGTCTAGAGTTAAAGATCTGAGTTCAAGTCCCAGTCTGGTTGTTGTATTTTCCCTGTCAGTTTGTCAATTGTGGGACGTGTAAATGGTCCAGAAGTCTAGAACACCACACTAGGTCAATTATCAGGAATAGGAATTTCTTACATCATCGTCAATTAAATTGAGGTGCCGCTCTAAATGACCAGAGATATATCTTATAATCACCTTTGAACCCTTTTATGTGGACAAACATTCACTTTGAAAGTAGCCACTATGGAATTAACCCTAGAGCTGCTGCATTGTTTCATCCTTGGTACCTGCCAGTGCTGAATTGTTTGAGATTTAACTTATTTTTATACTCCAATTTTTTTATTGTTTTAAATTATTCAGATGCATCCCTGTAACACACTGAGTGTGTGACAGTTCAGGTTTTTAACATGTTTTAATGGATTTGACCATTTAAATAAGCACTTGATCAAAATCTAATCATGTAAACAAAAAATAACAAAGACAAATTCATGAAATTCTGCCATCCTTTGAGGATTTAGTTTAGTGACAAAAATTTAACAAATCAAATATAGAATGAAATTAAAACAACAAACAACTTTAATTTGCCACTTCTTTCATTGTTGAAAACACTAAAAGTAATATTGGAAATATTCAAGGGAGATAATCTATGGCAAATTCAAGGGAGCTAATTGATTACAAACCTGAAGTACATGGCCCTCCATAAATAAAACCTTAACATTAATAGTAGGCCTTAAGGCCCCTTTAACGTTAGGTCATATTCCTTGACATTTCCCCATGCAGTATATAACCTCTTAAATAACTTCATAAATTAACATAATTATTTCTAAATATACATCTATGTTGAAAAGTTGTTTCTGTAACAAGATATAGGACGCTGTGGAACAAAGATACACTCTCACACTTGCGAATTGTTAAATCTCACACTTGCATTATAGCTATAAATGAATAATGCTAGATCTTTACGCCTCTTAAATAACTACATTATGTAATAAATAATAGCAGCACTGATGAAAAGGATTACTTTCAAGGCCAAATGTCATCGATATCTGACACTGTTGTTTGGGTGTTTAGTGTATACATGTATATCACTCCTCCTGTCCAAGGTTCCTGACTGCAGTATGATGGTGTCTTCTGTAGGCCAAAGTTAGTCCGACACAGTATGATACAGCTCGAAACATGGTGTGATACACAGTGCAACTTTGCATTGCCTACATTGATAATTGGGGTCATGTCCAGTCCTGTTTGGCACCTTCACACCAGGGTTCTGTGTCCTGAAGACATCTGCCTCAGCAGGACCACAAACGATACACTGACGTTGGGCATGGACCTTTTTCCCTGTTGGTGGTAGGTGGCAAGGGAAATGTCTGGCACTGAGGCGCTGCAGAACTTCAGGGGCTGCTCTTCGTCGTCCTGGGGCTTCTGGACCAGTCACTCCGGAGTCTTCAACAAGCTGAGCTACAAGCTGCCTCCTAAATACACGATGAGGAACAGGATGATCCTCTCTGTGCTTGTAGATGTGGTAGGCATTGAGAACAGCCAGGCCAAGAGTATGGAAGAACACCTTCGAAAAAAAAAGAAATGAAATTAGGAAGAAATTATACTAGAATAAATTTACTGCATATATATATACATGCACATTTGTAAAGGTGTCTAATGTACAGCAATTTCCAACACTGTTCACACTAGAATTTCAGAATAGCCAGTTCTCTACTTTGAAAATAAAAGGTATAAAAGCTAGAACTCGAAATCAATACATTAATCTAATAAATGTTTACAAATAAGTGTTAAATTTCTAATCTTTTTCAATTTACCTTCTTCCACCACTTCAGAGTTTTCCTTTGAAAGGATCCATAAGTCACCATTTGGTCACATCTGTCGACGGCCCCCATGTATTTATTGTAGTCCAGCACGCAATCCGGCTTCCAAACAACATTTCCCTCATAGTCTCTCTTCCCTGTCGGAACCATTTTACCTGATAAAGTAAAAAAAAATAAATGGTTAATAAGCATCAGGTAATATTAATATATGTATAACAAGTTCAAAATATGAATATATTCAAGATAATATAACCTGTGCTAAGCCTTCCCAAATATTCATCAATAATATATATGTTTGTTTTGTCAATCCGTACATGTGTATAATTTGGTAATACATTTAAAAGGCAATAAAAAAATATCCTTTACCCTAAATATTAAAAAAAATCTTTAAGGGAAAAATTTCATTTAAATATATTCTTAGAACAGGAAGAAAATGCTGCTTTTTCTGTTTTAAGCACTTTCCTGATAACTTAAAAAAAGGGGTTTATTTCATCTGACAAGTGTCAATCGACATACCTTCATGAATAGTTGTAAGAAGGTACACATCCTTCTTGTCAGCAAACTTAACAGCGGTCAAAACTCCATTGTTGAACGTGACTGTATTTCCATCAACTGGACGAGTCTCCCTCAACATCCTGGGAACACCTTTTCTGTTACTGCGTAGAGTTCCACATGCTAATGTAGCATTCAAGTACAAGTTATAGTACAAATGAGGACTGGTGAAATAATTGTCAGTGAACAGTTTATATCCTTTGTTCAAGTAGGGTTGAATGAGACGCATCACCAAATCATAGGTCACTCCATATTCTGAGGGTACAGGTCGACACTCCCTACTAGTAAACAGCTCTAGCCTTGAGCAATATCCATTTGCCGAGTCACACAACATGTACACCTTTATGCCATATTTTGTTGGTTTGTCTGGACTATAAACTCGGAAATGCAAATTCCCTCGCCAAGGTATCATGCCCTCATCTATGGCCAACTCCTGGTGTGGTGTATACACCCTCTCAAAGTTCTCCAGAATCTTCTGATATGGACTTCCAAGCTTTTGAAGTGGAGAATAGTTCTCCTGTCCCCTCTGAAGAGCCATATTGTTGTCTGAGAGATGCAGGAAGCTCATGATGCTTAAAAATCGATCCCTAGACATCACAGTCCCAAAAAATGGAGTACTCACGACAGGATCAGTAGACCAGTAATCTTGGATGTTCGCCTGCGTCACTAGCCCCATAGCAATGATCATCCTAAGAAATGCCTTCATCTCGTTGTTGCTAACTGGACTCCATTTCCTAAGGCGTGAATGGACTGGAAGCGTTCCATGACTGGCTAGGAAATCAGCTGCATATCTGTTTGTTTCTTGAACAATGGTTGAAATAATGTCTTCCGAAACAAACTCTCTGAAGTAGTCCAGGTGAGTCCTTTGGTTTTGTTCCAGTGTCACTCCCGGGTCTGTGGAGAAAGTGAAAATAGACGTCTCCGCCAGTCTACCACGTCTCCAATTTTCTTCTGCGAAGGCGTCAAAAGGCTGGTCAATCTCCTCAACATCATCCATCTCATATCCCTCAAACTCATCACTATCGTTGTCGTTAAAAATTTCCTCAAATAAATCTCGAAATTCCAGTAAAACATTGACCAAGTCGTCCGATAAAATGCTGTCCGCCATGTTTGTTTACATACGATACGACAAAGGAATATAGAGAGTGATCATAAATAAATGTAGTAAACACATACAATTTGACATATTTACGTGCTCTTTCATGATAAAATACAACATAAGGCTTTAGTGTTGGAGTTTCAGACATTTGATAGTCTCAAAACGCGATAGATATTATAAAACAACGCAAAATTCAAGCTAACTGTGCAGACCTCGGGTCGACACCGCAGTTTCAGTGACGTCATTATCACTGCGTGCTTATCCAATTAGTTATCATAGAAATCGTTATTCTGCGGGATTCCGCAGCTTTAAGCATAATACGAATATATATATATATTACTTTGAAACAAAGGAACATTGATAATTGTTTACGATGCATAAAAATCACATCTGAACGAGTAACATACTGTGTAAACGTGTGGAAATCTGCACATCTGTGTCGGCCATTTTCAGCGCGGAAATCCCGGAGATATGACGTAATTAATTAGAATACACACCCCTGCTTTTGGTGACGTTTTGTGGGCTAAAAATACCGCCGTTTTGGGGAAATACCATGTTTCTCAAACAAACGACCGTATTTCTCACTTGTGATTACGAGTTTGGTTTTCTTGTATGGTTCGTACTTAGATAGGAATCTAAACTTTCTTCAAATGTAAGTTTTTTAGGTAATTTTAAATCACTTTTTACAAAATTGATTACTTCAGGCGGGGATTCCACTATGGAGGGACTAAAACGTAATTTTACGGGGATAGCACGCGACCAGCAAAACGTAATTTTACGGGGATGGCAGCTCTAGGGTTAATACTTGAAAATACTGTTTTCAAGATCAGATAAATATTGCCTAGTTCTTGTCATATTCAGAAGATGTGTAGTGAACTGTAAGAGTTGTCTCTCTTGGCCTGCTACTGTACATTGTCAAACCCTTCAACAATGACTTCAGTACTAACCCTATTATGGAGATCTAAATACAATGTGCATTAAGTGTATAGCTTGTAGAATTCATAACAGTGATTAATAGTAACTTGAGTATTCATCTTGAGTAAAGTTATTAGTGTTATATAGTTATGTATCATTCACTTATAGTTTATGATCGATTGGAGTACAGTATTTCAGTGACAGCAATATAAATATTTCACAGGAAGTTGGCCTTCTATTGAGAGATACCGATAGTACATGCTGTAAGAGAAAGCTATTTGCTGCTGCATGATGCGTGCATTTAGTGTAAGAAGTGGGTACTTTGAGGTTAATCAAACGGTGAAGAAAGCACAAATTGGTGGTTAGATGTTCCCAGGGATTCTAGCTTTCTTTTTATTCTAATACTACTGCTACCAACGTATTTAGTTTCAGCACTTTATAAGATTGGCCTCATTTTTCATCCGAGTGTATTATACACATTCACTGTTAACATAGTCTGTGGTGTTCAAATTCCTGTACATTTTGTGTACAAGAATCAGTCTTGGCTCTGAGGATTTGGTCCCAATGACAATTAAATAGCATAGATCATCCCATTATAGAATTTGTATGTATAACTATTATGTAATATGGCTAGGAATTCCTACAAGGTGACCCTGCACTGTAACCTTGTAAGGCATGAAGAGGTAGGCAGTCTTGCTATCAAATGGGCCAATAGTTCCAGACCCTAGGGGCTTGGTAACTGTGTCTTGACATGGAAACAGTTGAGATCTCGGTAACCATAAATTTTATAATGGATAGGCATGAAAAAATATTTCCATGTAATTACCGGAGTGTCTGATGCTGCAGCCCATGGGGACTGGTATTGAACATTGCATGGAAACTATGCACACATTAATAATACAAAAATAACTAGACATCCTATATGAGAATAATATTTTACTCATGCTATTAGCCCATGAGTCTAGTTTGGATCTATAATATCATTTCAGAACAATAAAACTCTTCAACTGTTGTTCTTTAATTGTCCAATGACATGGTTGAGGTATCGGAATCCATTTTTTTTATATACATATTTCTGTCTATAAGTGCAATGTAAGCTATAAAGGTAAACTCATTTGAAAAAGTTTATGTTGATGTAAAAAAAAAGATTTTTTTTTAACAATGATGAAGACAATTCATTAATACAATCATTTCTAAGAAAAAGGTTATATCCATGGTGTGTGTGTGTGTGTGTGTGGCGGGGGGGGGGGGGTTAAATTCATGAAACCATTGACCGTGCATAGTTAAATGTTTCTGAGTGGGTAATTGAGAATTGGTTGGTTGGTTTTATTTGTTTAACATCCTATCTACAGCTAAGGTCATGCGTGCAATATGCATGCGTGTGGTGAGTGCGTATGTGTGTTTTTGGGAGGCTGCGATATGTTTGTGATATGTCTCCTTGTGATCGGCTGGGACTTTTGCCGATTTACGATTTATAGTGCTACCTCACTGAAGCATACTGCCAAAAAAGAATTGACATATTGTTGTCATCTGTAGCCAACCTTAGATAAACCATAACTATTGATAGACATGTAACAATACAAAACCATTGCATGAGTAGCTGAGCATGAAAAACATGTGCATGTCCAATTTACAATCAGGCCACATTGGCTCATTATAAATTGTACAAACAGTTGACTATTTGGGGTTGGTATGGGCCCATTTGTCTGTCCCAAAAGTCCACAGAAAAGCAGTAATAACCAGTGGTCAGATTTGAAAGACTCTATCCTTTTAATGTTATTGACATCTTGATAAGATACGTTTTTAACTGTATATACAATGATTATGTATCCATGGTCTAGTATTAATCTGTTGATATGTTACTATTGATGAATGACAATAGATCCATAGTCCTTTTCCAGCTCCGATTATCAGCCATTCCTTTTCCAGCTCCGATTATCAGCCATTACTGGCCGTCAATAGAAGTGTAACCTTGACAAGGTCAGTAGTCTTCCAGCTCCGATTATCATCCATTACTGTTCGTCAATAGAGGTGTAACCTTGACAAGGTCGGTAGTCTTCCAGCTCCGATTATCATCCATTACTGTTCGTCAATAGAGGTGTAACCTTGACAAGGTCAGTAGTCTTTAGACAGAAACCTGGCATTGGGTGTCAGCAGCATCAATGCCCCTACTTCGTCACAAAATGTTTGACGTCAGAGATCCCTGAGCGCTAGGTATGGGAGACAAGGTCACTCAGGACAGCATCTGTTTTAGATTCTGATTTAGCAGAATCACCTTTTTCCTTGTCTACTGAGCAGATTTACAGTACAGTTAAGGTGCTTGAGATAGATTGACCAAGTGAAAAGTTCACACTTTATTGCCGAGTATGTTTAATATGAACATTTGTTGGTTTGTGATGTGCAGAAGACTAAAGGTCCAGGCAGTCTTAATGCTAGTTTTACTTGTTGCAGTTGTGTAGTAGTGTCCAATTTTTATCTAATTGGTTTATATATATATATTTTTACCTATTGAGGTTTAGGCCACTGTGATCATGTTACTGCATGTTATTTTTCTTATTCCTTTGAAAACCGGTTGTTTGGGTCAAAGGGCAGATCTATTTTTATTTCACTGCCCAGTGGTCATTGCGCGAGCCCGCGCATTCTTTGTTCCTCTTTTGAAAAAAACCTTTTTGATAATAAATGACATATATGGTATGTTAGAACTTTCTAAAGCAATCACTAATATCTAGCTCTTTATCATTGTCCTCCATTAGTAAATCGAAACATGTGCTTATATCATTCACTTGTTAGACTGATTAGAATTCTGTAATTTTGTCAATACATTAAGGTATAATGTCCTCGATATGATATCAATGGAATTGATACATGTGTATGGCATCATTAATAGCTGTGATACAAGACAGATTTACCTTACAGAACTAAATTTATACTAATATCTGGTACATGGCATCATTAATAGCTGTGATACAAGACAGATTTACCTTACAGAACTAAATTTATACTAATATCTGGTACATGTGTATCATTGATAGCTGTGATACAAGACAGATTTACCTTACAAAACTAAATTTATACTAATATCTGGTAAATGTGTATGTCATCAATAATATCTGTGATACAAGACAGATTTACCTTACAGAACTAAATTTATACTAATATCTGGTACATGGCATCATTAATAGCTGTGATACAAGACAGATTTACCTTACAGAACTAAATTATGTATCACAGTTGTGGCAGCATTTCATGATATCAGTGGTACAATGTATGGTATTTAGTAATAGCTCTTTTATAATCCCTTGTGCTGAATTGTCATTCTCATATTGATGATATAGTAAAAAAAAAGTTGCTATTTTGATGAGAGATGAAACTTGTCCTAAATTGGACTAGAAATTAAATGTTTGTTGTTCTGGTTTTCAATGTGGAGATATGTGAACGCTTTTTACAACAGATTTCTGTAATACAATAATGTCAACCAAAATATCATTAGAAGTTCTCTTTGATGTTGTAAGTTATGTATGTCCATAGTATATAAGCTCTAACATTATTAGTTCCCAGCCAAGTTATTGATTGAATCTGATAACAAGGTATACAGCATCAGATGTTTTACCCTTACTACCAGAAAGTGTACACTTTAAGTCAGATAGGGACAAATATATAGATATTGAAGTTAAAACTAATGATTTACATTATAAATAATGAAATATAAAGGATTCTCAACATCCATTAACAGTTTTCTTCAACATTGTGGTACAGATATTTTCGGGTGATTTAGTTGTGAAATGAAGGCTGGATGTGGGACAATTAAGACAAAGGAAACTTTCAATGCATTATATTTGATGTATACAGAAGTCATCCCTGATGCTACCCTTTTCTCCATTTCCTTGATATTTACCACCAATGTGGAGACAGTTCCTTCACAATCACCCCAAACGTGGAGACAGTTCCTTCACAATCACCCCAAACGTGGAGACAGTTCCTTCACAATCACCCCAAACGTGGAGACAGTTCCTTCACAATCACCCCCATTGTGGAGACAGCTCCTCCTCTGTCATTTCCTTCAATTTACCACCAGTATTTAGACAATTCTCTGTCATTTCCTTCACACTTACCACCAGTATTGAGACAATTCTTTCTCTGTCATTTCCTTCACACTTACCACCAGTATTTAGACAATTCTCTGTCATTTCCTTCAATTTACCACCAATATTTAGACAATTCTCTGTCATTTCCTTCAATTTACCACCAGTATTGAGACAATTCTTTGTCTTTTCCTTCAATTTACCACCAGTATTGAGACAATTCTTTCTCTGTCATTTCCTTCAAACTTACCACCAATATTGAGACAATTCTCTGTCATTTCCTTCAATTTACCACCAGTATTGAGACAATTCTTTGTCATTTCCTTCAACTTACCACCAGTAATGGAGACAATTTCTCTGTCATTTCCTTCAATTTACCACCATTATTGAGACAATTCTTTCTTGTCATTTCCTTCAACTTACCACCAATATTGAGACAATTCTTTCTGTCATTTCCTTCAACCTTACCACCAATATTGAGACAATTCTTCTTGTCATTTCCTTCAACTTACCACCAGTATTGAGACAATTCTTGTAATTTCCTTCAATTTACCACCAATATTGAGACAATTCTCTGTCATTTCCTTCAATTTACCACCAATATTGAGACAATTCTCTGTCATTTCCTTCACACTTATCACCAGTATTGAGACAATTCTTGGTCATTTCCTTCAATTTACCACCAATATTGAGACAATTCTCTGTCATTTCCTTCAATTTACCACCAATATTGAGACAATTCTTTCTTTGTCATTTCCTTCAAACTTACCACCAGTATTTAGACAATTCTTTCTCTATCATTTCCTTCAATTTACCACCAATATTGAGACAATTCTTGGTCATTTCCTTCAATTTACCACCAGTATTGAGACAATTCTCTGTCATTTCCTTCAAACTTACCACCAATATTGAGACAATTCTTGGTCATTTCCTTCAAACTTACCACCAATATTGAGACAATTCTTGGTCATTTCCTGCAAACTTACCACCAGTATTGAGACAATTCTTTGTCATTTCCTTCAAACTTACCACCAGTATTGAGACAATTCTCTGTCATTTCCTTCAATTTACCACCAATATTGAGACAATTCTTTGTCATTTCCTTCAATTTACCACCAATATTGAGACAATTCTTTGTCATTTCCTTCAATTTACCACCAATATTGAGACAATTCTCTGTCATTTCCTTCAATTTACCACCAGTATTGAGACAATTCTTTGTCATTTCCTTCAATTTACCACCAATATTGAGACAATTCTTTGTCATTTCCTTCAATTTACCACCAGAATGGAGACAATTTTTTCTCTGTCATTTCCTTCAATTTACCACCATTATTGAGACAATTCTTTCTTTGTCATTTCCTTCAAACTTACCACCAATATTGAGACAATTCTTTCTCTGTCATTTCCTTCAAACCTACCACCAATATTGAGACAATTCTTTCTTTGTCATTTCCTTCAAACTTACCACCAGTATTGAGACAATTCTTGGTAATTTCCTTCAATTTACCACCAATATTGAGACAATTCTCTGTCATTTCCTTCAATTTACCACCAATATTGAGACAATTCTCTGTCATTTCCTTCACACTTATCACCAGTATTGAGACAATTCTTGGTCATTTCCTTCAATTTACCACCAATATTGAGACAATTCTTGGTAATTTCCTTCAATTTACCACCAATATTGAGACAATTCTCTGTCATTTCCTTCAATTTACCACCAGTATTGAGACATCTCTGTCATTTCCTTCAATTTACCACCAGTATTAAGACAATTCTTTGTCATTTCCTTCAATTTACCACTAATATTGAGACAATTCTTTGTCATTTCCTTCAATTTACCAATAATATTGAGACAATTCTTTGTCATTTCCTTCAATTTACCACTAATATTGAGACAATTCTTTGTCATTTCCTTCAAACTTACCACCAGTATTGAGACAATTCTTTCTCTGTCTTTTCCTTCAAACTTACCACCAGTATTGAGACAATTCTTTGTCATTTCCTTCAATTTACCACCAATATTGAGACAATTCTTTGTCATTTCCTTCAATTTACCACTAATATTGAGACAATTCTTTGTCATTTCCTTCAAACTTACCACCAGTATTGAGACAAATCTCTGTCATTTCCTTCAATTTACCACCAATATGGAGACAAATCTCTGTCATTTCCTTCAATTTATCACCAATATTGAGACAATTCTTTGTCATTTCCTTCAAACTTACCACCAGTATTGAGACAATTCTTTCTATGTCATTTCCTTCAAACTACCAGTATTGAGACAATTCTTTCTCTGTCATTTCCTTCAATTTACCACCAGTATTTAGACAATTCTCTGTCATTTCCTTCAATTTACCACCAATATTGAGACAATTCTTTCTATGTCATTTCCTTCAAACTTACCACCAGTATTGAGACAATTCTTTGTCATTTCCTTCAATTTACCACCAGTATTAAGACAATTCTTTGTCATTTCCTTCAATTTACCACCAGTATTGAGACAATTCTTTCTCTGTCATTTCCTTCAATTTACCACCAATATTGAGACAATTCTTTGTCATTTCCTTCAAAATTACCACCAGTATTGAGACAATTCTTTGTCATTTCCTTCAAACTTACCAACAGTATTTAGACAATTCTCTGTCATTTCCTTCAAACTTACCACCAGTATTGAGACAATTCTTTGTCATTTCCTTCAAACTTACCACCAGTATTTAGACAATTCTTTGTCATTTCCTTCAAACTTACCACCAGTATTGAGACAATTCTTTCTCTGTCATTTCCTTCAATTTACCACCAGTATTTAGACAATTCTTTGTCTTTTCCTTTAATTTACCACCAGTATTTAGACAATTCTTTGTCATTTCCTACACACGTTTTATCACCAGTATTGAGACAATTCTTTGTCATTTCCTTCAATTTACCACCAATATTGAGACAATTCTCTGTCATTTCCTTCAATTTACCACCAGTATTGAGACAATTCTTTGTCATTTCCTTCAATTTACCACTAATATTGAGACAATTCTCTGTCATTTCCTTCAATTTACCACCAGTATTGAGACAAATCTTTCTCTGTCATTTCCTTCAATTTACCACCAGTATTTAGACAATTCTTTGTCATTTCCTTCAAACTTACCACCAGTATTGAGACAATTCTCTGTCATTTCCTTCACACTTACCACCAATATTGAGACAATTCTTTGTCATTTCCTTCAATTTACCACCAATATTGAGACAATTCTCTGTCATTTCCTTCAATTTACCACCAATATTGAGACAATTCTCTGTCATTTTCTTCAATTTTCCACCAGTATTGAGACAATTCTTTCTCTGTCTTTTCCTTCAAACTTACCACCAGTATTGAGACAATTCTTGGTAATTTCCTTCAATTTACCACCAATATTGAAACAATTCTTTGTCATTTCCTTCAAACTTACCACCAGACTATTGAGACAATTCTTTCTCTGTCATTTCCTTCAAACTTACCACCAGTATTGAGACAATTCTCTGTCATTTCCTACACACTTTTTACCACCTAGGTTGAGACAATTCTTTCTCTGTCTTTTCCCTGACACCTACCACCAGTATTGAACAAAATTCTTTCTCTGTCATTTCCTTTTTATTTACCACCAGTATTTAGACAATTCTTTGTCTTTTCCTTCAATTTACCACCAGTATTTAGACAATTCTTTGTCATTTCCTACACACGTTTTACCACCAGTATTGAGACCATTCTTTCTCTGTCATTTCCTTCAAATTTACCACCAGTATTTAGACAATTCTTTGTCTTTTCCTTCAATTTACCACCAGTATTTAGACAATTCTTTGTCATTTCCTACACTCGTTTTACCACCAAGGTTGAGATGACTCCTCCTCGGTCCTTTACTTCACATTAAATAACACCATTTTGAAATGGTTTCTTATCTCAGAGTAATGTTGATGTTATGACACACCCTCAGGAATAGAAAAAAACATTTGTGTATGAACTATATTTTTTTCTATTGATGATTTATTTGTTGATACATGTAATTCTTTTATGAACAATGATTTAAGCAAGATATGAATTTTTTTTGTAGATTGTTTAGTTCATTTAACTTAAGAAATTTTGACCTTGATACAATTTGAAGGTCACAGTTGTCTTTTGGTATCATAAGATGAATTACACAGATTTTAAATTGGTGAAATAGTGTTCATCCATCGATAGGAGTTCTGGTAGTGACAGGGTCCCTCCACCTGATGCCATCAGCACCCTCATAAATCACAGAAAATGAGACAGGCCACCAGTCTAGTACTGCCAATAGCCACATGTCTGGCTAGTTTTCTTCCTGGTCTTCAAATCTGCCTAATAGCTGAAAAAGTAGGACATCATCTTAGGTCTATTACAAAACCACAAACCAAAAATCTGTAGTGACCTCATCTTAGGTTTATTACAAAACCACAAACCAAAAATCTGTAGTGACCTCATCTTAGATTTATTACAAAACCACAAACCAAAAATCTGTAGTGACCTCATCATTTACGGTCTATTACAAAACCTCAAACCAAAAATCTGTAGTGACCTCATCATTTACGGTCTATTACAAAACCACAAACCGAAAATCTGTAGTGACATCATCATTTACGGTCTATTACAGAACCAAAATCTGTAGTGACCTCATCTTAAACAGTCTATTACATGACCACAAACCAAAAATCTGTAGTGATATCATTATATATATATAGTCTATTACAGAACCACAAACCAAAAGTCTGTAGTGACATCATCTCAGGTCTATTACAGAACCACAAACTGAAAATCTGAAGTGACATCATCATATACGGTCTATTACAGAACCACAAACCGAAAATCTGTAGTAATATCATTATATATATGGTCTATTACAGAACCACAAACCGAAAATCTGAAGTGACATCATCATATACGGTCTATTACAGGACCACAAGCATAAAAATCTGAAGTGACATCATCTTATGCGACCTATTACAGGACCACAAACATAAAAATCTGAAGTGACATCATCTTATACGATCTATTACAGGACCACAAACATAAAAATCTGTAGTGACCTGTATTGCATAAGACATCATAACTTATAGGTGGAATTTTTTGATGACTTTTTGATGATTTGTGACATCCTTTCGGTTGGTAGGTTGTGTATATTACCATGCAGATCGAGGTGTTGAAAGACAACATATTTCTGATAAATTTACTGACTATAGGGCAGTCAGTGTGGTTGGTATGTACTTCTCTAGTCTGATGGATTAGTCTATAGTTGTTGAGGTCAGATATCAGGACCTCAGTACCTAGCCTGGGTCACCAGACACTGCTGACAACCACAGCACCAATCTGTCTTGGTAAGGTAGATCTTAGAGGTAGCAATGTAACATTGTACTGATCAAATAATACATGATTGATAGGGATGTATACAGGTATCTCAATACATACAGAGTTAAAAAAAACTCTATTAGAAAGGCACAATATAACAGAGGGCATGTTCTGAAATCAAAAGGGGTTTGCAGAGGTGATTGCTGGTTTGTGGTGACATAAGACTAATGATTGGTGTGTTTTACATTGTTAAATGTTGTTTGTGGTGACATAGATAAATAATTGGTGTCTTTTAATATCATTAAAAGTTGTTTGTGGTGACATAAGATAAATGTTTGGTGTGTTTTATATCATTAAAAGTTGTTTGTGGTGACAAGATTATTTACATCATTAAAAGTTGTTTGTGGTGACATAAGATAAATGGTTTGTGTGTTTTACATCATTAAAAGTTGTTTGTGTTGACATAAGATAAATGATTGGTGTGTTTTATATCATTAAATGTTGATTGTGAGGATGTAAATTAATGATCGGTGTGTTTTAGAATTAGAGTTGGGGTGGGATTTAAAATTAATGATTGGTGTGTTTTACATCATTAAAAGTGGTTTGTATTGACATAAGATAAATGATTGATGTGTTTATCGCATTAAAGCTTTGAAGCAGACAAGTTAATTGCCACTTTGATTGGTATAACAGATGGTATTTAATGAAGTGTTCCTTTATTAAATACCATCAAGGGATCCTAGCTCCTGTAGACCAATGTAGGATGTCTGTTATCAGCCATTGTTGGTCTGGCACACCACATCAAGGACCAGTATAACCATCTCCTTACTTCCAAGTGTATATAAGGCCCAAATGAATAGGGTAGGTATCATTTAGTCAGTAGAAATGACTTTTGGGAGAATAGTTGGCATCACTGGTTATAAAGGACAGTCATTCTCGCCTGCTAATGCAAGCTTTGGCTGGTAAATAATGTACATTTGACTTAGATATATCTCTCAGGGACAACACTAGTTTATAGCTTTCTAATGATGGAGGTGGTTATTTTCTTCTCCTCGCCTCGATCAATGTCTTTAATGTATTCGGGAAGATTTATTGGATAACGTCTCTAGAGAAACAGTCAGAATGAAATGTGTTGCAGTCATGCAAAACCCCTGTTTGGATCAGTAAGGACCTGACATAGAAAAAGCCATTCTCTAGCCTTTTAATCATTGCCACAGTTTTAAATTTGGAAATAGATAGGGAGTCTGTCATGCATCTTTACACTTCAAGATTTGGAATCAATCATTTGCAAGATGTACATGGCTACAGTCATTCTCTCCAGACTCCGCAAATCCACAGTCAGTGTGACCTCCACATGGAAGGCCTTAATGTTCCATGTGACATCCCCATAGAAGGCCTTAATGTTCCATGTGACCTCCCCATGGAAGGTCTTCACATGTTCCATGTGACCTCCCTATGGAAGGCCTTCACATGTTCCATGTGACATTCCCATGGAAGGTCTTCACATGTTCCATGTGACCTCCCTATAGAAGGCCTTAATGTTCCATGTGACCTCCCCATGGAAGGTCTTCACATGTTCCATGTGACATCCCCATAGAAGGCCTTAATGTTCCATGTGACCTCCCCATGGAAGGTCTTCACATGTTCCATGTGACCTCTCCATGCAAGGCCTTCACATGTTCCATGTGATCTCCCCATGGAAGGTCTTCACATGTTCCATGTGACCTCCCTATAGAAGGCCTTCACATGTTCCATGTGACCTCCCCATGGAAGGTCTTCACATGTTCCATGTGACCTCCCAATGGGAGGCCTTCACATGTTCCTTGTGACCTCCCAATGGGAGGCCTTCACATGTTCCATGTGACCTCCCCATGGAAGGCCTTCACATGTTCCATGTGACCTCCAAATGGAAGGCCTTCACATATTCCATGTGACCTCCAAATGGAAGGCCTTCACATATTCCATGTGACCTCCCCATGGAAGGTCTTCACATGTTCCTTGTGACCTCCCCATGGAAGGCCTTCACATGTTCCTTGTGACCTCCCCATGGAAGGCCTTCACATGTTCCATGTGACCTCCCCATGGAAGGCCTTCACATGTTCCTTGTGACATCCCCATGGAAGGCCTTCACATATTCCATGTGACCTCCCCATGGAAGGTCTTCACATGTTCCATGTGACCTCCCCATGGACGGCCTTCACATGTTCATTGTGACCTCCAAATGGAAGGCCTTCACATGTTCCATGTGACCTCCCCATAGAAGGCCTTCACATGTTCCATGTGACCTTCCCATGCAAGGCCTTTACATATTCCATGTGACCTCCCCATGGGAGGCCTTAATGTTCCTTGTGACCTCCCCATGGAAGGCCTTAATGTTCCATATGACCTCCCCATAGAAGGCCTTCACATGTTCCATGTGACCTCCCCATAGAAGGCCTTCACATGTTCCATGTGACCTTCCCATGCAAGGCCTTTACATATTCCATGTGACCTCCCCATGGGAGGCCTTAATGTTCCTTGTGACCTCCCCATGGAAGGCCTTAATGTTCCATATGACCTCCCCATGGAAGGCCTTCACATGTTCCATGTGACCTTCCCATGGAAGGCCTTCACATGTTCCATGTGACCTTCCCATAGAAGGCCTTCACATATTGTGTGACCTCCCCATAGAAGGCCTTCACATGTTCCATGTGACCTTCCCATGGAAGGCCTTCACATGTTCCATGTGACCTCCCCATGGAAGGCCTTAATGTTCCATATGACCTTCCCATAGAAGGCCTTTACATGTTCAATGTGACCTCCCCATGGAAGGCCTTCACATGTTCTGTGTGACCTCTCTAGGGAAGGTCTTCACATGTTCTGTGTGACCTCCCCATAGAAGGCCTTTACATGTTCAATGTGACCTCCCCATGGAAGGCCTTCACAAGTTCTGTGTGACCTCCCCATGGAAGGCCTTCACATGTTCAGGGTGATCTTCCATGGAAGGCCTTCACTTGTTCCATGTGGCCTCCCACAGAAGGCCTTCACATGTTCCGTGTGACCTCCCAAGGGAAGGCCTTCACAAGTTCTGTGTGACCTCCAAATAGAAGGCCTTCACATGTTCCATGTGCCCTTCCTATGCAAGGCCTTTACATATTCCATGTGACCTCCCCATGGAAGGCCTTAATGTTCCTTGTGACCTCCCCATGGAAGGCCTTAATGTTCCATATGACCTCCCTATAGAAGGCCTTCACATGTTCCATGTGACCTACCATGCAAGGCCTTTACATATTCCATGTGACCTCCCCATGGAAGGCCTTAATGTTCCTTGTGACCTCCCCATGGAAGGCCTTAATGTTCCATATGACCTCCCTATAGAAGGCCTTCACATGTTCCATGTGACCTACCATGCAAGGCCTTTACATATTCCATGTGACCTCCCCATGGAAGGCCTTAATGTTCCTTGTGACCTCCCCATGGAAGGCCTTAATGTTCCATATGACCTCCCTATAGAAGGCCTTCACATGTTCATTGTGACCTCCCTATATAATGCCTTCACATGTTCATTGTGACCTCCAAATGGAAGGCCTTCACATGTTCCTTGTGACATCCCCATGGAAGGCCTTCACATGTTCCATATGACATTCCCATGCAAGGCCTTTACAAATTCCATGTGACCTCCCCATGGAAGGCCTTCACATATTGTGTGACCTCCCCTTAGAAGGCCTTTACATGTTCAATGTGACCTCCCCATGGAAGGCCTTCACATGTTCTGTGTGACCTCTCTAGGGAAGGTATTCACATGTTCTGTGTGACCTCCCCATAGAAGGCCTTTACATGTTCAATGTGACCTCCCCATGGAAGGCCTTCACATGTTCTGTGTGACCTCCCCATAGAAGGCCTTCACATGTTCAGGGTGATCTTCCCATAGAAGGCCTTCACATGTTCCATGTGACCTCCCCATAGAAGGCCTTCACATGTTCCATGTGACCTTCCATGCAAGGCCTTTACAAATTCCATGTGAACTCCCCATGGAAGGCCTTCACATATTGTGTGTGACCTCCCCATAGAAGGCCTTTACATGTTCAATGTGACCTCCCCATGGAAGGCCTTCACATGTTCTGTGTGACCTCTCTAGGGAAGGTCTTCACATGTTCTGTGTGACCTCCCCATAGAAGGCCTTTACATGTTCAATGTGACCTCCCCATGGAAGGCCTTCACAAGTTCTGTGTGACCTCCCCATGGAAGGCCTTCACATGTTCAGGGTGATCTTCCATGGAAGGCCTTCACTTGTTCCATGTGACCTCCCACAGAAGGCCTTCACATGTTCCGTATGACCTCCCAAGGGAAGGCCTTCACAAGTTCTGTGTGACCTCCCAATGGAAGGCCTTCACATGTTCCATGTGACCTCCCCATGGAAGGCCTTCACATGTTCATTGTGACCTCCAAATAGAAGGCCTTCACATGTTCCATGTGACCTTCCCATAGAAGGCCTTCACATGTTCCATGTGTCCTTCCCATGTAAGGCCTTTACAAATTCCATGTGACCTCCCCATGGAAGGCCTTAATGTTCCTTGTGACCTCCCCATGGAAGGCATTAATGTTCCTTGTGACCTCCCCATGGAAGGCATTAATGTTCCTGGTGACCTCCCCATGGAAGGCATTAATGTTCCTTGTGACCTCCCCATGGAAGGCATTAATGTTCCTTGTGACCTCCCCATGGAAGGCATTAATGTTCCTTGTGACCTCCCCATGGAAGGCATTAATGTTCCATATGACCTCCCCATGGAAGGCCTTAATGTTCCATATGACCTCCCTATAGAAGGCCTTCACATGTTCCATGTGACTTTCCCATGCAAGGCCTTTACATATTCCATGTAACCTCCCCATGGAAGGCCTTAATGTTCCTGGTGACCTCCCCATGGAAGGCCTTAATGTTCATTGTGACCTCCCCATGGAAGGCCTTAATGTTCCATATGACCTCCCTATAGAAGGCCTTCACATATTCCATGTGACCTCCCCATGGAAGGTCTTCACATGTTCCTTGTGACATCCCCATGGAAGGCCTTCACATGTTCCATGTGACCTCCCCATGGAAGGCCTTCACAAGTTCTGTGTGACCTCCCCATGGAAGGCCTTCACATGTTCCTTGTGACATTCCCATGGAAGGCCTTCACTTGTTCCATGTGACCTCCCACAGAAGGCCTTCACATGTTCCGTTTGACCTCCCAAGGGAAGGCCTTCACAAGTTCTGTGTGACCTCCCAATGGAAGGTCTTCACATGTTCCTTGTGACATCACCATGGAAGGCCTTCACATGTTCCATGTGACCTCCCCATGGAAGGCCTTCACATGTTCATTGTGACCTCCAAATAGAAGACCTTCACATGTTCCATGTGACCTCCCCATAGAAGGCCTTCACATGTTCCATGTGCCCTTCCCATGGAAGGCCTTCACATGTTCTGTGTGACCTCTCTAGGGAAGGTATTCACATGTTCTGTGTGACCTCCCCATAGAAGGCCTTTACCTGTTCAATGTGACCTCCCCATGGAAGGCCTTCACATATTGTGTGACCTCCCCTTAGAAGGCCTTTACATGTTCAATGTGACCTCCCCATGGAAGGCCTTCACATGTTCTGTGTGAACTCTCTAGGGAAGGTATTCACATGTTC
Source organism: Pecten maximus (assembly GCF_902652985.1). NCBI lineage: Eukaryota > Metazoa > Mollusca > Bivalvia > Pectinida > Pectinidae > Pecten > Pecten maximus. Next base: position 13,051,607 of record NC_047018.1, on the reverse strand, counting down.
TGTGTGACCTCCCCATAGAAGGCGCTTACATGTTCAATGTGACCTCCCCATGGAAGGCCTTCACATGTTCTGTGTGACCTCCCCATAGAAGGTCTTCACATGTTCAGGGTGATCTTCCCATGGAAGGCCTTGACATGTTCCATGTGACCTCCCCATAGAAGGCCTTCACATGTTCCATGTGACCTTCCCATGCAAGGCCTTTACAAATTCCATGTGACCTCCCCATGGAAGGCCTTCACATATTGTTTGTGACCTCCCCATAGATGGCCTTTACATGTTCAATGTGACATCCCCATGGAAGGCCTTCACTTGTTCCATGTGACCTCCCACAGAAGGCCTTCACATGTTCCGTTTGACCTCCCAAGGGAAGGCCTTCACAAGTTCTGTGTGACCTCCCCATGGAAGGCCTTCACATGTTCCTTGTGACATCCCCATGGAAGGCCTTCACTTGTTCCATGTGACCTCCCACAGAAGGCCTTCACATGTTCCGTTTGACCTCCCAAGGGAAGGCCTTCACAAGTTCTGTGTGACCTCCCAATGGAAGGTCTTCACATGTTCCATGTGACCTTCCCATGGAAGGCCTTCACATGTTCATTGTGACCTCCAAATAGAAGGCCTTCACATGTTCCATGTGACCTCCCCATAGAAGGCCTTCACATGTTCCATGTGCCCTTCCCATGGAAGGCCTTCACATGTTCTGTGTGACCTCTCTAGGGAAGGTATTCACATGTTCTGTGTGACCTCCCCATAGAAGGCCTTTACCTGTTCAATGTGACCTCCCCATGGAAGGCCTTCACATATTGTGTGACCTCCCCTTAGAAGGCCTTTACATGTTCAATGTGACCTCCCCATGGAAGGCCTTCACATGTTCTGTGTGAACTCTCTAGGGAAGGTATTCACATGTTCTGTGTGACCTCCCCATAGAAGGCGTTTACATGTTCAATGTGACCTCCCCATGGAAGGCCTTCACATGTTCTGTGTGACCTCCCCATAGAAGGTCTTCACATGTTCAGGGTGATCTTCCCATGGAAGGCCTTGACATGTTCCATGTGACCTCCCCATAGAAGGCCTTCACATGTTCCATGTGACCTTCCCATGCAAGGCCTTTACAAATTCCATGTGACCTCCCCATGGAAGGCCTTCACATATTGTGTGTGACCTCCCCATAGAAGGCCTTTACATGTTCAATGTGACCTCCCCATGGAAGGCCTTCACATGTTCTGTGTGACCTCTCTAGGGAAGGTCTTCACATGTTCTGTGTGACCTCCCCATAGAAGGCCTTTACATGTTCAATGTGACCTCCCCATGGAAGGCCTTCACAAGTTCTGTGTGACCTCCCCATGGAAGGCCTTCACATGTTCAGGGTGATCTTCCATGGAAGGCCTTCACTTGTTCCATGTGACCTCCCACAGAAGGCCTTCACATGTTCCGTGTGACCTCCCAAGGGAAGGCCTTCACAAGTTCTGTGTGACCTCCCAATGGAAGGCCTTCACATGTTCCATGTGACCTCCCCATGGAAGGCCTTCACATGTTCATTGTGACCTCCAAATAGAAGGCCTTCACATGTTCCATGTGACCTTCCCATAGAAGGCCTTCACATGTTCCATGTGACCTCCCCATGGAAGGCCTTAATGTTCCTTGTGACCTCCCAATGGGAGGCCTTAATGTTCCATGTGACCTTCCCATGCAAGGCCTTTACATATTCCATGTGACCTCCCCATGGAAGGCCTTAATGTTCCTTGTGACCTCCCCATGGAAGGCCGTAATGTTCCATATGACCTCCCTATAGAAGGCCTTCACATGTTCATTGTGACCTCCAAATAGAAGGCCTTCACATGTTCATTGTGACCTCCAAATAGAAGGCCTTCACATGTTCATTGTGACCTCCAAATAGAAGGCCTTCACATGTTCCATGTGACCTTCCCATAGAAGGCCTTAATGTTCCTGGTGACCTCCCCATGGAAGGCCTTAATGTTCATTGTGACCTCCCCATGGAAGGCTTTAATGTTCCATATGACCTCCCTATAGAAGGCCTTCACATATTCCACGTGACCTCCCCATGGAAGGTCTTCACATGTTCCTTGTGACATCCCCATGGAAGGCCTTCACATGTTCCATGTGACCTCCCCATGGAAGGCCTTCACAAGTTCTGTGTGACCTCCCCATGGAAGGCCTTCACATGTTCCTTGTGACATCCCCATGGAAGGCCTTCACTTGTTCCATGTGACCTCCCACAGAAGGCCTTCACATGTTCCGTTTGACCTCCCAAGGGAAGGCCTTCACAAGTTCTGTGTGACCTCCCCATGGAAGGCCTTCACATGTTCCTTGTGACATCCCCATGGAAGGCCTTCACTTGTTCCATGTGACCTCCCACAGAAGGCCTTCACATGTTCCGTTTGACCTCCCAAGGGAAGGCCTTCACAAGTTCTGTGTGACCTCCCAATGGAAGGTCTTCACATGTTCCTTGTGACATCACCATGGAAGGCCTTCACATGTTCCATGTGACCTCCCCATGGAAGGCCTTCACATGTTCCATGTGACCTTCCCATGCAAGGCCTTTACAAATTCCATGTGACCTCCCCATGGAAGGCCTTCACATATTGTTTGTGACCTCCCCATAGATGGCCTTTACATGTTCAATGTGACCTCCCCATGGAAGGCCTTCACATGTTCTGTGTGACCTCTCTAGGGAAGGTCTTCACATGTTCTGTGTGACCTCCCCATAGAAGGCCTTTACATGTTCAATGTGACCTCCCCATGGAAGGCCTTCACAAGTTCTGTGTGACCTCCCCATGGAAGGACTTCACATGTTCAGGGTGATCTTCCATGGAAGGCCTTCACTTGTTCCATGTGACCTCCCACAGAAGGCCTTCACATGTTCCGTGTGACCTCCCAAGGGAAGGCCTTCACAAGTTCTGTGTGACCTCCCAATGGAAGGCCTTCACATGTTCTATGTGACCTCCCCATGGAAGGCCTTCACATGTTCATTGTGACCTCCAAATAGAAGGCCTTCACATGTTCCATGTGACCTTCCCATAGAAGGCCTTCACATGTTCCATGTGACTTCCCCATGGAAGGCCTTAATGTTCCTTGTGACCTCCCAATGGGAGGCCTTAATGTTCCATGTGACCTTCCCATGCAAGGCCTTTACATATTCCATGTGACCTCCCCATGGAAGGCCTTAATGTTCCTTGTGACCTCCCCATGGAAGGCCGTAATGTTCCATATGACCTCCCTATAGAAGGCCTTCACATGTTCATTGTGACCTCCAAATAGAAGGCCTTCACATGTTCATTGTGACCTCCAAATAGAAGGCCTTCACATGTTCATTGTGACCTCCAAATAGAAGGCCTTCACATGTTCCATGTGACCTTCCCATAGAAGGCCTTAATGTTCCTGGTGACCTCCCCATGGAAGGCCTTAATGTTCATTGTGACCTCCCCATGGAAGGCTTTAATGTTCCATATGACCTCCCTATAGAAGGCCTTCACATATTCCATGTGACCTCCCCATGGAAGGTCTTCACATGTTCCTTGTGACATCCCCATGGAAGGCCTTCACATGTTCCATGTGACCTCCCCATGGAAGGCCTTCACAAGTTCTGTGTGACCTCCCCATGGAAGGCCTTCACATGTTCCTTGTGACATCCCCATGGAAGGCCTTCACTTGTTCCATGTGACCTCCCACAGAAGGCCTTCACATGTTCCGTTTGACCTCCCAAGGGAAGGCCTTCACAAGTTCTGTGTGACCTCCCCATGGAAGGCCTTCACATGTTCCTTGTGACATCCCCATGGAAGGCCTTCACTTGTTCCATGTGACCTCCCACAGAAGGCCTTCACATGTTCCGTTTGACCTCCCAAGGGAAGGCCTTCACAAGTTCTGTGTGACCTCCCAATGGAAGGTCTTCACATGTTCCATGTGACCTTCCCATGGAAGGCCTTCACATGTTCATTGTGACCTCCAAATAGAAGGCCTTCACATGTTCCATGTGACCTCCCCATAGAAGGCCTTCACATGTTCCATGTGCCCTTCCCATGGAAGGCCTTCACATGTTCTGTGTGACCTCTCTAGGGAAGGTATTCACATGTTCTGTGTGACCTCCCCATAGAAGGCCTTTACCTGTTCAATGTGACATCCCCATGGAAGGCCTTCACATATTGTGTGACCTCCCCTTAGAAGGCCTTTACATGTTCAATGTGACCTCCCCATGGAAGGCCTTCACATGTTCTGTGTGAACTCTCCAGGGAAGGTATTCACATGTTCTGTGTGACCTCCCCATAGAAGGCCTTTACATGTTCAATGTGACCTCCCCATGGAAGGCCTTCACATGTTCTGTGTGACCTCCCCATAGAAGGCCTTCACATGTTCAGGGTGACCTCCCCATAGAAGGCCTTTACATGTTCAATGTGACCTCCCCATGGAAGGCCTTCACAAGTTCTGTGTGACCTCCCCATGGAAGGCCTTCACATGTTCAGGGTGATCCTCCATGGAAGGCCTTCACTTGCTCCATGTGACCTCCCACAGAAGGCCTTCACCTGTTCCGTGTGACCTCCCAAGGGAAGGCCTTCACAAGTTCTGTGTGACCTCCCAATGGAAGGCCTTCACATGTTCCATGTGACCTCCCCATGGAAGGCCTTCACATGTTCATTGTGACCTCAAAATAGAAGGCCTTCACATGTTCCATGTGCCCTTCCCATGGAAGGCCTTCACATGTTCTGTGTGACCTCTCTAGGGAAGGTATTCACATGTTCTGTGTGACCTCCCCATAGAAGGCCTTTACCTGTTCAATGTGACCTCCCCATGGAAGGCCTTCACATATTGTGTGACCTCCCCTTAGAAGGCCTTTACATGTTCAATGTGACCTCCCCATGGAAGGCCTTCACATGTTCTGTGTGAACTCTCTAGGGAAGGTATTCACATGTTCTGTGTGACCTCCCCATAGAAGGCGTTTACATGTTCAATGTGACCTCCCCATGGAAGGCCTTCACATGTTCTGTGTGACCTCCCCATAGAAGGTCTTCACATGTTCAGGGTGATCTTCCCATGGAAGGCCTTGACATGTTCCATGTGACCTCCCCATAGAAGGCCTTCACATGTTCCATGTGACCTTCCCATGCAAGGCCTTTACAAATTCCATGTGACCTCCCCATGGAAGGCCTTCACATATTGTTTGTGACCTCCCCATAGATGGCCTTTACATGTTCAATGTGACCTCCCCATGGAAGGCCTTCACATGTTCTGTGTGACCTCTCTAGGGAAGGTCTTCACATGTTCTGTGTGACCTCCCCATAGAAGGCCTTTACATGTTCAATGTGACCTCCCCATGGAAGGCCTTCACAAGTTCTGTGTGACCTCCCCATGGAAGGCCTTCACATGTTCAGGGTGATCTCCCATGGAAGGCCTTCACTTGTTCCATGTGACCTCCCACAGAAGGCCTTCACATGTTCCGTGTGACCTCCCAAGGGAAGGCCTTCACAAGTTCTGTGTGACCTCCCAATGGAAGGCCTTCACATGTTCTATGTGACCTCCCCATGGAAGGCCTTCACATGTTCATTGTGACCTCCAAATAGAAGGCCTTCACATGTTCCATGTGACCTTCCCATAGAAGGCCTTCACATGTTCCATGTGACCTCCCCATGGAAGGCCTTAATGTTCCTTGTGACCTCCCAATGGGAGGCCTTAATGTTCCATGTGACCTTCCCATGCAAGGCCTTTACATATTCCATGTGACCTCCCCATGGAAGGCCTTAATGTTCCTTGTGACCTCCCCATGGAAGGCCGTAATGTTCCATATGACCTCCCTATAGAAGGCCTTCACATGTTCATTGTGACCTCCAAATAGAAGGCCTTCACATGTTCATTGTGACCTCCAAATAGAAGGCCTTCACATGTTCATTGTGACCTCCAAATAGAAGGCCTTCACATGTTCCATGTGACCTTCCCATAGAAGGCCTTAATGTTCCTGGTGACCTCCCCATGGAAGGCCTTAATGTTCATTGTGACCTCCCCATGGAAGGCTTTAATGTTCCATATGACCTCCCTATAGAAGGCCTTCACATATTCCATGTGACCTCCCCATGGAAGGTCTTCACATGTTCCTTGTGACATCCCCATGGAAGGCCTTCACATGTTCCATGTGACCTCCCCATGGAAGGCCTTCACAAGTTCTGTGTGACCTCCCCATGGAAGGCCTTCACATGTTCCTTGTGACATCCCCATGGAAGGCCTTCACTTGTTCCATGTGACCTCCCACAGAAGGCCTTCACATGTTCCGTTTGACCTCCCAAGGGAAGGCCTTCACAAGTTCTGTGTGACCTCCCCATGGAAGGCCTTCACATGTTCCTTGTGACATCCCCATGGAAGGCCTTCACTTGTTCCATGTGACCTCCCACAGAAGGCCTTCACATGTTCCGTTTGACCTCCCAAGGGAAGGCCTTCACAAGTTCTGTGTGACCTCCCAATGGAAGGTCTTCACATGTTCCATGTGACCTTCCCATGGAAGGCCTTCACATGTTCATTGTGACCTCCAAATAGAAGGCCTTCACATGTTCCATGTGACCTCCCCATAGAAGGCCTTCACATGTTCCATGTGCCCTTCCCATGGAAGGCCTTCACATGTTCTGTGTGACCTCTCTAGGGAAGGTATTCACATGTTCTGTGTGACCTCCCCATAGAAGGCCTTTACCTGTTCAATGTGACCTCCCCATGGAAGGCCTTCACATATTGTGTGACCTCCCCTTAGAAGGCCTTTACATGTTCAATGTGACCTCCCCATGGAAGGCCTTCACATGTTCTGTGTGAACTCTCCAGGGAAGGTATTCACATGTTCTGTGTGACCTCCCCATAGAAGGCCTTTACATGTTCAATGTGACCTCCCCATGGAAGGCCTTCACATGTTCTGTGTGACCTCCCCATAGAAGGCCTTCACATGTTCAGGGTGACCTCCCCATAGAAGGCCTTTACATGTTCAATGTGACCTCCCCATGGAAGGCCTTCACAAGTTCTGTGTGACCTCCCCATGGAAGGCCTTCACATGTTCAGGGTGATCCTCCATGGAAGGCCTTCACTTGCTCCATGTGACCTCCCACAGAAGGCCTTCACCTGTTCCGTGTGACCTCCCAAGGGAAGGCCTTCACAAGTTCTGTGTGACCTCCCAATGGAAGGCCTTCACATGTTCCATGTGACCTCCCCATGGAAGGCCTTCACATGTTCATTGTGACCTCAAAATAGAAGGCCTTCACATGTTCCATGTGACCTTCCCATAGAAGGCCTTCACATGTTCCATGTCTCCTTCCCATGCAAGGCCTTTACATATTCCATGTGACCTCCCCATGGAAGGCATTAATGTTCCTTGTGATCTCCCCATGGAAGGCCTTAATGTTCCTTGTGACCTCCCCATGGAAGGCCTTAATGTTCCATATGACCTCCCTATAGAAGGCCTTCACATGTTCCATGTGACCTTCCCATGCAAGGCCTTTACATATTCCATGTAACCTCCCCATGGAAGGCCTTAATGTTCCTGGTGACCTCCCCATGGAAGGCCTTAATATTCCTTGTGACCTCCCCATGGAAGGCCTTAATGTTCCATATGACCTCCCTATAGAAGACCTTCACATATTCCATGTGACCTCCCCATGGAAGGTCTTCACATGTTCATTGTGACATCCCCATGGAAGGCCTTCACATGTTCCATGTGACCTCCCCATGGAAGGTCTTCACATGTTCATTGTGACCTCCAAATGGAAGGCCTTCACATGTTCCTTGTGACATCCCCATGGAAGGCCTTCACTTGTTCCATGTGACCTCCCACAGAAGGCCTTCACATGTTCCGTTTGACCTCCCAAGGGAAGGCCTTCACAAGTTCTGTGTGACCTCCCAATGGAAGGTCTTCACATGTTCCTTGTGACATCACCATGGAAGGCCTTCACATGTTCCATGTAACATCCCCATGGAAGGCCTTCACATGTTCCATGTGATCTCCCCATGGAAGGCCTTCACATGTTCATTGTGACCTCCAAATGGAAGGCCTTGACATGTTCCATGTGACCTCCCCATAGAAGGCCTTCACATGTTCCATGTGACCTTCCCTTGCAAGGCCTTTACAAATTCCATGTGACCTCCCCATAGAAGGCCTTCACATATTGTGTGACCTCCCCATAGAAGGCCTTTACATGTTCAATGTGACCTCACCATGGAAGGCCTTCACATGTTCTGTGTGACCTCTCTAGGGAAGGTATTCACATGTTCAATGTGACCTCCCCATGGAAGGCCTTCACATGTTCTGTGTGACCTCCCCATAGAAGGCCTTCACATGTTCTGTGTGACCTCCCCATAGAAGGCCTTCACATGTTCAGGGTGATCTTCCCATAGAAGGCCTTCACATGTTCCATGTGACCTCCCCATGGATGGCCTTCACTTGTTCCATGTGACCTCCCACAGAAGGCCTTTACATGTTCAATGTGACCTCCCCATGGAAGGCCTTCACATGTTCTGTGTGACCTCCCCATAGAAGGCCTTCACTTGTTCCATGTGACCTCCCACAGAAGGCCTTGATATGTTCCGTGTGACCTCCCAAGGGAAGGCCTTCATATGTTCCATGTGACCTCCCCATGGAAGGACTTCACATGTTCAGGGTGATCTTCCCATGGAAGGCCTTCACATGTTACATGTGACCTCCCCACAGAAGGCCTTCACATGTTCTGTGTGACCTCCCAAGGGAAGGCCTTCACATGATCTGTATAACCTCATATGTTCCGTGTGACCTCCCCATAGAAGGTCTTTACATGTTCAATGTGACCTCCCCATGGAAGGCCTTCATATGGTCTGTGTGACCTCCCCATAGAAGGCCTTCACATGTTCAGGGTGATCTTCCCATGGAAGGCCTTCACATGTTGCATGTTACCTCCCAATGGAAGGCCTTCACATGTTCAGTGTGACCTCCCCATGGAAGGCCGTCTGGGCCAATATAACGAGGCTAGACTGTAAACGACTTCCTCTATGTTACTTATATAGTGATGAATATTGCTCATATATATCTAGTAGCATCTTTAGGTGATGGGAATTTGAAAAGCTACAAATTGTGGGGCTGAACGCCAGGAGCTCACTACAGAGGAGGTGGGGCCAAAAGGGAGCAATTTGGCTAAATTGCTATAAACAACTTTTCATATTTTTAAACTGCTGAGATTCCCACCCTATACCTATATACAGCATTGCTTGGTATCAAGGGATAAACACAACTCTGTTATAGAAACAGGCCTAGGGGTCTTTCCCCACCCGAAGGGACTTAATTTCTCTAAATACAATCATGTTGTAAAAACAGTTCTTGGTAGTCTGGACTTTCATTTCTGGGTTTTATCTTTGAAGCAATTGAGATCCCCAGCCCATAGCCATATACATTTTTATGTATAACATTGTTTGACATCAACAAATAAAGCTACCAACAAATTGAACATGAAAATAATTTCTTTGATGTTTGGTCAAATCCAACCAGGTGAACAATGCAGGCCCTCTGGGCCTTTTGTTATTTGACTATTAAGAATTATTAACAGAAAAAGAGAAAAGAAACAAAAAATAGAGAGAAAATCATTCTGACATAGAAGTAAGAAAGATCATTCAGTGGTGGGTACCAAGATCCTACTTGGATCTCTTCTCGTATTGTTGTTCAGTCATTTCACTTTATATTAAAAATGAAGAAATCTGTGATGATGAAATTGAGGGCAATAAGGATTTAATATTTATTCTAATGAAATTTTTATGCAATCTAAAACATTAATGCCTTTCTCATCTGTAAACTGTGTATGTTGATTGGATGTGCTAATGAAAGGTTATATCTCCGCCAACTTTATCCGAAATATATGACTAAGATAGTAATAATAGTTAATGACTATATCCACACATATTAATGTTGGCCAGAGGTAATTGCTGTTTTATGAAGAAGCCCCATCTGAACCTCCTATTTTTGGCACCATTATGTTGTCCAAACACCAGAGGTAATGGTGGATGAGGCCAGTTCTGGTCCTGAGACATATTGGGTGATACTGAGGCCAGTATATATAGAGGAAACAGATAGGCAAAATAAATCACACATCAATGTTATATCTTCTTGATGATACTGTCCAAGGTCACCTTAAAAAAACTGTCCTTATTGACCTTGAAAATATAACTTCTGCATTAACAGATCTAGATTATCTCTTCATTTAGCTCCTACTAATTAGTTCCCGACTGGGGGACTATAGGTTTCCTCCCTGTCTGTCTGTCTGTCCGTCTGTTGACTCAGTTTTCTGCACTTTTCTCAGCCATGCTTCAAGGTATCTTGGTGAAAGTTGGTATGTAACTTCAGTATGGCAAGCTTCAGATCAAAATCAAGTTTAGGGTGTTTAGGTCAAAGTCAAGGTCACTGCTACTATTTTTAGTGGGGACCGGTAGGGGACATGTATTGCTTTAGAAATACCCAGCATGCTTTTTACCATGACTACACTTGGACTCATGTGTGCTTCATATAAAAAGTAATTGAAAACTCAACACAGAAATCAATACCATTAATGAAGAAATCTATATGAATGTATAATGAGTTTTGATTTTCCTGTGAATAGCTTTAAGTTATATACTTGTTTACAATATTAGGATGAGATGAACGCAAGATTTACAATTATATGTATCCATGGTAATGGCCTATACATTTAAAGTACATTTATATGTATCCATAGTAATGGCAAATAATAATACTTTGATATGTACCCATGGTTATGTATTAATAATATATTAAGAATACATTTATATGTATCCATGGTAACGGCCTATAATTGTACATTTATATATATATATCCATGGTGATTGCCTATTATAGTACATTTATATGTATCCATGGTGATTGCTTATAATAGTACATTTATATGTATCCATGGTGATGGCGTATACAATATATAGATAGTGTCTATATTTTTCCAGACTCCTGTTAATATCTCATTCCTCATATGGCTTAGTGGTGATTGCCAATACTTTATTCCCAAGTCCACATTTCTATTTTAAGCTGTTTTGAGACATGCTAATTACTGGCCTATATATTGTAGCACTTTTGTCTGTAAATTATATTAATATTGCAGCCTACGATATTTCCATAGTGGTGAAGATAGCCTTTGGGAGGTGTAGAATTGACCAATATTCTGACTATCTTATAGTCTTGTAATTTTGTCTCGGAACATACTGCTGTTACAATCAATATAATAACTCTGTGAACCAGAGCAATATCCTCTGAAGAGTCCTCACTTAGTCTTTGTAAGGATATATACTATACTGTTGTCTATCTTTGTAAGGGTAGATACTATACTGTTGTCTATCTTTGTAAGGCTAGATACTATAATGTTGTCTATCTTTGTAAGGGTACATACTATACTGTTGTCTATCTTTGTAAGGATAGATAGGATAGATACTATACTGTTGTCTATCTTTGTAAGGATAGATACTATACTGTTGTCTATCTCTGTAAGGATATATACTATACTGTTGTCTATCTTTGTAAGGATATATACTATACTGTTGTCTATCTTTGTAAGGCTAGATACTATACTGTTGTCTATCTTTGTAAGGGTACATACTATACTGTTGTCTATCTTTGTAAGGGTACATACTATACTGTTGTCTATCTTTGTAAGGATAGATAGGATAGATACTATACTGTTGTCTATCTTTGTAAGGATAGATACTATACTGTTGTCCAGTCTTTGTAAGGATATATACTATACTGTTGTCTATCTTTGTAAGGATAGATACTATACTGTTGTCTATCTTTGTAAGGATAGATACTATACTGTTGTCTATCTCTGTAAGGATATATACTATACTGTTGTCTATCTTTGTAAGGGTAGATACTATACTGTTGTCTATCTTTGTAAGGATAGATACTATACTGTTGTCCAATCTTTGTAAGGGTAGATACTATACTGTTGTCTATCTTTGTAAGGATAGATACTATACTGTTGTCTATCTCTGTAAGGATATATACTATACTGTTGTCTATCTTTGTAAGGATAGATACTATACTATTGTCTATCTTTGTAAGGATAGATACTATACTGTTGTCTATCTTTGTAAGGATAAATACTATACTGTTGTCTATCTTTGTAAGGGTATATACTATACTGTTGTCTATCTCTGTAAGGATAGATACTATACTGTTGTCTATCTTTGTAAGGATATATACTATACTGTTGTCTATCTTTGTAAGGATAGATACTATACTGTTGTCTATCTTTGTAAGTATAGATACTATACTGTTGTCTATCTCTGTAAGGATAGATACTATACTGTTGTCTATCTTTGTAAGGATAGATACTATACTGTTGTCTATCTTTGTAAGTATAGATACTATACTGTTGTCCAATCTTTGTAAGGGTAGATACTATACTGTTGTCCAGTCTGTGTAAGGATAGATACTATACTGTTGTCCAATCTTTGTAAGGATAGATACTATACTGTTGTCTATCTTTGTAAGGGTAGATACTATACTGTTGTCCAATCTTTGTAAGGATAGATACTATACTGTTGTCAATCTTTGTAAGGAGGGAGATACTATACTGTTGTCCAATCTTTGTAAGGATAGATACTATACTGTTGTCTATCTTTGTAAGGATAGATACTATAATGTTGTCTATCTTTGTAAGGATAGATACTATACTGTTGTCTATCTTTGTAAGGATAGATACTATACTGTTGTCTATCTTTGTAAGGATAGATACTATACTGTTGTCCAGTCTTTGTAAGGATATATACTATACTGTTGTCTATCTCTGTAAGGATAGATACTATACTGTTGTCTATCTTTGTAAGGATAGATACTATACTGTTGTCTATCTCTGTAAGGATAGATACTATACCGTTGTCCAATCTTTGTAAGGATAGATACTATACTGTTGTCTATCTCTGTAAGGATAGATACTATACTGTTGTCTATCTTTGTAAGGATAGATACTATACTGTTGTCAATCTCTGTAAGGGTATATACTATACCGTTGTCTATCTTTGTAAGGATAGATACTATACTGTTGTCCTATCTTTGTAAGGATAGATACTATACTGTTGTCTATCTTTGTAAGGATAGATACTATACTGTTGTCAATCTTTGTAGGGATAGATACTATACTGTTGTCTATCTTTGTAAGGATAGATACTATACTGTTGTCCTATCTTTGTAAGGATAGATACTATACTGTTGTCTATCTTTGTAAGGATATATACTATACTGTTGTCTATCTTTGTAAGGATAGATACTATACTGTTGTCTATCTTTGTAAGGATAGATACTATACTGTTGTCTATCTTTGTAAGGATAGATACTATACTGTTGTATATCTTTGTAAGGATAGATACTATACTGTTGTCTATCTTTGTAAGGATATATACTATCCTGTACGTTGTCCAATCTTTGTAAGGATAGATACTATACTGTTGTCTATCTTTGTAAGGATAGATACTATACTGTTGTCCAATCTTTGTAAGGATATATACTATACTGTTGTCTATCTCTGTAAGGATAGATACTATACTGTTGTCTATCTTTGTAAGGATAGATACTATACTGTTGTCTATCTTTGTAAGGATAGATACTATACTGTTGTCTATCTTTGTAAGGATAGATACTATACTGTTGTCTATCTTTGTAAGGATAGATACTATACTGTTGTCTATCTTTGTAAGGGTAGATACTATACTGTTGTCTATCTTTGTAAGGATAGATACTATACTGTTGTCTATCTTTGTAAGGATAGATACTATACTGTTGTCTATCTTTGTAAGGATAGATACTATACTGTTGTCCAATCTTTGTAAGGATAGATACTATACTGTTGTCTATCTCTGTAAGGATAGATACTATACTGTTGTCTATCTTTGTAAGGATATATACTATACTGTTGTCTATCTCTGTAAGGATAGTAGATACTATACTGTTGTCTATCTTTGTAAGGATATATACTATACTGTTGTCTATCTTTGTAAGGATAGATACTATACTGTTGTCTATCTCTATAAGGATAGATACTATACTGTTGTCTATCTCTATAAGGATAGATACTATACTGTTGTCTATCTCTATAAGGATAGATACTATACTGTTGTCTATCTCTATAAGGATAGATACTATACTGTTGTCTATCTTTGTAAGGATAGATACTATACTGTTTTGTATCTTTGTAAGGATAGATACTATACTGTTGTCCAATCTTTGTAAGGGTATATACTATACTGTTGTCTATCTTTGTAAGGATATATACTATACTGTTGTCTATCTTTGTAAGGATAGATACTATACTGTTGTCTATCTCTATTAGGGTAGATACTATACTGTTGTCTATCTTTGTAAGGATAGATACTATACTGTTGTCTATCTCTATAAGGATAGATACTATACTGTTGTCTATCTTTGTAAGGATAGATACTATACTGTTGTCTATCTTTGTAAGGATAGATACTATACTGTTGTCTATCTTTGTAAGGATAGATACTATACTGTTGTCTATCTTTGTAAGGGTAGATACTATACTGTTGTCTATCTTTGTAAGGATAGATAATATACTGTTGTCTATCTCTATAAGGATAGATAATATACTGTTGTCTATCTTTGTAAGGGTAGATACTATACTGTTGTCTATCTTTGTAAGGGTAGATACTATACTGTTGTCTATCTCTATAAGGATAGATAATATACTGTTGTCTATCTTTGTAAGGATAGATACTATACTGTTGTCTATCTTTGTAAGGATAGATACTATACTGTTGTCTATCTTTGTAAGGGTAGATACTATACTGTTGTCTATCTTTGTAAGGATAGATACTATACTGTTGTCCAATCTTTGTAAGGATAGATACTATACTGTTGTCTATCTCTGTAAGGATAGATACTATACTGTTGTCTATCTTTGTAAGGATAGATACTATACTGTTGTCTATCTTTGTAAGGATAGATACTATACTGTTGTCTATCTTTGTAAGGATAGATACTATACTGTTGTCTATCTTTGTAAGGATAGATACTATACTGTTGTCTATCTTTGTAAGGGTAGATACTATACTGTTGTCTATCTTTGTAAGGATAGATACTATACTGTTGTCTATCTTTGTAAGGATAGATACTATACTGTTGTCTATCTCTGTAAGGATAGATACTATACTGTTGTCCAATGTTTGTAAGGATAGATACTATACTGTTGTCCAATGTTTGTAAGGATAGATACTATACTGTTGTCTATCTTTGTAAGGATAGATACTATACTGTTGTCTATCTTTGTAAGGATAGATACTATACTGTTGTCTATCTTTGTAAGGATAGATACTATACTGTTGTCTATCTTTGTAAGGATAGATACTATACTGTTGTCTATCTTTGTAAGGATAGATACTATACTGTTGTCCAATGTTTGTAAGGATAGATACTATACTGTTGTCCAGTCTTTGTAAGGATATATACTATACTGTTGTCTATCTTTGTAAGGATAGATACTATACTGTTGTCTATCTCATTCCAGATTCATTGTTACCCTGAGGATTCTGTCCATTTTACCAGTTCCATCTGCCTACCATTACATTTTCCCTCCTAAACATCCTGTTATCATATCATCTCTTCCCTAATTGTCCATTAAGTCACTAATTGCTCTGCCTGTCCTTTTTCTATTCCTTAATTTTCTATATCTCACCTAGCCTATCAAATTTAGATTATTTTTCAAGGTGATGACTAAATAATTTACTCACTGTTTTGTACATGATTCAATACATATTAGAGGCAAGAAGAGATAAGTAGAGAAAATATGATGGTTGGTACCAGTGGATCTAGCTCTGGAGTTTCTAGCTTCTTGTTTATAAGGCCGTAACATCATCTAAGTTTATTTTAATGTTTGAAAAGATTTGGTGAACAGATATTTGCATGGGTGGGGGGATCTTGACGACTATACATCCTTCTTTCAATTGCCAAACTTGGTTAGAATTATCAGTATGAGATGTCTGCTTAATAGTAAATGCTTATTGGCACTGACTGACCTCTAGGGGCTTCAGAGGCCCAGGGCCAAAATGGGCTGAGTAAACTGAAAGTTCAAAACACTTCTTCTCAAGACCCAAATAAGGTAGAATTGAATTCTTTTCACAGATGGAAGGGTCTTAAGATGCTTTACCAAAATTGTGAATTTCATGACCCTGGGGTCTCACGTTTGCCCCTGCTGAGGGGTAAACTTTACTACAGTTTATATAGGGAAACCACATTTTTGACTATCATTTATTTGATATCTATTGGAATTCATTCTAACTTGGTTAACATTATCAGCATTGGAAGACAGCTTGATGGCATGCACATGTTCACACTGACTGAGCCCCAGGGGCTTTTGGGTGGGACAAAAATGGTCAAATTAACGGAAATATTTCAAATTAAACTCGGGTGACAGTAAAGGCCCATGGGTTAGGGATGGGGAAAACATCAGAGATGATAATCATTTTTATTGATGTATGGGATGGGGAACACATCAGAGATGAAAATAATTTTTAATGATGTATGGGATTGGGAACACATCAGAGATGAAAATAATTTTTAATGATGTATGGGATGGGGAACACATCAGAGATGAAAATAATTTTTAATGATGTATGGGATGGGGAACACATCAGAGATGAAAATAATTTTTATTGATGTAAGGGATGGGGAACACTTCAAAGTGTGTTTGTTTGTTTTTGTTTATTGATCGTCCTATTAACAGCCAGGGTCATCTAAGGACGTGCCAGGTTTTGGAGGTGGAAGAAAGCTGGAATACCCGGAGAAAAACAATGGCCTACGGTCAGTACCTGGCAACTGCCCCACATAGGTTTCGAACTCGCAACCCAGAGGTGGAGGGCTAGTGATAAAAGTGTCAGGACGCCTTAACCACACGGCCACCGCGGCCCCACACATCAGAGATGACCAACATTTTTATTGATGTAAGGGACAGATAACACATCAGAGATATTAATTCTCTTTAGTAATATAAGGAATGGGGAACGCATCAGAGATGATAATAATTTTTAATATGTAAGGGTCAAAGAACACATCAGATCTAGATGATGATAATCATTTTATCAATTTTAGTGATGTAAGGGATGGGGAACACATGAGTAAAAATGTATTACAAAGATATGACACAACACATGCATCAGGATCACTGACTTGAGGTACATTAAGGACCCTATATTGTCATATCTTATTTGTTTTTGTTTTTTGTTAGTGTTAAATATGATTCCAGGAGAAAAATTAAATTAGTAAAGAGCGTGGATATGATGGAAGCTGTATACAGCAGTTACATTTAGTGTCTATCAGACACAGTTTTACTGATGGAATATCTGTGTTTCCCTGTCAGGTCTAGGTCTACTTGAGAAATGTGAGCACCTCATTGATGCTGATGATGTTTGTCATGAATTATCAACAAAAAAAGATGGAGCAATATACAGATAGGATGAAGCAAACAGTTAGATAGAAAGTTGAAATATATCTATAAACTTCTTTCAAAAAGCTTGTATGACTCCTCTAATAAAAAGAGTATAACATATCAAATGTTACCAGAGGGTCCCCATAGGAGTGGCGTTATTCTGTTCTCCAAAATCATATAATAACATATCATACAACAAAGTTTATATCACCACAATTATACATTGTAACTAACAACTAAGTTCATATCATCATAATTATACATTGTAACTAACAACTAAGTTCATATCATCATAGTTATACATTGTAACTAACAACTAAGTTCATATCATCATAATTATACATTGTAACTAACAACAAGGTTTATATCTCCATAATTATACATTGTAACTAACAACAAGGTTTATATTTCCATAATTATACATTGTAACTAACCACAAGGTTTATATCTCTGTAACTAACAACAAGGTTGATATCACCACAATTATACATTGTAACTAACAACAAGCTTTATATCACCACAGGTATACATTGTAACTAACAACAATTCCATAATTATACATTTTAACTAACAACAAGGTTTATATCACCACAATAATACATTGTAACTAACAACAAGGTTTATATCACCACAATTATACATTGTAACTAACAACAAGCTTTATATCACCACAGGTATACATTGTAACTAACAACAAGGTTTATATCACCACAGGTATACATTGTAACTAACAACAATTCCATAATTAAACATTGTAACTAACAATAAGCTTTATATCACCACAGGTATACATTGTAACTAACAACAAGCTTTATATCACCACAGGTATACATTGTAACTAACAACAATTCCATAATTATACATTGTAACTAACAACAAGGTTTATATCACCACAATTATACATTGTAACTAACAACAAGGTTGATATCACAACATGCAGGTATACATTGTAACTAACAACAAGGTTTATATCACCACAATTATACATTGTAACTAACAACAAGGTTGATATCACCACAGGTATACATTGTAACTAACAACAAGGTTTATATCACCACAGGTATACATTGTAACTGACAACAAGGTTTATAATTCCATAATTATACATTGTAACTAACAACAAGGTTTACATCTCCATAATTATACATTGTAACTAACAACAAGGTTTATCATTCCTTAATTATACATTGTAACTAACAACAAGGTTTATAATTCCATAATTATACATTGTAACTAACAACATAGTTTATATCACCACAAGTATACATTGTAGCCAACAAGGTATGTACAACCATGATTATATACATGAAATATTATTTATGGCTAAAGAAATGATGTCTCAAATTATGAATGACATAATCATTACTTGCAATTTTAGTTTAAAATAAAAAAGTTGACTTTCGTGTGTCTGCATTGTATCTATATCTACTAATACAAAATGTCTGAATCAATACAGTACTGCCGTATCAATTCTATGATTGGTAGATTACATGCTTGCTTTTAAGTACCCTGACAATAAAAAGAATGTTGATGGAAATAATGACCATTTAGTGCCTGTTTGCATGCATATTGAAATCCATTGTTTTAAATTGGCATTAATTTGTATATATTGATTGATGATTCTGGTCTGAAAACTGTATATCTGTCTTGCCAGGGTTCATTATCACGAGACTTTGACATACATCAGCCTATTCTAACTGATATTGAAGCAAATCATGTTTGAAATCACTTGAGTCTTATAACTGTTTAGTATGGTGTCATGTGGTTGGCCCACTGCAAGTATGAAACTCCCTGATAACATACCAGTAGTACAGTGTATATCTCTAGTGTTTGAGGTTGATATGTCTTTTGTTAGAGCCAATGTGTCTAGTGTTTGAGTTTGATATGTCTTGTGTTAGAGCCCATGTGTCTAGTGTTTGAGTTTGATATATCTTTTGTTAGAGCCCATGTGTCTAGTGTTTGAGGTTGATATGTCTTTTGTTAGAGCCCATATGTCTAGTGTTTGAGTTTGATATGTCTTTTGTTAGAGCCCATGTGTCTAGTGTTTGAGTTTGATATGTCTTTTGTTAGAGCCAATATGTCTAGTGTTTGAGTTTGATATGTCTTTTGTTAGAGCCCATGTGTCTAGTGTTTGAGGTTTATATGTCTTATGTTAGAGCCCATATGTCTAGTGTTTGAGTTTGATATGTCTTTTGTTAGAGCCCATGTGTCTAGTGTTTGAGTTTGATATGTCTTTTGTTAGAGCCCATGTGTCTAGTGTTTGAGTTTGATATGTCTTTTGTTAGAGCCCATGTGTCTAGTGTTTGAGTTTGATATGTCTTTTATTAGAGCCCATGTGTCTAGTGTTTGAACTTGATATGTCTTTTGTTAGAGCCCATGTGTCTAGTGTTTGAGTTTGATATGTCTTTTATTAGAGCCCATGTGTCTAGTGTTTGAGGTTGATATGTCTTTTGTTAGAGCCCATGTGTCTAGTGTTTGAGTTTGATATGTCTTTTGTTAGAGCCCATATGTCTAGTGTTTGAGTTTGATATGTCTTTTGTTAGAGCCCATATGTCTAGTGTTTGAGTTTGATATGTCTTTTGTTAGAGCCAATGTGTCTAGTGTTTTAGTTTGATATGTCTTTTATTAGAGCCCATGTGTCTAGTGTTTGAGTTTGATATGTCTTTTGTTAGAGCCCATGTGTCTAGTGTTTGAGTTTGATATGTCTTTTGTTAGAGCCAATGTCTCTAGTGTTTGAGTTTGATATGTCTTTTGTTAGAGCCCATGTGTCTAGTGTTTGAGTTTGATATGTCTTTTGTTAGAGCCAATGTGTCTAGTGTTTGAGTTTGATATGTCTTGTGTTAGAGCCCATGTGTCTAGTGTTTGAGTTTGATATATCTTTTGTTAGAGCCCATATGTCTAGTGTTTGAGTTTGATATGTCTTTTGTTAGAGCCCATGTGTCTAGTGTTTGAGTTTGATATGTCTTTTGTTAGAGCCCATGTGTCTAGTGTTTGAACTTGATATGTCTTTTGTTAGAGCCCATGTGTCTAGTGTTTGAGTTTGATATGTCTTTTATTAGAGCCCATTTGTCTAGTGTTTGAGGTTGATATGTCTTTTGTTAGAGCCCATATCTCTAGTGTTTGAGTTTGATATGTCTTTTGTGAGAGCCAATATGTCTAGTGTTTGAGTTTGAATTGTCTTTTGTTAGAGCCCATGTGTCTAGTGTTTGAGTTTGATATGTCTTTTGTTAGAGCCCATGTGTCTAGTGTTTGAGGTTTATATGTCTTTTATTAGAGCCCATGTGTCTAGTGTTTGAGGTTGATATGTCTTTTGTTAGAGCCCATGTGTCTAGTGTTTGAGGTTTATATGTCTTTTGTTAGAGCCAATGTCTCTAGTGTTTGAGTTTGATATGTCTTTTGTTAGAGCCCATGTGTCTAGTGTTTGAGTTTGATATGTCTTTTGTTAGAGCCAATGTGTCTAGTGTTTTAGTTTGATATGTCTTTTGTTAGAGCCCATGTGTCTAGTGTTTGAGTTTGATATGTCTTATGTTAGAGCCAATGTGTCTAGTGTTTGAGTTTGATATTTCTTTTGTTAGAGCCCATGTGTCTAGTGTTTGAGTTTGATATGTCTCTTGTTAAAGCCCATGTGTCTAGTGTTTGAGTTTGATATGTCTTTTGTTAGAGCCCATGTCTCTAGTGTTTGAGTTTGATATGTCTTATGTTAGAGCCCATGTGTCTAGTGTTTGAGTTTGATATGTCTTTGTTAGAGCCCATGTGTCTAGTGTTTGAGTTTGATATGTCTCTTGTTAGAGCCCATGTGTCTTAGTGTTTGAGTTTGATATGTCTTTTGTTAGAGCCCATGTGCTCTAGTGTTTTGAGTTTGATATGTCTTTTGTTAGAGCCCATGTGTCTAGTGTTTGAGGTTTGATATGTCTTTTGTTAGAGCCCATGTGTCTAGTGTTTGAGTTTGATATGTCTTTTGTTAGAGCCCATGTGTCTAGTGTTTGAGGTTTATATGTCTTTTGTTAGAGCCCATGTGTCTAGTGTTTGAGTTTGATATTGTCTTTTGTTAGAGCCCATGTGTCTAGTGTTTGAGTTTGATATGTCTTTTGTTAGAGCCCATGTGTCTAGTGTTTGAGTTTGATATGTCTTTTGTTAGAGCCCATGTGTCTAGTGTTTGAGTTTGATATGTCTTTTGTTAGAGCCCATGTGTCTAGTGTTTGAGTTTGATATGTCTTTTGTTAGAGCCCATGTGTCTAGTGTTTGAGTTTGATATGTCTTTTATTAGAGCCCATGTGTCTAGTGTTTGAGTTTGATATGTCTTTTGTTAGAGCCCATGTGTCTAGTGTTTGAGTTTGATATGTCTTATGTTAGAGCCCATGTGTCTAGTGTTTGAGTTTGATATGTCTTTTGTTAGAGCCAATGTGTCTAGTGTTTGAGTTTGATATGTCTTTTGTTAGAGCCCATGTGTCTAGTGTTTGAGTTTGATATGTCTTTTGTTAGAGCCCATGTGTCTAGTGTTTGAGTTTGATATGTCTTTTGTTAGAGCCCATGTGTCTAGTGTTTGAGTTTGATATGTCTTTTGTTAGAGCCATGTGTCTAGTGTTTGAGTTTGATATGTCTTTTGTTAGAGCCCATGTGTCTAGTGTTTGAGTTTGATATGTCTTTTGTTAGAGCCAATGTGTCTAGTGTTTGAGTTTGATATGTCTTTTGTTAGAGCCCATGTGTCTAGTGTTTGAGTTTGATATGTCTTTTGTTAGAGCCATGTGTCTAGTGTTTGAGTTTGATATGTCTTTTGTTAGAGCCAATGTGTCTAGTGTTTGAGTTTGATATGTCTTTTGTTAGAGCCCATGTGTCTAGTGTTTGAGTTTGATATGTCTTTTGTTAGAGCCCATGTGTCTAGTGTTTGAGTTTGATATGTCTTTGTTAGAGCCCATGTGTCTAGTGTTTGAGTTTGATATGTCTTTTGTTAGAGCCCATGTGTCTAGTGTTTGAGTTTGATATGTCTTTTGTTAGAGCCCATGTGTCTAGTGTTTGAGGTTGATATGTCTTTGTTAGAGCCCATGTGTCTAGTG
Organism: Pecten maximus; assembly: GCF_902652985.1. Classification (NCBI taxonomy): domain Eukaryota; kingdom Metazoa; phylum Mollusca; class Bivalvia; order Pectinida; family Pectinidae; genus Pecten; species Pecten maximus. Next base: position 13,029,118 of record NC_047018.1, on the reverse strand, counting down.
TTTGAGTTTGATATGTCTTTTGTTAGAGCCCATGTGTCTCAGTGTGTTTGAGTTTGATATGTCTTTGTTAGAGCCCATGTGTCTAGTGTTTGAGTTGAATTGTCTTTTGTTAGAGCCAATTGTGTCTAGTGTTTGAGTTTGATATGTCTTTTGTTAGAGCCCATGTGTCTAGTGTTTGAGTTTGATTATGTCTTTGTTAGAGCCATGTGTCTAGTGTTTTGAGGTTTATATGTCTTATGTTAGAGCCCATGTGTCTAGTGTTTGAGTTTGATATGTCTTTTGTTAGAGCCAATGAGTCTAGTGTTTGAGTTTGATATGTCTTTTGTAGAGAGCCATGTGTCTAGTGTTTGAACTTGATATGTCTTTTGTTAGAGCCCATGTGTCTAGTGTTTGAGTTTGATATGTCTTTTATTAGAGCCCATGTGTCTAGTGTTTGAGTTTGATATGTCTTTTGTTAGAGCCAATGTGTCTAGTGTTTGAGTTTGATATGTCTTTTGTTAGAGCCCATGTGTCTAGTGTTTGAGTTTGAATTGTCTTTTGTTAGAGCCCATGTGTCTAGTGTTTGAGTTTGATATGTCTTTTGTTACAGCCCACGTGTCTAGTGTTTGAGTTTGATATGTCTTTTGTTAGAGCCCATATGTCTAGTGTTTGAGTTTGATATGTCTTTTGTTAGAGCAAATGTGTCTAGTGTTTGAGGTTGATATGTCTTTGTTAGAGCCAATGTGTCTAGTGTTTGAGTTTGATATGTCTTTTGTTAGAGCAAATGTGTCTAGTGTTTGAGTTTGATATGTCTTTTGTTAGAGCCCATGTGTCTAGTGTTTGAGTTTGATATGTCTTTTGTTAGAGCAAATGTGTCTAGTGTTTGAGGTTGATATGTCTTCTGTTTGAGCCCATGTGTCTAGTGTTTGAACTTGATATGTTTTTGTTAGAGCTTTTTGTGGCATATAATGTATATGAATGTATATGTTAGCAGTCTGTTGGCAGGGATTTGCATGCCGGTTGTTTTTCATGGAAAAATCAAATTTCATTAAATATTTGTCAGCATGTTGGTGGCCCTTGTCTCACTCACACTGGAACAATTAATAAATTGGATAAAAATGGAACTGTTTCTTTTGAAATTGCAAGAAGTGACTTATCAAATATGGCATTTATAACTTCTCGGTCCACAATTTTATCCAGTAGAGTACAAAGACCTACAAACCTAGGTGTTTATTTGATTCAAAAATATAGATTGTACAGTAATGAGATGGCATAAAAATCTGTCCTTGATCTTATCTGTCTGACACGATACAATAGACAAAACCATTAAAAGGCTGCTGATGGAGCTGTACCTATGTAGTTATTACATGGGTGGTTTTTACAGATTTAACATCTTAGCCAGGGTCATATAAGGGTGGGTGTCAAGGAGACACCTAGCCAGGGTAATATAAGGATGGGTGTCAAGGAGACCCTAGCCAGGGTCATATAAGGATGGGTGTCAAGGAGACCCTAGCCAGGGTCATATAAGGATGGGTGTCAAGGAGACCCTAGCCAGGGTCATATAAGGATGGGTGTCAAGGAGACACCTAGCCAGGGTCATAAGAGGAATCGGGTGTCAAGGAGACACCTAGCCAAATGTCATGATGGGACAGGTGTAGAAGAGACACTTACCAAGGGTCATATGAGGGCAGGAGTTTATTACATTCATGAATACCATACAAAGAGTTCATGTACAAGTTTGTGAGAAAAATGAAACAAAAAGTGATGTTATATTATTCCATTAAGTGATTCAGCTTAGTGTATTTCAAACATCACTAGACTAAATGTATGACTAGGGAGGACATCACAGCTGTAGGTTTAGAGGTTGATTCACCAAATAAGTGACTAGGGAGGACATCACAGCTGTAGGTGTAGAGGTTGATCAGACCAAATAAGTGACTAGGGAGGACATTAGAGGTTGATTCACCAAATAAGTGACTAGGGAGGACATCACAGCTGTAGGTGTAGAGGTTGATCAGACCAAATAAGTGACTAGGGAGGACATCACAGCTGTAGGTGTAGAGGTTGATCAGACCAAATAAGTGACTAGGGAGGACATCACAGCTGTAGGTGTAGAGGTTGATCAGACCAAATAAGTGACTAGGGAGGACATCACAGCTGTAGGTGTAGAGGTTGATCAGACCAAATAAGTGACTAGGGAGGACATCACAGCTGTAGGTGAGAGGTTGATCAGACCAAATAAGTGACTAGGGAGGACATCACAGCTGTAGGTGTAGAGGTTGATCAGACCAAATAAGTGACTAGGGAGGACATCACAGCTGTAGGTGTAGAGGTTGATCAGACAAAATAAGTGACTAGGGAGGACATCACAGCTGTAGGTGTAGAGGTTGATCAGACCAAATAAGTGACTAGGGAGGACATCACAGCTGTAGGTTTAGAGGTTGATCAGACCAATAAGTGACTAGGGAGGACATCACAGCTGTAGGTGTAGAGGTTGATCAGACCAAATAAGTGACTAGGGAGGACATCACAGCTGTAGGTGAAGAGGTTGATCAGACCAAATAAGTGACTAGGGAGGACATCACAGCTGTAGGTGTAGAGGTTGATCAGACCAAATAAGTGACTAGGGAGGACATCACAGCTGTAGGTGAAGAGGTTGATCAGACCAAATAAGTGACTAGGGAGGACATCACAGCTGTAGGTGTAGAGGTTGATCAGACCAAATAAGTGACTAGGGAGGACATCACAGCTGTAGGTGTAGAGGTTGATAAGACCAAATAAGTGACTAGGGAGGACATCACAGCTGTAGGTGTAGAGGTTGATCAGACCAAATAAGTGACTAGGGAGGACATCACAGCTGTAGGTGAAGAGGTGAATTCACCAAATAAGTGACCTAACAGGACATCTCAGCTGTAGGTGAAGAGGTTGATAAGACCAAATAAGTGACTAGGGAGGACATCACAGCTGTAGGTGTAGAGGTTGATCAGACCAAATAAGTGACTAGGGAGGACATCACAGCTGTAGGTGTAGAGGTTGATAAGACCAAATAAGTGACTAGGGAGGACATCACAGCTGTAGGTGTAGAGGTTGATCAGACCAAATAAGTGACTAGGGAGGACATGACAGCTGTAGGTGAAGAGGTTGATCAGACCAAATGTAAGTGACTAGGGAGGACATCACAGCTGTAGTTGAAGAGGTTGATCAGACCAAATAAGTGACCTAAGAGGACATCACAGCTGTAGGTGTAGAGGTTGATCAGACCAAATAAGTGACCTAAGAGGACATCACAGCTGTAGGTGTAGAGGTTGATCAGACCAAATAAGTGACCTAAGAGGACATCACAGCTGTAACCAGGGAAGAACACAGATTGAAGGAGCCAGTGAGGAAATCTGTTTCAAAATTTCCATTCTTGGAATTTCCCTGTTTATAAGCTTCAGTGAATCTATCAAGATAATGGTCATCAATTGTCATGTGACATATTTAAAAAAAAAAAATACAAATCAGTTACCTCTGAAACAAAGACCCACATGAATTTGTCACTAACTATCGTGACAGGTATCATTATATCTAGGATAGTTTGATGGTACCCAGACAAGTACCAGGGCAGCATTACATTCCTGTCCATAGTGCTGGAACATATGATGGTAGATTCTGTTCTAGGTAACTGATAGCTGAATAAGCTTATAACTTATTTGTTGGAGGTAAACATTATAATGATAATGATATACTAGTAATTTACATGTTATAATACTAGACCCAGACATTTTCACTTTGAACGCCTTAATTCCAATATATAAGTTATAGTAATTTTCTACAGTAATCCTCATTGGTCTGATTTGTTTTGACAGTGGTATCATAGCTTTGTCCAACATGTTGAAAAGGTATTAAGGCATCATTTCTTCAGATCCACAAAGCTACTGACTGCATGGTGATGAAGTGTTAAAATTGTCTTTTTCTGACATATTACGCCAACTAGACAGTGGAAGTGTATTGTGTGATTGATTATATAGATAAATTGTGTCAATCACGACTAATAGCATCAGTATAGGGATCAGAGAACTGTGTGTTACTGTGTCACGCTCCCACAGACTTCAGTTTTTTATTGGTGGAGATTAATGGATTTTAATGGATTTTTCATGTTCAGGTGCTATAATTTATTGATAATTTTATTGGGACAAAATTTCTGTTGTTTAGCTGTGAAATTAAGAGAGCTTGCCTGAGTCTAACCTACATTCTATGAAGGAGTAGGATTTTAACTGTCATCTAAATTCATCCATTAGCTCTACCAAAAAACATTTACCTGCAAACAATCATTCTTGTTAAGGATCTTTGGACTATAATAACAACTCAATTGTCTGGGTATTTTGTCTTCAATTAATCCACATTTGACATGGATGTCACTCAATTGTCAACAATTGATACTGTATTTGACATGGATCAATATCAATTGTTTGTCAGAGACTCCAAGTTTGACATGGAGGTCACTTGTCTAAAGTAGACTCCATATTTGACATGGAGGTCACTTGTCTAGACTCTTTATTCGACATGGATGTCACTTTTCTAGACTCCGTATTTGACATGGAGGTCACTTTTCTACAGTAGACCCCATATTTGACATGGATGTCACTTTTCTACAGAAGACCCCATATTTGACATGGAGGTCACTTGTCTAGACTCCATATTTGACATGGAGGTCACTTTTCTACAGTAGACCCCATATTTGACATGGAGGTCACTTTTCTAGACTCCATATTTGACATGGAGGTCACTTGTCTAGACTCCATATTTGACATGGAGGTCACTTGTCTAGACTCCATATTTGACATGGAGGTCACTTGTCTAGACTCCATATTTGACATGGATGTCACTTTTCTTGACTCCATATTTGACATGGAGGTCACTTGTCTAGACTCCATATTTGACATGGCGGTCACTTTTTTCTACAGTAGACACCATATTTGACATGGAAGTCACTTGTCTAGACTCCATATTTGACATGGATGTCACTTTTCTTGACTCCATATTTGACATGGAGGTCACTTGTCTAGACTCCATATTTGACATGGAGGTCACTTGTCTAGACTCCATATTTGACATGGAGGTCACTTGTCTAGACTCCATATTTGACATGGATGTCCCTTTTCTTGACTCCATATTTGACATGGCGGTCACTTTTTTCTACAGTAGACACCATATTTGACATGGAAGTCACTTGTCTAGACTCCATATTTGACATGAAGGTCACTTTTCTACAGTAGACCCCATATTTGACATGGAGGTCATTTTTCTAGACACCATATTTGACATGGAAGTCACTTGTCTAGACTCCATATTTGACATGAAGGTCACTTTTCTACAGTAGACCCCATATTTGACATGGAGGTCATTTTTCTAGACTCCATATTTGACATGGATGTCACTTGTCTAGACTCCATATTTGACATGGATGTCACTTTTCTAGACTCCATATTTGACATGAAGGTCACTTTTCTACAGTAGACCCCATATTTGACATGGAGGTCATTTTTCTAGACTCCATATTTGACATGGATGTCACTTGTCTAGACCCCATATTTGACATGGAGGTCACTTTTCTAGACTCCATATTTGACATGAAGGTCACTTTTCTACAGTAGACCCCATATTTGACATGGAGGTCATTTTTCTAGACTCCATATTTGACATGGATGTCACTTGTCTAGACTCCATATTTGACATGGATGTCACTTTTCTAGACTCCATATTTGACATGAAGGTCACTTTTCTACAGTAGACCCCATATTTGGCATGGAGGTCATTTTTCTAGACTCCATATTTGACATGGATGTCACTTGTCTAGACCCCATATTTGACATGGAGGTCACTTTTCTAGACTCCATATTTGACATGGAGGTCACTTGTCTAGACTCCATATTTGACATGGAGGTCATTTTTCTAGACTCCATATTTGACATGGATGTCACTTGTCTAGACTCCATATTTGACATGGATGTCACTTTTCTAGACTCCATATTTGACATGAAGGTCACTTTTCTACAGTAGACCCCATATTTGACATGGAGGTCATTTTTCTAGACTCCATATTTGACATGGATGTCACTTGTCTAGACCCCATATTTGACATGGAGGTCACTTTTCTAGACTCCATATTTGACATGGAGGTCACTTGTCTAGACTCCATATTTGACATGGAGGTCACTTTTCTAGACTCCATATTTGACATGGAGGTCACTTGTCTAGACTCCATATTTGACATGGAGGTCACTTGTCTAGACTCCATATTTGACATGGAGGTCACTTGTCTAGACTCCATATTTGACATGGATGTCACTTTTCTAGACTCCATATTTTTGACATGAAGGTCACTTTTCTACAGTAGACCCCATATTTGCCATGGAGGTCACTTTTCTAGACTCCATATTTGACATGGATGTCACTTGTCTACACTGTTCAACTATTTTGAATTATAGTGTTCAGACATTCAGGTTACTATGACCATGGCATAGATGGTATGATAAAAATCGATTGTGTCTGATCAGACACTGTTACATTCCAGGATTTGTCTGTGATAACACATCAAATTTACATGAGATATACCTGTATTAAGATTGGTCTGTGCCATTACTTATTCAACCAGATAGCACACAGCTTTGTTCATTTTTTGTCACAGACTTTGCTCTTGATATTAAACATTAATGACAGTTGTCATGCTTATTATAGGAAATTGGCTTCTGTCAGAGAGTTTACAAGTCTTAATACCTAACATGGAGATTATCATGGAGGCAATAATCAGCAATGTACTTGTTGCTGGAGTTCCTAATAAATGGAGGGGGATATTGGGAATATCACAGCATACATGTGTATCAGTCCATGAGCTGTACACTTTACTCTGTAAATGGAGGTCACTTGTTCAATCCATGAGTTTCTAGGTTATACTTTTTGATTATTCTGAGTGAAATGACATTCTTAAATTTATAAAAAGCATCAAGATCTTTGAATTTTAGTGGTAACAAATATACACCAGATGACTGTGGTAACTTAGATTCACCAGGTGACAGTGGTAACTAAGATACACAAGGTGATTGTGGTAACTAAGATACACCAGATGATAATGGTAACTTAGATTCACCAGGTGACAGTGATAACTAAGATACACCAGATGACAGTGGTAACTAAGATACACCAGATGACAGTGGTAACTAAGATACACCAGATGATAATGGTAACTAAGATACACCAGGTGACAGTGGTAACTAAGATACACCAGGTGACAGTGGTAACTAAGATACACCAGGTGACAGTGGTAACTAAGATACACCAGATGACAGTGGTAACTAAGATACACCAGATGATTGTGGTAACTAAGATTCACCAGATGACAGTGGTAACTTTGATACACCGGGTGACAGTGGTAACTAAGATACACCAGGTGATTGTGGTAACTATGATACACCAGATGATAATTGTAACTAAGATACACCAGGTGACAGTGGTAACTATGATAGACCAGGTGACCTGGAGAATGAGGAATGTTTACTGGATGTTGAGAATGTTTAATGATGGATATTTTCTAGATGTGGAGAAAGTTTATTGGAGGGTGGTAATTGTTTACTTGAGGGTGGAGAATGTTAACTGGATGTGGAGAATGTTTACTGGAGGATTGAGAATGATTACTGGAGAAGGATAATTTTAAATGGATGTGAAGAATGTTTATTGGAGAATGGGGAAATGTTAATTTGAGGATCGAGATTGTTAAATGGATGTGGAGAATGTTTACTAGAGAATGGGGAATGTTAACTTGAGGGTTAAGATCTTGAGAATGTTTATTGGAGGATGGGGAATGTTTACTGGAGGATGGGAAATGTTTACTTGAGGGTTGAGAACGTTTATTGGGAGGATGGAGAATGTTTATTGGAGGATGGAGAATGTTTATTGGGAGGATGGAGAATGTTTATTGTAGGATGGAGAATGTTTATTGGAGGATGGGGAATGTTTATTTGAGGATGGGGAATGTTTATTGGAGGATGGAGAATGTTTATTGTAGGATAGAGAATGTTAATTGGAGGATGGGGAATGTTTATTGGAGGATGGAGAATGTTTATTGGAGGATGGAGTATGTTTATTGGAGGATGGGGAATGTTTATTGGAGGATGGAGAATGTTTATTGTAGGATAGAGAATGTTTATTGGAGGATGGGGAATGTTTATTTGAGGATGGGAAATGTTTATTGGAGGATGGAGTATGTTTATTGGAGGATGGGGAATGTTTATTGGAGGATGGAGAATATTTATTGGAGGATGGAGAATGTTTATTGTAGGATGGAGTATGTTTATTGGAGGATGGAGAATGTTTATTGGAGGATGGAGAATGCTTATTGGAGGATGGAGAATGTTAATTGGAGGATGGAGAATGTTTATTGGAGGATGGAGAATGTTTATTGGAGGATGGAGTATGTTTATTGGAGGATGGGGAATGTTTACTTGAGGATGGGGAATGTTATCCGGAAGGCAGCGAATGTTTACTGATGGGGAATGTTTACTGATGGAGAATGTTTCCTGATGGAGAAAAATTACTTGAAGGTAGCGAATGTTTCCTGATGGAGAAAGTTTACTTGAAGGTAGCGAATGTTTACTGATGGGGAATGTTTACTGATGGAGAAAATTTACTTGAAGGTGGGGAATGTTTACTGATTGAGAATGTTTACTGATGGGGAATGTTTACTGATGGGGAATGTTTTCTGATGGAGAATGTTTACTGATGGAGAATGTTTTCTGATGTAGAATGTTTACTGATGGAGAATGTTTACTGATGGGGAATGTTTACTGATGGGGAATGTTTTCTGATGTAGAATGTTTACTGATGGAGAATGTTTACTGATGGGGAATGTTTTCTGATGGAGAATGTTTACTGATGGGGAATGTTTACTGATGGGGAATGTTTTCTGATGGGGAATGTTTACTGATGGGGAATGTTTTCTGATGGAGAATGTTTACTGATGGGGAATGTTTACTGATGGGGAATGTTTTCTGATGGGGAATGTTTTCTGATGGAGAATGTTTCCTGGATGTGTAGAATAAGATAATACCTTATTGAGGGAAGAATGATGCATAAATTTACTGCCTGAAAATGTTTACTAGAGTAATGAAATTGTTTACTTGGATGATTTACAAGGAGAAAGATTTGTTTCTTAAATATTTCAACAATCAGTTATTTTTGACAGAAAAATTCAGAACAAGGTGTAATGCAAGTATCTGGACTGAGAAGGAGATTGAAAGTAATTCGGCTTTTGGTATTGCATTTGTTGGAAAGACATCAGTCAATATTCAATGATGGAAGAGAAGGGAGAATATTGAATTGGGCACACAACACAGTTTGGTTGTTTTACACAGTGTAAAGCCAAAAATAGGCATGGCACCTTTAAATACCAATTAGTGAGAGAAATGCTGGTAATTATCTCTGGAAAATCTACAGCAGTGATATCCTTAAATTTTTACACTACTCAGGGATAATTAGTACCTTCCTAATTATTTGTTGATGGGATACAGCTCATGGATTTACATTCATCATACATGTAACTTTAACATCGTGTTTGCCTGATGATTGCTGGGTATTTCTGTGTAATTGTAGGTAAGAGGGTACACCTGTAGCTAGCTGTCAGCATTCTCATCTTTTTAAGGTAAAGCTTCTACTAAAAATCTTGCATTACAAACTGAAAAATCTCAACTTAACCATTATGATATTACTTTATCTCCCCAGTACCACAAATGTTAGCTAGTGCTATGGCATTTTATAAATTATCAGTCAAATGTTCCTTCAACAACTTCTACAAAATTTTTGAACTGGGTAGATAAATCAATTGACATACTGTCAAGGTCATCAAGTTAAAAGATTTCTTATCAAATGTCACTGTATTATGAAATGAAAAAGCTATATAAACAACTAAAACGCAAAAATCTAGATTGACAGCAACCAACAAAACAAAATTCCAGAGTTGTAAAGGACAAAATCCTCAACAAGACTGAAAACTCTAGGTCAGTACCCACTAACAAAACTCTAGGTCAGTACCCACTAACAAAACTCTATGTCAGTACCCACTATCAAAACTCTAGGTCAGTACCCACTAACAAAACTCTAGGTCAGAACCCACTAACAAAACTCTATGTCAGTACCCACTAACAAAACTCTATGTCAGTACCCACTAACAAAACTCTAGGTCAGAACCCACTAACAAAACTCTAGGTCAGTACCCACTATCAAAACTCTAGGTCAGAACCCACTAACAAAACTCTAGGTCAGTACCCACTAACAAAACTCTAGGTCAGTACCCACTAACAAAACTCTAGGTCAGTACCCACTAACAAAACTCTAAAATTGTAAGGGACAAAATCCTTCCTCAACCAGACTGAAAAAATCCAGACAATGAGAACCTTACTGAACACAACACCAAAATCTATACAGAAGCCATTCCCTGTTGTTGTCCTCCATAACGGCCCTGTTTATGTTAATGACTTGTCTCTGTGTTTGGTTGACGAATGGTATACATTTCAACTTGATTAAGGCAGCAGCCTCTGAATTTGTTCTTGTTAAATTTTGAGTTTATAGATTTCAGATGGTAGTAGGTGATTGTCTGGTTCTACAGAAGTAAGTCAATACAGTTGTACGTTATCAGGCAACACAGATGATGTTCCACAAATTCTGTTTGTACTCACACTGATTGTCAACTCCTGCAAAATGAAATTGATTTTAACATCGGAATCCAATTTGCAAAAATTTTCTTGAGATGTAAACGATTTGTTTTGATAATGAGGATATATGTGTTTTACAATTGGTTTCTGTTCAGCATTTATCAATATTAGCATCGTTGTCATTTTAATTCCATCAGTTCATTTTCCGTGTGCACTTATTTACTTGCACTTCAGTAACATCCCATAATATCCTGATACAACATGATTTGAGTTTTTATGTTTGCCCAATCAGCCTGGATTAACTGTGTTTTCCTGTGATCACACGAGCCAAGTGGAACAGCTAGCTTCATTGTAACACTGCTGACTACTTTCTGACTGCTGGTTGGAGCACCAAGTAACCGCTCTCAGAGTGATCTTGTACCTCTTTCCACAAATTCATTTAAGCCGCTTCTGTCCACAAATTCACAAAAGCTTAAGCCAGTAGAACTCTGAACATCTCTGAATCCTTCTTCATTTATATTCAAGACAGCTAAGCTGAACTAGAACTATCTCTGAAGCCCTGTACACTAATTCACAAGGCTAAGTTGAAACCTGAACACCTGTTAAGCCCTGTTCACTAATTCACAAGGCTAAGTTGAAACCTGAACACCTGTTAAGCCCTGTTCACTAATTCACAAGGCTAAGTTGAAACCTGAACACCTGTTAAGCCCTGTTCACTAATTCACAAGGCTAAGTTGAAACATGAACACCTGTTAAGCCCTGTTCACTAATTCACAAGGCTAAGTTGAAACCTGAACACCTGTTAAGCCCTGTTCACTAATTCACAAGGCTAAGTTGAAACATGAACATCTGTTAAGCCCTGTTCACTAATTCACAAGGCTAAGTTGAAACATGAACATCTGTTAAGCCCTGTTCACTAATTCACAAGGCTAAGTTGAAACCTGAACACCTGTTAAGCCCTGCTCACTAATTCACAAGGCTAAGTTGAAACATGAACATCTGTTAAGCCCTGTTCACTAATTCACAAGGCTAAGTTGAAACCTGAACACCTGTTAAGCCCTGCTCACTAATCCACAAGGCTAAGTTGAAACATGAACACCTGTTAAGCCCTGTTCACTAATTCACAAGGCTAAGTTGAAACATGAACACCTGTTAAGCCCTGTTCACTAATTCACAAGGCTAAGTTGAAACCTGAACACCTGTTAAGCCCTGTTCACTAATTCACAACAGCTGGTTTGAACTCTGAACAGCTCTGTTTACTAATTCATGACACACTGGACACAACTGAACATATCTGTAGTCAATTCAATGCGAACACGCCATTCTTCTGATAACTTGATTTGTTCTTTAAAAGCCAAGACAGGAAAAGAAACGGAATTTGGCTTTGCAACATTTAGTGGATTGATGTGTTTTTATTGACATGGCTGTATTGTGAGGTGATGATGTCTGTTAAAGGACATTGTGTAATGGCTGAGGGCAAACAACAGGTCTTAATGAATTAATTAGGAGGATATCCTCACATTTGTAGATAACACATTACCGTAAATATCCTGGTGATCAAAACAGACTGGCTGTTACCATCAATTCCTGTACACAGTTAACATTTCTTCTGGTTGTTTAAATGACAGAGAAGACCAATAAAAATCATTCCTAAGGACTACATATTCAACATAAGTTCGAATAAAACCAAAATGACAATTGATAAAAAGTATAGCTTTGTACACATCCTAGAACTCCGTATTGGCTTATGGTTGTAAAACTTAATAATGAATTACTTGGTATTTGTTTTCAACTCTGAAAAATCTGCTTTAATAACCAATGTTCAAACTCCATGTGGTTAAGTTTTTAAGTGATTCAGTCAACTTGGAGTACTCTAACTGAGGAGTCTCAAGCAGTTGCCATCCTTTGGGTAATTGGGGCCGATTGATTATTTCACAGTTAACAGTTAACTTACATCAATGGATTCTTAATTTGTCCTCAGATGGAAAATCCTATGTATATCTGTAATGCATGCTTCAAGTTAATTTAACTATGGAGGAAGGGTATACAGAATAGAATACAAAATAAAGCCCCCTATATATGGTGAGACTAGGCGAGATAGTGGACAGACCATTGTTGTGTTTGAAGACAAAGATCTAGTAATTATAACTACTGGTCTGAAGTGACACTAGTACATGCCAACCCTCGGATGTTGATTTGTAATTGGGTGTTCACCAGCTCGGAAATGTCCATGTCCATGGAATTAATTGCTTGAAAGTAAAGAATAAACGGCTCTTGTTCTGTGTATTAATTGCTGTACAACACAAACAGTGGTAGGATATTGGCCACAGCCACATCCGCTGGTACTGCTGCAGCCATTACTTTGTTACTGTATAACAGGCTCACCTACTATAAATTTGTGTAGCTACCTAAAATTTAGTTAGCTTTTATTTCATTATCTCTCAAGGATACATAATAGTTAACTTCCTAGATATCATATATACATACTGACGTTAACTAGCAATTAACAACCACTATTGATTTAGTAAAGGTGTAAATTCTCTCTATATCCTTTCTCAACTGTGACTCTCTCATGAGATTGTTAATCAGTACAGCTACTCTCATGATGAGATTGTTAATCAGTACTGATACTCTCTCATGAGATTGTTAATCAGTATAGCTACTCTCTCATCATGAGATTGTTAATCAGTACAGCTACTCTCTTATCATGAGATTGTTAATCAGTACAGCTACTCTCTTATCATGAGATTGTTAATCAGTACTGCTACTCTCTCATGAGATTGTTAATCAGTACTGCTACTCTCTCATGAGATTGTTAATCAGTACTGCTTCTCTCTCATGAGATTGTTAATCAGTACTGCTACTCTCTCATCATGAGATTGTTAATCAGTACTGCTACTCTCATCATGAGATTGTTAATCAGTATAGCTACTCTCTCATCATGAGATTGTTAATCAGTACAGCTACTCTCTTATCATGAGATTGTTAATCAGTACTGCTACTCTCTCATGAGATTGTTAATCAGTACTGCTACTCTCTCATGAGATTGTTAATCAGTACTGCTACTCTCTCATGAGATTGTTAATCAGTACTGCTACTCTCTCATGATGAGATTGTTAATCAGTACTGCTACTCTCTCATCATGAGATTGTTAATCAGTACTGCTACTCTCTCATGAGATTGTTAATCAGTACTGCTACTCTCTCATGAGATTGTTAATCAGTACTGCTACTCTCTCATGAGATTGTTAATCAGTACTGCTACTCTCTCATGAGATTGTTAATCAGTACAGCTACTCTCTCATGAGATTGTTAATCAGTACTGCTACTCTCTCATGAGATTGTTAATCAGTACTGCTACTCTCTCATGAGATCGTTAATCAGTACTGCTACACTCTCAAGAGATTGTTAATCAGTACTGCTACTCTCTCATGAGATCGTTAATCAGTACTGCTACTCTCTCAGGAGATTGTTAATCAGTACTGCTACTCTCTCATGAGATCGTTAATCAGTACAGCTACTCTCTCATGAGATCGTTAATCAGTACAGCTACTCTCTCATGAGATCGTTAATCAGTACTGCTACTCTCTCATGAGATTGTTAATCAGTACTGCTACTCTCTCATGAGATTGTTAATCAGTACTGCTACTCTCTCATGAGATTGTTAATCAGTACTGCTACTCTCTCATGAGATCGTTAATCAGTACAGCTACTCTCTCATGAGATCGTTAATCAGTACAGCTACTCTCTCATGAGATTGTTAATCAGTACAGCTACTCTCTCATGAGATTGTTAATCAGTACTGCTACTCTCTTATGAGATTGTTAATCAGTACTGCTACTCTCTCATCATGAGATTGTTAATCAGTACTGCTACTCTCTCATGAGATTGTTAATCAGTACAGCTACTCTCTCATGAAATTGTTAATCGGCACTGCTACTCTCTCATGAGATTGTTAATCAGTACTGATACTCTCTCATGAGATTGTTAATCAGTACTGCTACTCTCTCATGATGAGATTGTTAATCAGTACTGCTACTCTCTCATCATGAGATTGTTTAGCAGTACTGCTGTGCTGATCATTAGAATTAAGCACTTGTTTCACTGATCATTGAATTTTGCTGTACTGATCATGACATATTTTAGAACTGCTGAGTGGATCATGAGACAAATCGGTATTACTGCTCTCGTAATGAGAATTCGGTAAAGCTGATATAATGTTGAGATAAATTAGCATGCTGACCAATCAGGTTAATAAACCAAACTAAGCTGATCTGATCTGTTGATTAAATATGAATTATTATAGAATTGATGTGAAGAAATCAATGTTTGTATATATATATATATATGTAGACTAAGGCAGGTCCTAATCTGTTGCTACAACATCTCCACATCATAAATACACATGTATAATTAAATTGTGTAAAGCTTGTCTGCAGGATGGTGTTATCATCGGCTGGACCAGCTGATACAAATATCACATTGGTTACTACCTCCTTCACAAGTAAGCAACTTTCTTCTTGAGACCGAGACAGATCGCCACTTACATGACTGAACACATAGATATAAACAATTGATTATCACTCAAAACAGGTAAATACACCTCACCACTGACCAGACAGGTAAATATATATCACCACTGACAAGACAGGTAAATATATATCACCACTGACAAGACAGGTAAAACACATCACCGTAAAACACATCACCACTGACAAGACAGGTAAAAACACATCACCACTGACAAGACAGGTAAAAACATACCACCACTGACAAAACAGGTAAATATATATCACCACTGACAAGACAGGTAAAACACATCACCACTGACAAGACAGGTAAAACACATCACCACTGACAAGACAGGTAAAACACATCACCACTGACAAGACAGGTAAAAAACAATCACCACTGACAAGACAGGTAAAAACAGATCACCACTGACAAGACAGGTAAAAACATACCACCACTGACAAAACAGGTAAATATATATCACCACTGACAAAATAGGTAAATATATATCACCACTGACAAAACAGGTAAATATATATATCACCACTGACAAGACAGGTAAATATATATCACCACTGCCAGGCAGGTAAAATATATATCACCACTGACAAAATAGGTAAATATATATCACCACTGACAAAACAGGTAAATATATATCACCACTGACAAGACAGGTAAATATATATCACCACTGACAAGACAGGTAAAAACACATCACCACTGACAAAATAGGTAAATATATATCACCACTGACAAAACAGGTAAACATACATGCCATACCTCACGGCATGAGACAATATCTCCCTTATTTTCAAGTCATTTATTTCCTCCCGGGAGGAGAGCCCGTATTCCGGTACTTTTGTAATTCCCTCCGGTATTTTTGCCGACACCATTTTTGTTTACAATTCAGTAGTTTTTCTCGCGAGATTTAATGAGATTTGGCTAAATTTAGCGATCACGTGATCCATCTGTTCACGTGATCACTCAATCAAAATGGCGCCTGTTGGACACGGCTTTCACACGAAGCTCTGGCTAGTGTAATGTTTGCGCTAGAATATATATCACCATGAAATAAAGGCAAGTCGCTTACAAACAACTTGAACCCTCTTTGCTAACAGACTTGAATTATTGTTTGTTTTCTTTTAGGACCATACTTTGATGATGGTAATTGATACAGAGCCTCATGGTCAGACGGAAAATCACACGTTTTTCATATAATGTGTATCATGGATCAGTGATAGTAAGATGAAATCCGATATTTTCTTTTAGAAAACCATCAAAATTAGCACATCTGTTGGTCATAGTGGTCAATCATGATGTTTACAATGACGGTACCATCCATGACAGAAACAATATACAAAATCTAGAATAAAATATATTTCACCACTGACAAGACAGGTAAAAACATACCACCACTGCATGACAAAACAGGTAAATATATATCACCACTGACAAGACAGGTACATACGTGTACATTTGTATGTAGATTACAGAGTTATGTCCCTTAACAGTTATGTTTGCATTAGACCTTGTGAGCATAGCTGAGGTAAATGTGAATTTATTTCGATGAAAAATGCCATACTGTGAGCTTTATATCAACAAAATTTTTGAGCATTATTTCCTCACTGGGACCGATCTGATCATAATACATGTATGGTAGTTATTGTCCCTTTGCAGTTTAGCTTTTAGGGTCATGATAGTGTGCAAGTAGCATGCATGGATGTTGTTAATTCAAATGAATGACCTTGGCCTTACTTTCAAGGTCAAAGGGTTAAATATGTTGGAATCTCATTTCAAAAGCAAAAAATCATCTATCAGTATACATATCCAAACTCAGGTAATATATAAGGCCCAGGACTCTTGTTAGCTCACCTGCCCCTATATTTCTTACAGAATGATACATGAGCACACAAATGTGTTTGTGTTTGTTTTGTCCTTGTAAGATCAAGGTCTTCTGAAATAAATAAAATGTTTTTCAACGGCAATTGTAGAATGCATTACATCAGTTGATGTGGCCTCAGGTCAACACTGAAATCAGTGAGCAGCATTTTATTATCAGCACATTGGACTGAGTTTGTCAGTGCAAGTTATTTTGCATCCAGATGTGGTAGGATTTCTGGGTGTATTGTGCCAGGATGAGATTTAAATAATGACTGGTGTGAATACAGAATCAAGGAATAGTCATAACCAGTCTCTGAGGTGTATACATATTTCATGGATTCAATCTATAGAGACATGAAAGGCATGTGTTGCTTGAACTTCTGTGTAGCTATGAATGTGATACATGTACTTTAGCTGTGTCAAAATATTGAAGCTGAAGTGTTTACATGGGGTAATTTATTATACACTGTATTCAAGGTAAAAATTGTACCTGCTGCTTCCATTAGTGATTCATAGTTAATCACTCACTGGGAACCTTGAGGACTGTATTTTTAGGTGATCTGACCCAAAGGGCCAGGATGACCTATGATTATCGTGTTTCTTTCGTCGTGCGCTGAGCGCCATGCGTAAGACTTCTTTTTTCAAAACACTACTCCTTCTTAACCCCAAGGTGGATTTAACTACCAAATTTGGTTGAAAGCATCATTGGGACAGGGCAATCGTATGTTATATAAATGAGGCTGGTCAAACCTGGCCTTGGGACAGAGGGATGGGGCCCAAAAGGGGAACTTTGCTGAAATTTCACTTTAAAACCCTACCCTTCTTAGCCCTTGGCTGGATTACAACCAAATTTGGTATGAAATATCATTGGGGGAATGCAATAATATTTTATATATAGGAGGCTGGTTCAACCCCTGGGGACAGAAGGGAGGAGTCCTAAAAGAGGAAATTTGCTAAATTTTGCTTTAAAACGCTACTCCTCTTTAACCCTTGAGTGGATTATATCCAAATTTGTTGTGGAACATCATTGTGGAAGGGTGATCATATATACGCCCGTTGTCAGTATAATGTGACCAGGTGGGGTGTCCTGCTGGGTGTCTTCGGCAGTATGCTTCAGTGAGGTAGCACTATAAAAAGTTCCAGCCTATCACAAGGAAACTTAACCTCCGAAAAAACAAATACGCACTCACCACACACATGCATGTCGCACACATGGGAGGCCGTCCTTAAATTACCTTAGCTGTTAATAGGACGTTAAACAAAATAAACCAAACCAAATATTTTATATAAATGAGGCTGTAATGATCCATGCGGCCCGAGTGAAGGGGCCCCAAAAGAGGAACTTTAGTGAATTTTTGCTTTAAAACCCTACTCCCCCCTAACTTTTCGGTAGATTACATGCAAATTTGGTGTGAAACATCATCATAAGGGGGCGATAATAATAATCTATATAAATGAAGCTAGTGTGACCCTTGGAGACATAGGGTTGAGGACCCAAAAGGGGAACTTAGCCAAAATTTTGATTTAAAATGCTACTCTTCCATAATGCCTTCATGGATTGCCACCAAATTTGGTTTGAAATATTATAAGGGGACGGCAATCATAATTTATATAAATGAGTCAGGTCTGATCTCTTGGGAAGTGGGGAAGGGAGGGTGGGAGGGTGGATGCTGGATTGAGGGGTGTATCTCTGCTGTAAATGTTTGTCAGATGACTGTTAAGGCCCATGGACCTCTTGTCAAGTTGTGTCTATCCATCCATTGACCTTCTGCACTTTTTCTTTTCTAGGCTATACTATAAAATATAAAATAAAATACAAAATTCTCTATCAAAATGGTAATTGCTACTCCTTCTTGGTACTTTCCGAGTATAATATATGTCCAGGTGTGGTGTCCTGACAGCTTTTAACAATATACTCCATTGGAGCTGTACATGACTCACCATAACCATACAGCTCATTCATAGGAGAGAGTGATCTTCAATGACCATTGCTTTTCTTAAGATGTTTAAAACAATATACAAATGTATATCTAGACCAATTTTTAAACCAAAGGTTGAAGGGGAACTCATGAGGTACAAATGTACATAGTTCTAGTTGGGTTACCACTAGATACCGCTAGGTACCACCACTAGGTACCACTAGGTACTACTAGGTACCACCACTAGGTACCACCACTAGGTACCACCACTAGGTACCACTAGGTACTACTAGGTACCACCACTAGGTACTACCACTAGGTACCACCACTAGGTACCACTAGGTACTACTAGGTACCACTACTAGGTACCACCACTAGGTACCACCACTAGGTACCACTAGGTACTACTAGGTACCACCACTAGGTACCACCACTAGGTACCACTAGGTACTACTAGGTACCACCACTAGGTACCACCACTAGGTACCACCACTAGTGGTACCCACTAGGTACCACCACTAGGTACCACTAGGTCTAGACTGGGATGCTAACTATAGACACCTTATACCATATAACACACCTGCACAAGTTCATTATTGTAAAAAAAGATCACCCATATTGAATAAAGGTGAAAACTTATTATTTGCTAAATATAATGTACAGTTGGTAAGTGCAGTACATGTGTAGGTCCTTCAATTATTTTTTCAAAAGGGCTAAGAAAGATATTGGATCTTTTGTTCAATGTATATGCAAAGTTTGTTTTTGATGCTTGTTCAATTTTTCTATTCTTTTAAACAAGAAAAAATGGATAGGATTCAGTTTATAGCCTTGCCCTTCATTACAGGAAGAAAGGGATGTGCTTAGTTCTGGTCATCATTGTTTTTATAGAGGTTAGCTATGTACATGTTATGGCCATGAGTTGCCTTGTATGATGACTTTTATGACTGAAATAAAGTGAGTGGTTCTGAATGCTGGCATTTTAATATCTATTTGAACATCAGAACAATTTGTATTTGACTATTTGTTATAGAATAGTTTGACATTGGTGTTTGATGTTTCAAATCATAACAGTCCTTCTGGGGCTGTTTGACTTTCCAGGGACCAATGATTCTTCTGTTTGCTCAAAGCAAGGTGATCCATAACAGTTTTAGACATTTAATCAAAGAGGTCTGGATAATACTCGTTGACCGGGTGATTCCTCGACCTTCCTGTCTATGTTTGTAGACCATATGTCATAACTTGATGGCTGGAGAAAAAATATTGATTTGATACACATACTTACGACAGAGATCTGTCTGATTCCTGCACTAAAGTTCTCTCCAATGTTTTCTGCATTAATCATTCTGACCACACAAGTTTTCTGGTCATGGCAGTCTCACTCGTTATACAACGTTTGAATCGTGTGATGATATTATTGACCGTGTTCCTACATAATACAATTTGTTGTGTAAGACGCTGTGAGCATTGTTACTAAATACAAATGACCTTTTTCTGTAAATTTGGATTGTTTGTCATATCAGAAAATTAATGAAGTTTGTTAGTGTTTATTTGGCAGTTATTACTTGTGTCCGTCATCAGTGAGATTGTACAGAGTTACTGATGGTAGGTCTAATGTCTGTCAGAACTGGTAATGAATATACACAGGTACTGATGATAGGTCTAATATACACAGGTACTGATGGTAGGTCTAATATACACAGGTACTGATAGTAGGTCTAATATACACAGGTACTGATGGTAGGTCTAATATACACAGGTATTGATGGTAGGTCTAATATACACAGGTACTGATGGTAGGTCTAATGTTTGTCAGAACTGGTAATGAATATACACAGGTACTGATAGTAGGTCTAATGTCTGTCAGAACTGGTAATGAATATACACAGGTACTGATAGTAGGTCTAATATACACAGGTACTGATGGTAAGTCTAATATACACAGGTACTGATGGTAGGTCTAATATACACAGGTACTGATGGTAGGTCTAATATACACAGGTACTGATGGTAGGTCTAATATACACAGGTACTGATAGTAGGTCTAATGTCTGTCAGAACTGGTAATGAATATACACAGGTACTGATAGTAGGTCTAATATACACAGGTACTGATGGTAGGTCTAATATACACAGGTACTGATGGTAGGTCTAATATACACAGGTACTGATGGTAGGTCTAATGTTTGTCAGAACTGGTAATGAATATACACAGGTACTGATGGTAGGTCTAATATACACAGGTACTGATGGTAGGTCTAATATACACAGGTACTGATGGTAGGTCTAATATACACAGGTACTGATGGTAGGTCTAATATACACAGGTACTGATGGTAGGTCTAATGTCTGTCAGAACTGGTAATGAATATACAGAGGTACTGATGGTAGGTCTAATATACACAGGTACTGATGGTAGGTCTAATATACACAGGTACTGATGGTAGGTCTAATATACACAGGTACTTATGGTAGGTCTAATATACACAGGTACTGATGATAGGTCTAATATACACAGGTACTGATGGTAGGTCTAATATACACAGGTACTGATGATAGGTCTAATATACACAGGTACTGATGATAGGTCTAATATACACAGGTACATGTACTGATGATAGGTCTAATATACACAGGTACTTATGGTAGGTCTAATATACACAGGTACTGATGGTAGGTCTAATATACACAGGTTCTGATGGTAGGTCTAATGTTTGTCAGAACTGGTAATGAATATACACAGGTACTGATGGTAGGTCTAATATACACAGGTACTGATGGTAAGTCTAATATACACAGGTACTGATGGTAGGTCTAATATACACAGGTACTGATGGTAGGTCTAATATACACAGGTACTGATGGTAGGTCTAATATACACAGGTACTGATGATAGGTCTAATATACACAGGTACTGATGGTAGGTCTAATATACACAGGTACTGATGGTAGGTCTAATATACACAGGTACTGATGGTAGGTCTAATATACACAGGTACTGATGGTAGGTCTAATATACACAGGTACTGATGGTAGGTCTAATATACACAGGTACTGATGGTAGGTACTTATGGTAGGTTTAATATACACAGGTACTGATGGTAGGTCTACTATACACAGGTACTGATGGTAGGTCTAATATACACAGGTACTGATGGTAGGTCTAATGTTTATCAGAACTGGTAATGAATATACACAGGTACTGATGGTAAGTCTAATATACACAGGTACTGATGGTAGGTCTAATATACACAGGTACTGATGGTAGGTCTAATATATACACAGGTACTGATGGTAGGTCTAATATACACAGGTCTAATGGTAGGTGTAATGTCTGTCAGAACTGGTAATGAATATGCACAGGTACTGATGGTAGGCCAAAGCTTTGTCAAGTCTAGTAGTGATCATAAAGAGGTACTACTGGTAGGGGATTCAGATGCTGGTATTTTCCCACTAGTCTCATTCCAGACACAACATCAAGTGTTATTAATCTATTTTCACATTACCGTTTGAAAATTGGCTTGACATTTCACCAGTCAAACGTCCTAGATTTTTTTTTATTGTTGCCAGAGGTCTGGTAATATTAGACCTTCATTGAAGCGTGTCAAACCCACATGATTCTGCAAACCTGTACTGCTCATCATTTTCTCATTTCCAGACGAGATACCATGTGTAAAGAGGCAAGCTATGGTGTATAAAGAGGCTATCAATGGGTATATTTTGAAAATCAGTTGGAATGAAGTATGACTGGGGGACATTTTGCCCTTCTGTTCATATGATGGTCATCTTCTGTCTTGATTTTTGGATTATCATCATCAGATCGTAGGCTTTTCAAATTGCCCTGCGTCCATGGTCCATTCATGGTTGTCCATAGTCCATCAGTCATCCGTCGGTCGTCGGTCGTCAGTCATCCGTCGGTCATCCGTCGGTCGTCTGTCGGTCGTCCGTCGGTCGTCCGTTGGTTGTCTGTTGGTTGTCTGTTGGTTGTCCGTCAATAAACAATCCTTGTTCATTTAGTTGCTACCAGTCTTGAATTCGGAATTCTGTTTGTTGTACTACTGTCTAGCTAAGAGTTATGTTGCTTTCGTTTGTTCTCTATAGATCTGAGTGTTTTTGGTTGGAATCCATTTCTGGTAAAATATTCAACTCTTTGCTAGTTAGGGCCCTGCATCAAAGATACAGGGAGGACCTAATGCCATCCAGAGTAGTTAGGACTTAGTGTCTTTCTGGGGTGTCTGTATCTTAGTGTCTTTCTGGGGTGTCTGTTTCTTAGTGTCTTTCTGGGGTGTCTGTTTCTTAGTGTCTTTCTGGGGTGTCTGTTTCTTAGTGTCTTTCTGGGGTGTCTGTTTCTTAGTGTCTTTCTGGGGTGTCTGTTTCTTAGTGTCTTTCTGGGGTGTCTGTTTCTTAGTGTCTTTCTGGGGTGTCTGTTTCTTAGTGTCTTTCTGGGGTGTCTGTTTCTTAGTGTCTTTCTGGGGTGTCTGTTTCTTAGTGTCTTTCTGGGGTGTCTGTTTCTTAGCTTCCCGATAAACACTCCTGGGATCTTCACTTGAAGTCATGTGGCCATCACTCTAACCAACTGATATGAGCTATCTCAACCCCTCACAGAATTAAAGGTCAGGGTCATTAGGGTTCAAAGTTCAAAGACAAAGTGGATCTCTGTCTATGACCCTGACTCTTGATGGGGGAAGGTTGAAATAAAACAAATCAAACAACCAATGAAGATTTCACCAGTGTTATAAGAATCACATCATTGTAAATGTTAAATTTATATTACGCTTTCTTGCAATTATTTTTGAAGTCCATGCAAATGGCAAAAATCATCTTCAGCTGTGTGGACAGATGTCTTTTCGATAATTATGGGGGATATATTTCCACAATACAAGTTTTAGTTGAAAATAACACCAACAATATCTTTATGAGTTTAAACATAAATCATTATCACAACAAAACAATATTGATACATTACCTAAGAACAGGAAGAAAAGAAAGGAAGAGTATCAGCCTTTGTATGGTGAACATGTCTTGAATGTCAAGATATTAATATTCATATCAAATCAAATAATTCCTGAGAGTTTCTGTTTTATTACAAATACTGCTGGCTACATCTGCTAATAATACAAAGATGATTGGATTTATGTACAGCAAATATCTTACTGGACGTGGCAAACACCTGTGGTGTTCCCAAGAGTCTCCGGTTGTTAACTCTACAGTCTTATTGGCAAACATCAACTTCAGCTATAAGAGCAGTGACAAAAGATAGACCAACAGTCCCCCCGTATTTAGGAGACAGTAGATAGACTGTCAGTCCCCCCAGTATTTAGGAGACAGTAGATAGACTATCAGTCCCCCAGTATTTAGGAGACAGTAGATAGACTAACAGTCCCCCCAGTATTTAGGAGACAGTAGATAGACTAACAGTCCCCCAGTATTTAGGAGACAGTAGATAGGTCAACAGTCCCCCCAGTATTTAGGAGACAGTAGATAGACCAACAGTCCCCCCCGTATTTAGGAGACAGTAGATAGACTATCAGTCCCCCAGTATTTAGGAGACAGTAGATAGACTGTCAGTCCCCCAGTATTTAGGAGACAGTAGATAGACTATCAGTCCCCCCAGTATTTAGGAGACAGTAGATAGACTATCAGTCCCTCAGTATTTAGGAGACAGTAGATAGACTATCAGTCCCTCAGTATTTAGGAGACAGTAGATAGACTATCAGTCCCTCAGTATTTAGGAGACAGTAGATAGACTATCAGTCCCCCAGTATTTAGGAGACAGTAGATAGACTAACAGTCCCCCAGTATTTAGGAGACAGTAGATAGACTATCAGTCCCCCAGTATTTAGGAGACAGTAGATAGACTAACAGTCCCCCAGTATTTAGGAGACAGTAGATAGACTAACAGTCCCCCAGTATTTAGGAGATAGTAGATAGACTAACAGTCCCCCCAGTATTTAGGAGACAGTAGATAGACTATCAGTCCCCCCAGTATTTAGAAGACAGTAGATAGACTATCAGTCCCCCAGTATTTAGGAGACAGTAGATAGACTATCAGTCCCCCCAGTATTTAGGAGACAGTAGATAGACTATCAGTCCCCCAGTATTTAGGAGACAGTAGATAGACTATCAGTCCCCCAGTATTTAGGAGACAGTAGATAGACTATCAGTCCCCCCAGTATTTAGGAGACAGTAGATAGACTATCAGTCCCCCCAGTATTTAGGAGACAGTAGATAGACTATCAGTCCCCCAGTATTTAGGAGACAGTAGATAGACTATCAGTCCCCCCAGTATTTAGGAGACAGTAGATAGACTATCAGTCCCCCAGTATTTAGGAGACAGTAGATAGACTATCAGTCCCCCAGTATTTAGGAGACAGTAGATAGACTATCAGTCCCCCAGTATTTAGGAGACAGTAGATAGACTAATCAGTCCCCCAGTATTTAGGAGACAGTAGATAGACTATCAGTCCCCCAGTATTTAGGAGACAGTAGATAGACTATCAGTCCCCCAGTATTTAGGAGACAGTAGATAGACTATCAGTCCCCCAGTATTTAGGAGACAGTAGATAGACTATCAGTCCCCCAGTATTTAGGAGACAGTAGATAGACTATCAGTCCCCCCAGTATTTAGGAGACAGTAGATAGACTATCAGTCCCCCAGTATTTAGGAGACAGTAGATAGACTAATCAGTACCCCCCAGTATTTAGGAGACAGTAGATAGACTATCAGTCCCCCAGTATTTAGGAGACAGTAGATAGACTATCAGTCCCCCAGTATTTAGGAGACAGTAGATAGACTATCAGTCCCCCCAGTATTTAGGAGACAGTAGATAGACTATCAGTCCCCCCAGTATTTAGGAGACAGTAGATAGACTATCAGTCCCCCAGTATTTAGGAGACAGTAGATAGACTATCAGTCCCCCAGTATTTAGGAGACAGTAGATAGACTATCAGTCCCCCCAGTATTTAGGAGACAGTAGATAGACTATCAGTCCCCCAGTATTTAGGAGACAGTAGATAGACTATCAGTCCCCCAGTATTTAGGAGACAGTAGATAGACTATCAGTCCCCCAGTATTTAGGAGACAGTAGAGAGACTAACAATCACCCCAGTATTTAGGAGACAGTAGATAGACTATCAGTCCCCCAGTATTTAGGAGACAGTAGATAGACTATCAGTCCCCCCAGTATTCAGGAGACAGTAGATAGACTATCAGTCCCCCCAGTATTTAGGAGACAGTAGATAGACTATCAGTCCCCCAGTATTTAGGAGACAGTAGATAGACTAACAGTCCCCCCAGTATTTAGGAGACAGTAGATAGACTAACAGTCCCTCAGTATTTAGGAGACAGTAGATAGACTATCAGTCCCCAGTATTTAGGAGACAGTAGATAGACTATCAGTCCCCCAGTATTTAGGAGACAGTAGATAGACTAACAGTCCCCACAGTATTTAGGAGACAGTAGACTAACAGTCCCCCAGTATTTAGGAGACAGTAGATAGACTATCAGTCCCCCAGTATTTAGGAGACAGTAGGTAGACTAACAGTCACCCCAGTATTTAGGAGACAGTAGATAGACTATCAGTCCCCCAGTATTTAGGAGACAGTAGATAGACTATCAGTCCCCCCAGTATTCAGGAGACAGTAGATAGACTAACAGTCCCCCAGTATTTAGGAGACAGTAGGTAGACTAACAGTCACCCCAGTACTTAGGAGACAGTAGATAGACTATCAGTCCCCCAGTATTTAGGAGACAGTAGATAGACTATCAGTTCCCCCAGTATTTAGGAGACAGTAGATAGACTAACAGTCCCCCAGTATTTAGGAGACAGTAGATAGACTGTCAGTCCCCCAGTATTTAGGAGACAGTAGATAGACTATCAGTCCCCCCAGTATTCAGGAGACAGTAGATAGACTATCAGTCCCCTCAGTATTTAGGAGACAGTAGATAGACTATCAGTCCCCCCAGTATTTAGGAGACAGTAGATAGACTATCAGTCCCCCCAGTATTTAGGAGACAGTAGATAGACTATCAGACCCCTCAGTATTTAGGAGACAGTAGATAGACTAACAGTCCCCTCAGTATTTAGGAGACAGTAGATAGACTAACAGTCCCCCCATTATTTAGTAGACAGTAGATAGGTCAACAGTCACTCAAGTACTGAGGAGACAGTAGAAAGGCTAACAGTCCCCCCAGTATTAAGGAGACTGTCTGTTTTTCAAGGTCACGATGGTCTAATATGCTTAATCTTTATACTGTGCACTTCTGAATAACCAAGAGACCCCAGGACTTGATACTGGGCCTGTAGTATGCTTGAATGAATAAATTTAGCCTGCTCTTGTATTTGAATAAAGGGGTAATCAGCATCTACTTAATTGACCCAGATCAACTTCAATGTTGCATGATAGAAGAAGGTGAGCAATACAGGCCCATTGGGCCACTTGTTACCATATCTTTAGATACATTATGTTTCTCCTCCGTGTACATCCCTAGATAACCCTTTATTGCTGACCTGTCATAATGACTTTGGTTAGCATAAAAAGGCAATAATCACAATTAAAACAAACACATTGGCCTATCTCGTGAAGTTGGTCTGAAATAGAAAATTGAATTCCCTTGCCTGCTGTTCTTTCTGCATGCCACTCTCAAATTTAAATTGAAGAGATGTTTTCTCATGATTTAAGCAACTGCATTTTTCATTGGCATTGATTTTCCTTAAGGCCTGTGTTTGATCTGAATGTTGTTATAAAGAGTGCAGACCATTTCTACATGTAATGGATGTACACAAGTCACATGCATTGTACAGGAAATAGCAGACAGAAGCTCAGGAGAAAATTAGATAAAGATGACACTGAGTTTGTCAGGTGATACTGTTGTTGTCAGGTAATATAGACTGTGTCAGGTGTTACAGGTAATATAGACTGTGTCAGGTGTTACAGGTAATACAGGTGTTGTCAGGTAATATAGACTGTGTCAGGTGTTACAGGTAATATAGACTTAGTTAGGTAATACAGGTGTTGTCAGATAATATAGACTTAGTTAGGTAATACAGGTGTTGTCAGGTAATATAGACTTTGTCAGGTGATACAGGTGTTGTCAGGTAATATAGACTTTGTCAGGTGATACAGGTGTTACAGGTAATATAGACTTTGTCAGGTGATACAGGTATTGTCAGGTGATAATATAGACTTTGTCAGGTAATATAGACTTTGTCAGGTGATACAGGTATTGTCAGGAAATATAGACTTTGTCAGGTAATACATGTGTTGTCAAGTGATTAGTTGGTGATGTAGCAGACCTAGTTGGTGATGTAGCAGGTTGAGTTGGTGATGTACCGTAATGATTGGTGATGTAGCAGGTTGAGTTATTGATGTACCGTAATGATTGGTGATGTAGCAGATCTAGTTGGTGATGTAGCAGACTGAGTTGGTGATGTAGCAGGCCTAGTTGGTGATATACCTAGACGAGTTGGTGATGTAGCAGGCCTAGTTGGTGATATACCTAGACAAGTTGATGATGTAGTAGACCGAGTTGGTGATGTAGCAGGCCTAGTTGGTGATATACCTAGACGAGTTGGTGATGTAGCAGACTGAGTTGGTGATGTAGCAGATCTAGTTGGTGATGTAGTAGACCGAGTTGGTGATGTAGCAGGCCTAGTTGGTGATATACCTAGACGAGTTGGTGATGTAGCAGGCCTAGTTGATGATTTACCTAGACGAGTTGGTGATGTAGCAGATCTCGTTGGTGATGTAGCAGATCTAGTTGGTGATGTAGTAGACCGAGTTGGTGATGTAGCAGGCCTAGTTGGTGATATACCTAGACGAGTTGGTGATGTAGCAGGCCTAGTTGGTGATATACCTAGACGAGTTGGTGATGTAGTAGACCGAGTTGGTGATGTAGCAGATCTAGTTGGTGATATACCTAGACGAGTTGGTGATGTAGCAGGCCTAGTTGATGATTTACCTAGACGAGTTGGTGATGTAGTAGACCGAGTTGGTGATGTAGCAGATCTAGTTGGTGATGTACATGTACCTAGACCAGTTAGTGATGTAACAGACCCTAGTAAGTGATGTAACAGGCCCTAGTTGGTGGTGTAGCAGACCCTAGTTGGTGATGTAGCAGGCTGAGCTGATAATGTACCTAGATGAGTAGCAGACTGAGTTGGTGTTGAGGTTTGAAACAAAGCTGCATTTTATCTGCCTTCTGTCTGATAGACAGGACAGCAAGCAGACTTACAGTACAGAGGGACTGTATGCCATCTAGACACAGTAAAACATGCTAATGGCCACTAAGATCATCTCTGCTTGGTTTATGTTCCAATTCATGCATTATACCATATCCATGTATGTGTCTAAACCAAAGAGATCAAGACTTCAAGTTGAGCCATTGGCTCTGTGACACATCAATCCTCCTATAGTCTCAGCACATTTATCTAGCAAATCTTCCTCTGTATATTTATCACAAGGACAAATGGTTGTATCTGTCCACACATTAATGCTTACATCACAGATACAACGTAATCAATACAGACACAATCATAACTTAAACGCCTTTTACCTTATCATTTATCATAGACAACCTTCACATTGTTATTATTGTAAACAACCTTCACCTTCTTACCTATCATATACAAAATGTACAACCTTCACCTTGTTAACTATCATATACATTTACCTTGACCATGTTGACTATCATAAACAACCTTCACCTTGTTTACTATCATAAACAACCTTCACCTTGTTTACTATCATAAACAACCTTCACCTTGTTAACTATCATAAACAACCTTCACCTTGTTTACTATTCTTATACAACCTTCACTTTGTTAACTATCATATACAACTTTCACCTTCTTAACTATCATAAACAACCTTCACCTTGTTAACTATTATAAACAACCTTCACCTTGTTTACTATTCTTATACAACCTTCACTTTGTTAACTATCATATACAACCTTCACCTTGTTAACTTGTTATCAAATCGATGTGTTTTGCTCTGAAAAAGAATTACAAAAATTATGTGTTTTGAAAAAAATTAGTATAATGATAATGATAAAAAATGAAAAATTATTGCCAATTTATAAAGTTAATAAAAAGCTTAGGAACATTTATTTAATCTAACATACAATCTCTATTAAAGAGACCACTCTCCATTAAGAGACCGTTTTTCAACTTCCCTTGAGTGGTCGCTTAATTCAACTGTACATCCTGCACCTTGTTAACTATCACATACATCCTGCACCTTGTTAACTATCACATACATCCTGCACCTTGTTAACTATCACATACAACCTTCACCTTGTTAACTATCACATACAACCTTCACCTTGTTAACTATCACATGCAACCTTCACCTTGTTAACTATCACATACAACCTTCACCTTGTTTACTATCACATACAACCTTCACCTTGTTAACTATCACATACAACCTTCACCTTGTTAACTATCACATACAACCTTCACCTTGTTAACTATCACATACAACCTTCACCTTGTTAACTATCACATACAACCTTCACCTTGTTTACTATCACATGCAACCTTCACCTTGTTAACTATCACATACATCCTGCACCTTGTTAACTATCACATACATCCTGCACCTTGTTAACTATCACATACAACCTTCACCTTGTTAACTATCACATGCAACCTTCACCTTGTTAACTATCACATACATCCTACATCTTGTTAACTATCACATACATCCTGCACCTTGTTAACTATCACATACATCCTACATCTTGTTAACTATCACATACAACCTTCACCTTGTTTACTATCACATACAACCTTCACCTTGTTAACTATCACATACATCCTGCACCTTGTTAACTATCACATACATCCTGCACCTTGTTTACTATCACATACAACCTTCACCTTGTTTACTATCACATACAACCTTCACCTTGTTAACTATCACATACAACCTTCACCTTGTTAGCTATCACATACAACCTTCACCTTGTTAACTATCACATACAACCTTCACCTTGTTAACTATCACATACAACCTTCACCTTGTTAACTATCACATACATCCTACATCTTGTTAACTATCACATACATCCTGCACCTTGTTAACTATCACATACAACCTTCACCTTGTTAACTATCACATGCAACCTTCACCTTGTTAACTATCACATACATCCTACATCTTGTTAACTATCACATACATCCTGCACCTTGTTAACTATCACATACATCCTACATCTTGTTAACTATCACATACAACCTTCACCTTGTTAACTATCACATACAACCTTCACCTTGTTAACTATCACATACATCCTGCACCTTGTTAACTATCACATACATCCTGCACCTTGTTTACTATCACATACAACCTTCACCTTGTTTACTATCACATACAACCTTCACCTTGTTAACTATCAAATACAACCTTCACCTTGTTAGCTATCACATACAACCTTCACCTTGTTAACTATCACATACAACCTTCACCTTGTTAACTATCACATACAACCTTCACCTTGTTAACTATCACATACATCCTTCATCTTGTTAACTATCACATACATCCTGCACCTTGTTAACTATCACATACAACCTTCACCTTGTTTACTATCACATACAACCTTCACCTTGTTAACTATCACATACAACCTTCACCTTGTTAACTATCACATACAACCTTCACCTTGTTAACTATCACATACAACCTTCACCTTGTTAACTATCACATACAACCTTCACCTTGTTAACTATCACATACAACCTTCACCTTGTTAACTATCACATACAACCTTCACCTTGTTACTATCACATACAACCTTCACCTTGTTAACTATCACATACAACCTTCACCTTGTTAACTATCACATACAACCTTCACCTTGTTAACTATCACATACAACCTTCACCTTGTTAACTATCACATACAACCTTCACCTTGTTAACTATCACATACAACCTTCACCTTGTTTACTATCACATACAACCTTCACCTTGTTTACTATCACATACAACCTTCACCTTGTTTACTATCACATACAACCTTCACCTTGTTAACTATCACATACAACCTTCACCTTGTTAACTATCACATACAATCTTCACCTTGTTAACTATCACATACAACCTTCACCTTGTTAAATATCACATACAACCTTCACCTTGTTAACTATCACATACAACCTTCACCTTGTTAACTATCACATACAACCTTCACCTTGTTAAATATCACATACAACCTTCACCTTGTTAACTATCACATACAACCTTCACCTTGTTAACTATCACATACAACCTTCACCTTGTTAACTATCACATACAACCTTCACCTTGTTTACTATCACATACAACCTTCACCTTGTTTACTATCACATACAACCTTCACCTTGTTTACTATCACATACAACCTTCACCTTGTTAACTATCACATACAACCTTCACCTTGTTAACTATCACATACAATCTTCACCTTGTTAACTATCACATACAACCTTCACCTTGTTAAATATCACATACAACCTTCACCTTGTTAACTATCACATACAACCTTCACCTTGTTAACTATCACATACAACCTTCACCTTGTTAAATATCACATACAACCTTCACCTTGTTAACTATCACATACAATCTTCACCTTGTTAACTATCACATACAATCTTCACCTTGTAAGCTATGATTAAAAAACCACAGTTCACTTGTTAACTATCACATACAACCTTCACCTTGTTAACTATCACATACAACCTTCACCTTGTTAGCTATCACATACAACCTTCACCTTGTTAACTATCACATACAACCTTGCCTGCAATGATCCAGAGATAGTCCTGATCAATTATGCAAGTGTTGTTATTTTTTGGTTAGGCCAAAATCCAACATACTACCACTATACTTGCTAATAAATATGTGTACTGCAATAGTACAAGGGTCTTTAGAGGCAGATGTCTGTTAAGCCCCACGATTTGGGCTTCTTGTAGTAGAAACTTTATATGTAGGTTCTCCTTGGTCCCTAGTTGTGCTCATGCTTACAATTTTTAGACTAATCAGAAAAACAAAATGTTTGATAGGCCGATTTTGACAGTTGAAGTTTGTTATTGCTATTTCTTGAAGTACTTTGAAGGACATTTCTGAAATGAAATGTGTAAGGTCCCTAGTTGTGCCCATTGAATTTCGAGTCTGATCTGGGAAAACATTGATTTTTAGCTCGCCTGCCCGAAGGGCAAGTGAGCTTATGCCATGGTGCGGCGTCCGTCGTCCGTTCAGCCGTCCTGCGTCAACTTTTTCATTCAAACAACTTCTTCTCAATAACCAGAAGGCCCAGGGACTTGATATTGGGCATGTAGCATGCTTGGGTGAAGGGCTACAAAGTTTGTTCAAATAAATGACCTTGACCTTCATTCAAGGTCACATGCTGGGGTGAAGGGCTACAAAGTTTGTTCAAATAAATGACCTTGACCTTCATTCAAGGTCACATGGGTCAAATAGGCTATAATCTTCAAACAACCTCTTCTCAATAACCAAGAGGCCCAGAGACTTGATATTGGGCCTGTAGCATGCTGGGGTGAAGGGCTACAAAGTTTGTTCAAATAAATGACCTTGACCTTCATTCAAGGTTACAATGATATTTGAATAAAGAGGTAATCAACATAGTATCTTTAGAAATGACCTCAATCAACTTCAAAGTTGCTGTAGAGCCAGGTGAGCGATACAGGCCCATTGGGCCTCTTGTTATTATACATATACTGTATATTTATATCCTCACATTCTCTGAATATCAACTTCAATTTCACTTCTTTTATAGGAATGATGCCCCTTTTATGATATGTCATAGTGAAGACAGGTGTTGATGTACAAGGAATTACCCCAGTATCAACATCAGGCTTAATGAGCAGTAAGTGGACTGTGCCAGGCTGACCGTTACAAACTAATGGCCACAGAGCCTTGGAGACACAGTTACTCAGGTGGTCAGATCTTGATTTACAAGTGACCATAGAATACCTGAGATGTACAGGTGTACTGGTCAGCTTTTAATGTACAAAATGGATCTGACCTGGTTACTGGACAAATGCTGAATAAAACAGATATTAGTTTAGGAATGGGTAGCCAGGAATAAACTACCAATACTACCATAGAAATAAATTATAATTCCTTGTCTAAGCTTTTAGTGCCTTGCTCATTCTTTATTAAAGCTCTAAATTGATGCACTGTCCCCAAGTGCCTTGTTTGTAGTTCTGATGTGTTGTTCTGCAATTCTTATCTTTGTGAACCCTGTAGTCTGGAGATGTGAATGGTACCCTGAAAAATGAAAATGAACCTTTATTTATTGTTGTTTAACATGTTGTGAATCCTTATCTGTATAAATACTAAGGTGAGAAATACCAAATCAGTTCTACCAACAAAGCTGGCTCTTTCTCCGCTATTCGAAGTAGAAGAATTTTCAAGGTTTACACAAACAGAATTTGCATACTTCCATAGTTATACACTGTTGAAGTCTTTAATGTGTAGCTCTTAATTCAGAATTAAAGTTTTTGATTGTATCTATATCTGTAGATAGGATGATTAGATAACTGTGATGGGTTTGACCCAGAACTGGACAATAATTACTTCATATATGGACTGAAGTATCAATATATAATCAGATTTGACATATTGTAGTATCGATGTGTGAAAACTGTGTGTTTCATTGTAACTTAATAAGTTCTGTCATGATAAATATTCAGTAAGAAATAGGTGTGTAGAGATTTAGGTGAAATATTGATGTATATATATATTCCCAAAATAGTATCTCTGTGACCTATAGCTTACATTTGAAATGGTCAACTGAACCAAATCTGGGAAGGAATTAGGAATAAGGAAACTAGATCCTGTCTATAACCTGAATTTTTGCTTTTGTAACCAGTTCCATGATGTGGCATGATTGTCATTTTTAATTTACTTTCTCATGAGCTCACCTGTTTAAAAATACTAGTTGTGTCATCCTTTGTCCAGTCTGTATACAAGGGGGTTTCCCTTAAATTACTTCTCAATAGAGACCAAGGATCTTGATATTTAACCTTTTTGCATGTTAGTCTCGATGAAAGGCTCTCAGTTTTTGTCAGATATGAATGTAATTGATATTGGCTTATCTTCAAGGTCACGGGGTATATTGGCTTATCTTCAAGGTCACAGGGGTATATTGGCAGAAGTGTTTTAAACAACTTCATTTGAATAGCCAATTAGTGTCCTAGGGGAATGTTATTAAAGTGTAATAAAACCTGTTGACAATGATCATGATATGGATTGTAGTTTAACTGACCTTTACCCAGGTTAAAGTTCACAGATGAAGGTCATGTGAGCAGTACAAGCCCATTGTTTTTCTAGATGAGTTGTAGTTTGTTTTGAACTCTTGGAAGTGCTGTGATATATACAGGTGGTCTACAGACAGAGGGATACAGCCATTGACAGGACAATACATCACTTACATTAAATATTCATTGTGTTTTCAGTGAATCCTCAGGCAGACCAGACACTCAGAAGGACAAAGTATAGACACCAGTATTCAATTTCACATCAAACATAAAACATTTTCTTCATGGCTGCTTTTTTATGTTCAGACATGACACCTATCAAAAAAACTAGATAACAAAAGATGAATATCATATTAAACACAATATACAATAATGAAGGTCTCTGATGTAAGATATACGTGTATATAAAAGATGATACGTGAAGTCTGATAGGACACATAAAATGAGATTAAATATGAAGTTAGAGTTTTTATAACACTGTTATAAAGTATATAAACCTGAATATGTGATTTATCTGAAGAATATTGTCTCGGTGACCAGCTTCCTCCCTTAACTACAGGCTCTCTCTAGCACACTTTATGAATATTCTATTAATGCGATTGCTTTGTTTGTGTTATGATTTGTGTATAAATATTGATGGAGTACACGTAAACAATATAGACTGGTGTTGAGTCAGTCTCCAAAGCCCATTACACCACAAGAAGCTGATA
Organism: Pecten maximus; assembly: GCF_902652985.1. Taxonomy (NCBI): domain Eukaryota; kingdom Metazoa; phylum Mollusca; class Bivalvia; order Pectinida; family Pectinidae; genus Pecten; species Pecten maximus. The sequence goes on along the minus strand of NC_047018.1, from coordinate 12,993,163 downwards.
AAACAACCAGTCTAGCTCTCATTAAAACCACAAGTTTTATGGGGTGGGTAAAAGCTTAGACCATTAATTTTAGGTATAACAGGAGTAATGGGATCTCACAAACCTAAACAGAGGACAAATACTTGAAAAAATGTCAGAGGATTCCCATAAAGATGTCCCATATTATATACATGTACAAAGGATTCCCATGTTATATACATGTACAGAGGATTCCCATATTATAAACATGTACAGAGGATTCTCATGTTATATACATGTATACAGAGGATTCCCATATTATAAACATGTACAGAGGATTCCCATATTATAAACATGTACAAAGGATTCCCATATTATAAATATGTACAGAGGATTCCCATATTATATACATGTACAAAGGATTCCCATATTATATACATGTACAAAGGATTCCCATGTTATATACATGTAGGATTCCCATATTATAAACATGTACAGATCGAGGATTCCCATATTATATACATATACAGAGGATTCCCATATTATATACTTGTATAGAGGATTTCCATGTTATATACATGTACAGAGGATTCCCATATTATAAACATGTACAGAGGATTCCCATGTTATATACATGTACAGAGGATTCCCATGTTATATACATGTATACAGAGGATTCCCATGTTATATACATGTACAGAGGATTCCCATATTATAAACATGTACAAAGGATTCCCATATTATAAACATGTACAGAGGATTCCCATAAAGATGTACAAAGGATTCCCATATTATATACATGTACAGAGGATTCCCATATTATAAACATGTACAGAGGATTCCCATATTATAAACATGTACAAAGGATTCCCATATTATAAACATGTACAGAGGATTCCCATATTATAAACATGTACAAAGGATTCCCATATTATATACATGTACAAAGGATTCCCATGTTATATACATGTAGGATTCCCATATTATAAACATGTACAGATCGAGGATTCCCATATTATATACATATACAGAGGATTCCCATATTATATACTTGTATAGAGGATTTCAATGTTATATACATGTACAGAGGATTCCCATATTATATACATGTACAGAGGATTCCCATATTATATACTTGTATAATGGATTTCCATGTTATATACATATGCAGAGGGTTGTCTTTTACTGAAGTGTCTCTATTGACTACCTATATAGAGTCTGTTTTTTTACTAGAATTCAGCAAAAATATAATGCAATGATACATAGCTTTAAAAATTGCGATAGTCCTAACCAATGTTCAAAATCAGCCGAGTATAATGAGATTTTAACCAGTATCAGTTAGCTTCCATTCTCTCTCACTGCCAGGACTCTTTTCATTATGTTAAAGATAAATCCTTTCTTTATTGACAATTTTTTGGCATTTACTTTCCTTCTCTGTAAATACATGGTGACAACTGATAAATGCAGTCCCTGGTCAATATTTCCCTTATCACAACTCTCATTCAGCATGAATGCATGATGCAGGCACTAAATACCAGTGTATGTCATTTATTGGCTTCACCTTCAAAAAGCTAGAGGACATTTCCTGTAGCATTGATCCGAGATTTACATAAAATTATATTGTAGAGAAAATGCAGCGCTTTCATTCGGTTATTACATGGAGGTTTGAAACTTTTTATTCAATAAACCTTATTTATTTTACAAGAGTTGCCACAAATTACGTGATAGTTTTATTTTATAGAAAGGTAATATATTCAAAGCTATCACAACTGGAAACTTTTATGATTTCATTTCATCCATCAAAGTGGTGCAGCAGCAGCAGCCGAGTATTTCCAGTTTATTGTTTTATTGTTTGAAATGTCAGGGGAAAAGATATAATTCCAAATCACTTTGATAACAGATGTTGATTTTGAATGTTGAGAAGTAATGTTGGTCTTTCCTCTGTAGTTGTCCATTCTTTTCATGAGCACACTGTATAAAATTCATGTGACTTACAAAATTTATTAGCTCTCAGGTATTATTAATCAAACTTTTTGTCAACATTTCTGCTTTGCTACTTTTCAGCTGTAAGTAACTAGATTATATCAGTCTGATTGATACTATTATCATGTATAATACAGGAAATCAGTACAAGTATGTTTGAATGTTGTCTTTTGATTTGCAAAATAAATAATTGAAGAGACCAGATCTTTAATTGCAAAATTGATTATGTGAAAAAAAAAAAAAGATGAAGGCAAGGCCAAAAATGTTAATTGTTTCACAGAATAACAAGTGCTAATTGTGACAGAGAGCTGTTACATCATTCCAAATTACCCCTGTCATCCCAGAAGATGCAGGCATTTAAATAATAACAATACAGCTGAACCAACAGCTACAAATAAACATTCAGCCAATCGAGGTCATCAGTGGGTCAGCAGTGGTCATCTTATATCAGAGGTCATCTTATATCAGAGGTCAGAGGTGGTCATCTTATAATTAATTTACCATTGTTTGTCTGCAGAATGCAGATTTCTGATTTGTTGAGTTTTCTTTTTAGCCCACCATCATCAGATGGTGGGCTATTCAAATCGCCCTGCGTCCGTGGTCTGTCATCCATCTGTCCGTCGTCCGTCCGTCCGTCCGTCCGTCCGTCCGTAAACAATTTTTGTTATCGCTATTTCTCAGAAAGTGCTGAAGGGATCTTTCTCAAATTTCATATTTAGGGGCCCCTTGGTGCCTTGTTATGCATATTGCATTTTGAGACCAATCGAAAAACAACATGGCCGACAGGCAGCCATCTTGGATTTTGACCATTGAAGTTTTTTATCGCTATTTCTCAGAAAGTACTGAAGGGATCTTTCTCACATTTCATATGTAGGCTCCCCTTGGTGCCTAGTTATGCATATTGTATTTCGAGACCAATCGGAAAACAACATGGCCGACAGGCAGCCATCTTGGATTTTGAACCTTGAAGTTTGTTAACGCTATTTCTCAGAAAGCACTGAAAGGATCTTTGAACGAAAATATATTGACATCAATGCTTAATTATCTGAGGAGAGCAATGGACATCTTATATCTGAGGGCAAAAATGAGCATCTTATATCTAAGGGCAGGAGTGGACATCTTATATCTGAGGGCAGAAGTGGACATCTTATATCTGAGGGCAGAAGTGGACATCTTATATCTAAGGGCAGAAGTGGACATCTTATATCTGAGGGCAGAAGTGGACATCTTATATCTGAGGGCAGAAGTGGATATCTTACAATGTATATCTAAAGACAGCAGTGGAGGACATCTTATATCTGAGGGCAGAAGTGGACATCTTATATCTGAGGGCGGAAGTGGATATCTTATATCTAAGGGCAGAAGTGGGCATCTTATATCTGAGGGCAGAAGTGGACATTCTATATCTGAGGGCAGAAGTGGATATCTTATATCTAAGGGCAGAAGTGGACATCTTATATCTGAGGGCAGAAGTGGATATCTTATATCTAAAGACAGCAGTGGACATCTTATATCTGAGGGCAGAAGTGGACATCTTATATATGAGGGCAGAAATTGCCATCTTATATCTGAGGAAAGAAGTGCACATCTTATATCTGAGGAAAGAAGTGCACATCTTATATCTAAGGGCAGCAATGGACATCTTATATCTGAGGGCAGAAGTGGACATCTTATATGAGGACAGCAGTGGACATCTTATCTGAGGGCAGCAGTGGACATCTTGTATGAGGACAGCAGTGGACATCTTATGTGAGGGCAGCAGTGGACATCTTTTGTGTGGGCAGCAGTGGACATCTTATATCTGAGGGCAGCAGTGGACATCTTATGTCTGAGGGCAGCAATGGACATCTTATGTGAGGAAAGCAGTGGACATCTTATATCTGAGGACAGCAGCTTATGTGAGGGCAGCAGTGGATATCTTTGATCTGAGGGCAGCAGTAAACATCTTGTATCTGAGGGCTGAAATGGACATCTTACTTGAGGAAAGCAGTGGACATCTTATGTCTGAGGACAGCAGTGGGCATCTTATGTGAGGGCAGCAGTGGATATCTTATGTGAGGGGCAGCAGTGGACATCTTTTATCTGAGGGCAGCAGTAAACATCTTGTATCTGAGGGCTGAAATGGACATCTTACGTGAGGGCAGCAGTGCACATCTTATATCTGAGGGCAGCAATGGACATCTTATATCAGTAAAACCAAACTAAGCCATTTGATGTGCAATGGTCACTTTAAGGAGCTGTTGTTCTGGGAAGAAATACAGAGGTCATCAGCCAAGGTCATAGTTCAGAGGCTATAAAGATGTAAGGATGTAGAGGTTAGAAATCCAGATCAGCTAGCTTGGGGATGTGAGGATGTATAGATTACAAAGTCATTGTATAATCTGTGAGATTTAATGGTATAGAGGTTGCCAATCAAGGTCGAAGTTCTGAAGGATGTAAGGATGTAGAGGTGACCATTAAAGCACCGGTTCACTAATCAATTGGATAAAGAATATAATGGCAGTTGGTCACGTTAGAAAGATGTTAGAGGGCCACTAGTATATATAATTAGATCAGGTAAAATCACCTATAGCTGTTCATGACTAAAGATTCCAGTAGCTGTTGTTACTGTGATCTGGGTACTGCTGTTTGTACAAGTTTGTGTGGGAAGTAGTGATTATCACTGCTGTACTAAGTATGATCAAGCTGTGCTTTTGATAGTAACATTTCTTCTATGAAACAGTTGTGACAAAACAGAGCCAGCAAAACTCCACAGATACAATCAATTGCATGTGAGTGCATACAGGAAAGTAGATCTGTTTTGATATGGAATAGATGTGCATTGTGAAAGATTACAGATAACGATGATAATGTTTTTGAAGGTATTTTAAACAATTCCCAAACATTAAGTTAATGTACGATTTTTTAGCACACTATCATCAGATGTACAAATCATTGTTGTCCATTGTCTGTCCAATATCATCATATCTACAAACAATGTTATCACTTTTTCTTGATAATATTAAGAGGATATGATTTCTCAAATTTCATCTGTAAGTTTCTCTTCGTTCAGTTATTAAACTGACAGGAAAACTAAAGATGGCCATCTTGAATTTCGACAGTTGAGATTTGGTATTGCTGTTTCTTGAGAATTACTGAAGGGGTATTTCTGAAACTTCAGTTTTATTCTGATAGAAGAATGGAAATACAGTAATTCTTTTTAAGAGAACATGTCTATAAAGCAGATAATTAGGAGAAAAGACTTAAAAAAGTATAGAACAAACTTACATAGAACAAATAAAGATCATAGAATGACTGGCGCTATGTGACATAAACAAAACTGCTGCTATTAGATGTTTAAGATTCTTTATGACCATGCAGAGTTGAGGTAAATAATGATTATAGATTTTTAGAAAAAAAAAACTTATCTTCACACCGTATTAGAACTTTGAATTTGATTTATCTGTCTGGTTTTAGTATCATTCACTGGATAAAATATGTTAGAGAAGCCTGTTGTCTCTGTAAACTGGTGAGTGACACAAGAAACTGTTTTTTATTTCTAATTGTAACATCAATTATAGTGTTTGCTTACATGCACCATGAGTCTGTGGATCAATCTACTGGGATATTACATGTCACAGGCTGTGGATAGCTAAGGAAGACCCTCATTACATGTGAAAACCTTTCAGGGGAGCTCAGATAATTGCTGATGGATTGCTCTAGCATTGGTATGGATTATTTCAATGAATTCCACTGATCAGGTGTTTGGTAGGTATTCACACATTCCAACGCTTTACGTTTGTTTTAAAGAACGTATATCCATTTACTGTTTGTAATAATTCGATGTGATTCTAGCTGTATTATGGGACCATAATTAAGGACATTAGTGGTAGTCTCTTATCACTAACTCTGTTGAATGTCTTGATTGAATATGATTTATTAGCTCATCTGTTTATTACCAGCCATGAACCTTGATGTCATATCCTGCATACAATGTATGCTCTCTAAATCTTTGTTTGCCTGTTACCAGCCATGAACCTGACATGATACCCTATAAACTCTTAATGTTCCTGTTGGTTACCACCCATGAACCTCTCTTATATCCCCATATACTCTCTAAATCTTTGTTGGTTTGTTACCAACCATGAAACTCTGTCATATCCCCATGTACTCTCTAAATGTTCCTGTTGGTTACAACCCATGAAACACCGTCATATCCCCATATACTCTCTAAATCTTTGTTGGTTTGTTACCAACCATGAAACTCTGTCATATCCCCGTTTACTCTCGAAATGTTTCCGTTTGACCATTGAGTCTTGAAACCACATTGAAGGATATCCAGATGAACTAATTCATTCTATATATGCCAGGATGACAATGTTGTAAGTATTGTCTTTAATATTTCTTTGTATGTTTAATTATGAACCAGACTCCAGACTTTTTCTCAGCATTTTCCCTCTGTAATCCAGTAACACACTGTAAACATTGGTGGAGGAACAAATCAATTTCCGTTAATACAAGAAAACAATGACCTACATTATCTGTCCACCACAACAAACTGCAGTGGCCTTAACCAATTCTCAACCTCCTAGAGAAAACAATTGATTTTACATCTGACTCTATTTCCAAACAGAATACAAAATACATTTCTTTTGGTAATGATGAACCATTCCTGTGTTTCACCATCTCACTGTAAATAATAATGTGTCACCACATACAGCACATGTAGGTACCATGTATATAAATTCAGAGGGGATGTGCCAGGCTAAGGGAATGTAAATGTTCTACTCTAATGACACTATGTAAACCAAAGGGCAAGTGAGCTTATGCTGTGGTGCGTTGTCCATTGTCCATCCGTCTGTCCGGCCATCTGGCATCAACTTCTCCCTTTAAACAACTTCTCAATAACCCAGAGACCCTGCCTGACTTGATATTAGGCCTGTATCATATGCTGGGGTGAAGGGCCACTGAGTCTGTTCAATTGGATGACCTTGACTTATATTCAAGGTCACAAAGGTCAATTAGGCTAAAATCTTCTTCTCAATAACCAAGTGGTCCAGGGATTTGATATTGAGCCTGTAGCTACTGAGGCAAAGGGCTACCTAGTTTGTTCAAATGAATGACCTTAACCTGCTTTCAAGGTCATATGGTCAAATAGGCTGAAATCTTCTAATGACTTCTTCTGAATAACGAAGAGGCCCAGGGACTTGATATTGGGCATGTAGCAAGCTTGGGTAAAGAGCTACCAAATTTGTTCAAATGAATTACCATGACCTACTATCAAGGTCGCAAGGATCAAATAGGCTAACGACTTCTTCTTAATAATGACGAGGCCCAGATACTTGATAATAGGTTCTTGGGTGAAAGGCTACCAATGATTCATATCCAGGAGAAAAGCTTGTGAAAAGTTTCTGTTTTTCATTATACAGTAAACCTAACTTTGTATCAAACACATTTGAATAAAATACATAGGATGAGTGGAATGTTTTGTTCTGTCCCGATTTTTTTCCTTCTTTATCTTTTTAGATTAAACACAGTTGATTTGAACACTGTTGAATTGAATACTGCAGTTGTGTCAAATATATTTTGGTTCCTCCCTTCAGAATTATACCAAATTTCTTTTGTGAGTCAAATATCCTGGCATCACATTGTCTTGCATAAAAATTCCTGGCTTTAATTTAATTGGTCCAATTGGTCCAATTGGTGAATTGTGACGGTGTCATGCATAATATGTACCTCCTGCATAATAAGCTGTACCGATGTTAATGACCCTGTTGTAATAGTGTGGGGCTGTCAATTAATCAATAATCCATTTGCTTAAATAACTTCAAATTAAATATTTTGCAAGCTGTAAAAACTGTAGTGTTTTGATTACTTTTTATGCAGGCCTCACTTCTGCAAAATATCAACAGGAAAAAGTAAGCAATAAATACTGTGCCTTTATATACGAAAAAACTCTTTGTGAATCAAGTCATATGTGGCTGCCAGTCATAAGTAAGTCAATACAGCTAAAATTATTTTTATTTTTGGCAAATTCTCATAATGAGTTAATGTTCGAGTGACTTTGCTGCGGCCTTCACCTTTTGAACCCCCATCTATCGATGTGTATTTGTTGTATCCTAGACTGGCATGTATCATTTTTATCTTTAGAGTACACGATCAACGCGTTCATTATTTCATGTATGACTATGAGTGTTTGTGTGTATTTACGTGTGTCATATGGATATGAATTTCTAAAATCTTTATTTTATTAAAAATTCATTGTTATGGTATAAAATTAAATGTGTGTATTCATCAGACATGTATACATTACATGGAAACAAGGTTAAGTCGAACCAACAGACAAATATTTTACTTGGTCTCGTTGACTTCGAGTTATCCGTGTCTTACTGACTTAAATACTTCAGCGTGGAAAAGGAAGACATATTTTCCTCACACCTTTACATATGGGGGTGAGACAGGGGAATCCCATCACGAGGGGAAGATTCTGAAGTTGCCAAACACTTTGTAAGCCTCATGTTTGGCAGCTTAATTATCTTACCCCAAGGGTTGAGATTCCCCTGTCTCACTCCCATGGGAGTGAATGATTATTTTTCTCTTGCACTGTCTTACCCTCTTATGTATCTAATATTGACGTTACATCAATTAATGCAAGGAAATGTTGACGTGACGTGATTGAATTGTCGACATGACGTCATTGTGCTGTTGCAGTGATGTCATGGTATTGTTGAATTGACGAAATACAAATTGTTGAGGACGTGAAAAGAGCATGTGTAGCTAGTTTTTTCTCTTGTGTAAAACTGCACCTATCCCTGTCCAGGGTAAGAGAAATCTCTATCCCACATAGGTGCACTGAGTGACCTCGGCAAGCCTCGGTTCTGACCCCTAATTCTAAACCTTCGGGTAGAATTTCTCTATCCCACATACTTACATATGATGGACTCTATTAATAAAAAAATTGAAACATTTGATTATTTTACCAGGATGTCGATAGACTAGTCATCCAGTTACAGGAAATTACAAATGTGTCCAAGAAAACATAGGTATACCTACCTAAATATCCACCATACAAATATGTGATATCAAGGTTAATTCAAATTTTAGAAATTACAAAATATGTTAAGGAATGTTTTCCATCATACTGTAAAATATAAATCAAAGTGGTGATGGTTGTACGATATCACAATAAGCTCATTAATCCGTCCCTTTTAACTCATATGAAGAACGTTTCATATGGAACATAACACTGACCATCACGTAATATTGCCATTTTGTAATTTAGTTTTACACTGAAAAATAACTTTTGTTTGTATAGCAATTGTCTTCATATCAACAAACAGTAAAGACTCATGCCTGGTAATTTTCGCCCCATGTTATTTACGCCCTTGAGCAACACAAAAGATATTCGCCCTGTTTTAAATTCGTCCTAAATGCTTTTCAAGAAATATCGTTTTTCTCGTTTGTAAAATCGGAAAATTCCGTTCAAAATTCTCAGTACAGTTGCTCTCGGACCACTCACGACATATCGAGTTCCCCAATTGTCTTACCAGCTGGGGTGTAAAATGTAATCAGGTGTGAAATAAAGAACGATTACATGTGTTCAGATTTTCTTTTAGTCCCTACTGATTCAAGTAGTATCAGGTATACATGGGTGATTTTAAGCAAACCCGATCAATTGTAGGTTCACTGCGCCATGTCTAATGACTGACTAGTGTTTTCTCTTGTTCACTTGTACATGCACATGAATGGAAGCCACAAGCAACGGTGAACTCATTAAGTTAGTCTTCTCCATGGCAGGAATTTGTTGTTACTGTATCTAATTTTTATCATGACTGACTACATAATTTAAAAAAATGACTTGATGCCGGGTGGAAGATTTTAAAAGTGAGGGAAGAGTGTAGCGAAACTGGACCGGATTGAACATCAATGACCAGGTAGCTCAATTGGTAGAGCATCTGGCTAGTGTTCAGAGGTCCCAGGTTTGAACCTCTGTCTGCATGGCCATGCATTTTTCCACTCCTCTTAATCACTAACTTACAACTAAACAAAAATGTATTATCTCTTGATTGAATTTTCATGTCAATCTTCTTTGATCCAAATTGGGGTCACTCTTACTATCAATATCAAACTCCACACAATTGCGGTACAAAGGTCCATAATATCTCGGACAAGTTGAAGATTCATTGTTTTTTCCTCAAGATCAAGGTAACCATGACTTATTTTAGAAAATCTTTGTCAGCACTGTAGCAGCTTCATTGCTTGTGGTATTTTGATAAAACCTCACGGACCATTATTTCTCCCATACTTCACAGGGTGATCCTGTGGTTGCTAGGTAAATCTGTCTTCACTGGGTTAAGCAAAGACAGCTGAAAGCTTTGACAACATGATAATGAATTGTTGACATGACATTGTTTCCATTATAACATCATAGAATCGTTGGGATATGAAATACCTGTCTCAATCCTAGGATGAATAACTTATGCATATCTTTATTTCAACTGGAATTTTGTTATTTGAACTGGAATTTTGTTTATTGATGAGTATATGAGAAAAGGGGCCACGGTGGCCGAGAGGTTAATAAAGGTGTCCGACACTTTATCACTAGCCCTCCACCTCTGGGTAGTGTGTTCAAAACCTATGTGGGGTAGTTGCCAAGTACTGATCATAGGCCGGTAGTTTTTCTCCGGTTGCTCCGGCTTTCCTCCACCTCCAAAATCTGGCACGTCCTTAAATGACCCTGGCTGTTCATAGGACATTAAAAAAAAAAAAAATCTGAGAAAAATGATTAAACATGGTTCTGTTCTGTGGATAGCGATATCTCAACCTAATCAAGTACAAGAGTTTGGCTGTGTGACATGAGGCTTATTAATCTTGGACAAGCTTGAGTTTGGCTGTTCGACATGAGGCTTATTAATCTTGAACAAGCTTGATTTTGGCTGTTCGACATGAGGCTTATTAATCTTGGACAAGCTTGAGTTTGGCTGTGTGACATGAGGCTTATTAATCTTGGACAAGCTTGAGTTTAACTGTGTGACATGACGCTTATTAATCTTGGACAAGCTTGAGTTTGGCTGTTCGACATGAGGCTTTTTAATCTTGGACAAGCTTGATTTTGGCTGTTCGACATGAGGCTTATTAATCTTGAACAAGCTTGAGTTTGGCTGTTCAGAAGGTGGCTTATTATAATCTTGGACAAGCTTGAGTTTGGTTGTTCGACATGAGGCTTATTAATCTTGGACAAGCTTGAGTTTGGCAGTTCAGAATGAAGCTTATTAATCTTGAACAAGCTTGAATTTTGCTGTTCTGCATGAGACTTATTAATCTTGGACAATCTTGGGTTTGACTCTTCTGCATGAGGCTTATTAATCTTGGACAATCTTGAGTTTCAAGGTGGTAAGGTCAAAGTCAAAACCACCATTACTCTTTTTGATCACCTGGAGAATGAACTGTGCTTGTGTCATGGTGTGACATCCATTGTCTTTTTCATTCTGTTCCATTTAAACAACATCTTCTCATTAACCAACAGTCAAGGAGTCATGATATTTGGCTGATAGGCTTCTTGGATGAGGCCTGAAAAAATTTGGGAAAAGAAATTACTTTGAATTATTTTCAAGGCGATAGGGGTCAAATTTGTTTTTTCTTTCAAGCGACTTCATTTCACAATGTGAAAAAAACTAATTTATGATATTTGCTGGTAGTTTCCTGGGATAGAGCCCCACAAAGTTTGTATAAAAAATGACCTTGGCAGTTATTCAAGGTCCCTGGTCAGATTTGTCGAAATATTCATACAATTTAACTTCTCACAATCCAAAAGGCATTGAATCATGATTTTAGGCTGTTGGGTTCCTGGGATTGCGTCCCACGAAGTTTATAAAAAAAATGACTTTAACTCATATTCAAGGTCACAGAGGTCAAAACATTCAAACAAAACACAAACCAAAAAACCTATAATCATTGATATTTTTCTAGTAGGTTCTTAATATGAAGTAAGGATAAATACAGTGTGCTGGTAAGATTAGATACAGTGTGCTGGTAAGGGTAAGTACAGAGTGCTGGTAAGGGTGAATACAGTGTGCTGGTTAGGGTGAATACAGTGTGCTGGTTAGGGTGAATACAGTGTGCTGGTAAGGGTGAATACAGTGTGCTGGTTAGGGTGAATACAGTGTGCTGGTTAGGGTGAATACAGTGTGCTGGTAAGGGTGAATACAGTGTGCTGGTTAGGGTAAATACAATGTGCTGGTAAGGGTGAATACAGTGTGCTGGTTAGGGTAAATACAGTGTACTGGTAAGGGCAAACACAGTGTGCTGGTTAGGGTAAATACAGTGTACTGGTAAGGGCAAACACAGTGTGCTGGTTAGGGTAAATACAGTGTGCTGGTAAGGGTAAACACAGTGTGCTGGTAAGGGTAAATACAGTGTGCTGGTAAGAGTAAATACAGTGTGCTGGTGAAGGTAGATACAGTGTGCTGATTAGAGTTAATACAGTGTGCTGGTTAGGGTAAATACAGTGTGCTGGTAACAGTAAATACAGTGTGCTGGTTAGGGTAAATACAGTGTGCTGGTAAGAGTTAATACAGTGTGCTGGTTAGAGTTAATACAGTGTGCTGGTGAAGGTAGATACAGTGTGCTGATTAGAGTTAATACAGTGTGGTGGTTAGGGTAAATACAGTGTGGTGGTTAGGGTAAATACAGTGTGCTAGTAAGGGCAAACACAGTGTGCTGGTAAGGGTGAATACAGTGTGCTGGTAAGAGTAAATACAGTGTGCTGGTAAGAGTTAATACAGGGTGCTGGTAAGAGTAAATACAGTGTGCTGGTAAGGGTAAATACAGTGTGCTGGTGAAGGTAGATACAGTGTGCTGGTAAGAGTAAATACAGTGTGCTGGTAAGGGTAAATACAGTGTGCTGGTAAGAGTAAATACAGTGTGCTGGTAAGAGTAAATACAGTGTGCTGGTAAGAGTAAATACAGTGTGCTGGTAAGAGTAAATACAATGTGCTGGTAAGAGTAAATACAGTGTGCTGGTGAAGGTAGATACAGTGTGCTATTAAGGGTAAACACAGTGTGGTGGTAAGGGTAAATACAGTGTGCTGGTTTGAGTAAATACAGTGTGCTGGTTAGGGTAAATACAGTGTACTGGTAAGGGTAAATACAGGGTGCTAGTAAGGGTACATATAGGGTGCTGGTTAGGGTAAATACAGGGTGCTGGTTAGGGTAAACACAGTGTGCTGGTAAGGGTTAATACAGTGTGCTGGTAAGAGTAAATACAGTTTGCTGGTGAAGGTAGATACAGTGTGCTGGTTAGGGTAAATACAGTGTGCTGGTAAGGGTAAACACAGTGTGCTGGTAAGGGTAAATACAGTGTGCTGGTAAGAGTAAATACAGTGTGCTGGTGAAGGTAGATACAGTGTGCTGATTAGAGTTAATACAGTGTGCTGGTTAGGGTAAATACAGTGTGCTGGTAAGAGTTAATACAGTGTGCTGGTAAGAGTAAATACAGTGTGCTGGTAAGAGTAAATACAGTGTGCTGGTAAGAGTAAATACAGTGTGCTGGTGAAGGTAGATACAGTGTGCTGGTTAGGGTAAATACAGTGTGCTGGTAAGAGTAAATACAGTGTGCTGGTGAAGGTAGATACAGTGTGCTATTAAGGGTAAACACAGTGTGGTGGTAAGGGTAAATACAGTGTGCTGGTTTGAGTAAATACAGTGTGCTGGTTAGGGTAAATACAGTGTACTGGTAAGGGTAAATACAGGGTGCTAGTAAGGGTACATATAGGGTGCTGGTTAGGGTAAATACAGGGTGCTGGTTAGGGTAAATAAAGTGTACTGTTAAGGGTAAATACAGGGTGCTAGTAAGGATACATATAGGGTGATGGTTAGGGTAAATACAATGTGCTGGTAAGGGTGAATACAGTGTGCTGGTTAGGGTAAATACAATGTGCTGATTAGGGTAAATACAGTGTGCTGGTAAAGATAAATTCAGTGTGCTGGTAAGAGTAAATACAGTGTGCTGGTTAGGGTAAATACAATGTGCTGGTAAGGGTGAATACAGTGTGCTGGTTAGGTAAATACAGTGTGGTGTTTAGGGTAAATACAGTGTGCTGGTAAAGATAAATTCAGTGTGCTGGTAAGAGTAAATACAGTGTGCTGGTTAGGGTAAACACAGTGTGCTGGTAAAGGTAGATGCAGTGTGCTGGTTAGGGTAAATACAATGTGCTGGTAAGGGTGAATACAGTGTGCTGGTTAGGGTAAATACAATGTGCTGATTAGGGTAAATACAGTGTGCTGGTAAGGGTAAATACAGTGTGCTGGTAAGAGTAAATACAGTGTGCTGGTGAAGGTAAATACAGTGTGCTGGTAAGGGTAAACACAGTGTGGTGGTAAGGGTAAATACAGTGTGCTGGTTTGAGTAAATACAGTGTGCTGGTTAGGGTAAATACAGTGTACTGGTAAGGGTAAATACAGGGTGCTAGTAAGGGTACATATAGGGTGCTGGTTAGGGTAAATACAGGGTGCTGGTTAGGGTAAACACAGTGTGCTGGTAAGGGTTAATACAGTGTGCTGGTAAGAGTAAATACAGTGTGCTGGTGAAGGTAGATACAGTGTGCTGGTTAGGGTAAATACAGTGTGCTGGTAAGGGTAAACACAGTGTGCTGGTAAGGGTAAATACAGTGTGCTGGTAAGAGTAAATACAGTGTGCTGGTGAAGGTAGATACAGTGTGCTGATTAGAGTTAATACAGTGTGCTGGTTAGGGTAAATACAGTGTGCTGGTAAGAGTTAATACAGTGTGCTGGTAAGAGTAAATACAGTGTGCTGGTAAGAGTAAATACAGTGTGCTGGTAAGAGTAAATACAGTGTGCTGGTAAGAGTAAATACAGTGTGCTGGTAAGAGTAAATACAGTGTGCTGGTAAGAGTAAATACAGTGTGCTGGTTAGAGTAAATACAGTGTGCTGGTAAGAGTAAATGCAGTGTGCTGGTAAGAGTAAATACAGTGTGCTGGTAAGAGTAAATACAGTGTGCTGGTGAAGGTAGATACAGTGTGCTGGTTAGGGTAAATACAGTGTGCTGGTAAGAGTAAATACAGTGTGCTGGTAAGGGTAAATACAGTGTGCTGGTAAGAGTAAATACAGTGTGCTGGTAAGAGTAAATACAGTGTGCTGGTGAAGGTAGATACAGTGTGCTGGTTAGGGTAAATACAGTGTGCTGGTAAGAGTAAATACAGTGTGCTGGTGAAGGTAGATACAGTGTGCTATTAAGGGTAAACACAGTGTGGTGGTAAGGGTAAATACAGTGTGCTGGTTTGAGTAAATACAGTGTGCTGGTTAGGGTAAATACAGTGTACTGGTACGGGTAAATACAGGGTGCTAGTAAGGGTACATATAGGGTGCTGGTTAGGGTAAATACAGGGTGCTGGTTAGGGTAAATAAAGTGTACTGTTAAGGGTAAATACAGGGTGCTAGTAAGGATACATATAGGGTGCTGGTTAGGGTAAATACAATGTGCTGGTAAGGGTGAATACAGTGTGCTGGTTAGGGTAAATACAATGTGCTGATTAGGGTAAATACAGTGTGCTGGTAAAGATAAATTCAGTATGCTGGTAAGAGTAAATACAGTGTGCTGGTTAGGGTAAATACAATGTGCTGGTAAGGGTGAATACAGTGTGCTGGTTAGGTAAATACAGTGTGGTGTTTAGGGTAAATACAGTGTGCTGGTAAAGATAAATTCAGTGTGCTGGTAAGAGTAAATACAGTGTGCTGGTTAGGGTAAACACAGTGTGCTGGTAAAGGTAGATGCAGTGTGCTGGTTAGGGTAAATACAATGTGCTGGTAAGGGTGAATACAGTGTGCTGGTTAGGGTAAATACAATGTGCTGATTAGGGTAAATACAGTGTGCTGGTAAGAGTAAATACAGTGTGCTGGTTAGGGTGAATACAATGTGCTGGTAAGAGTAAATACAGTGTGCTGGTTAGGGTAAATACAATGTGCTGGTAAGGGTGAATACAGTGTGCTGGTTAGGGTAAATACAATGTGCTGGTAAGGGTGAATACAGTGTGCTGGTTAGGTAAATACAGTGTGGTGTTTAGGGTAAATACAGTGTGCTGGTAAAGATAAATTCAGTGTGCTGGTAAGAGTAAATACAGTGTGCTGGTAAAGGTAGATGCAGTGTGCTGGTTAGGGTAAATACAATGTGCTGGTAAGGGTGAATACAGTGTGCTGGTTATGGTAAATACAATGTGCTGATTAGGGTAAATACAGTGTGCTGGTAAGAGTAAATACAATGTGCTGGTAAGAGTAAATACAGTGTGCTGGGGAAGGTAGATACAGTGTGCTATTAAGGGTAAACACAGTGTGGTGGTAAGGGTAAATACAGTGTGCTGGTTTGAGTAAATACAGTGTGCTGGTTAGGGTAAATACAGTGTACTGGTAAGGGTAAATACAGGGTGCTAGTAAGAGTACATATAGGGTGCTGGTTAGGGTAAATACAGGGTGCTGGTTAGGGTAAATACAGTGTACTGTTAAGGGTAAATACAGGGTGCTAGTAAGGATACATATAGGGTGCTGGTTAGGGTAAATACAATGTGCTGGTAAGGGTGAATACAGTGTGCTGGTTAGGGTAAATACAATGTGCTGATTAGGGTAAATACAGTGTGCTGGTAAAGATAAATTCAGTGTGCTGGTATGAGTAAATACAGTGTGCTGGTTAGGGTAAATACAGTGTACTGGTAAGGGTAAATACAGGGTGCTAGTAAGAGTACATATAGGGTGCTGGTTAGGGTAAATACAGGGTGCTGGTTAGGGTAAATACAGTGTACTGTTAAGGGTAAATACAGGGTGCTAGTAAGGATACATATAGGGTGCTGGTTAGGGTAAATACAATGTGCTGGTAAGGGTGAATACAGTGTGCTGGTTAGGGTAAATACAATGTGCTGATTAGGGTAAATACAGTGTGCTGGTAAAGATAAATTCAGTGTGCTGGTATGAGTAAATACAGTGTGCTGGTTAGGGTAAATACAATGTGCTGGTAAGGGTGAATACAGTGTGCTGGTTAGGTAAATACAGTGTGGTGTTTAGGGTAAATACAGTGTGCTGGTAAAGATAAATTCAGTGTGCTGGTAAGAGTAAATACAGTGTGCTGGTTAGGGTAAATACAGTGTGCTGGTAAAGGTAGATGCAGTGTGCTGGTTAGGGTAAATACAATGTGCTGGTAAGGGTGAATACAGTGTGCTGGTTAGGGTAAATACAATGTGCTGATTAGGGTAAATACAGTGTGCTGGTAAAGATAAATTCAGTGTGCTGGTAAGAGTAAATACAGTGTGCTGGTTAGGGTAAATACAATGTGCTGGTAAGGGTGAATACAGTGTGCTGGTTAGGGTAAATACAGTGTGCTGGTAGGGATAAATACAGTGTGCTGGTAAAAGTAAATACAGTGTGCTGGTAAGGGTACATACAGGGTGCTGGTTAGGGTAAAAACAGTGAGCTGGTTAGGGTAAATACGGTGTGCTGGTAGGGATAAATACAGTGTGCTGATAAGGGTAAATACAATGTGCTGGTAAGGGTAAGTACAGTGTGCTGGTAAGAGTAAATACAGGGTGCTGGTAAGGGTAAATACAGTGTGCTGGTAAGGGTAAATACAGGGTGCTGGTAAGGGTAAATACAGTGTGCTTGTAAAGGTGGATACAGTGTGCTGATAAGGGTAAATACAGTGTGCTGGTAAGGGTAAATACAGTGTGCTGGTAAGGGTAAATACAGTGTGCTGGTAAGGGTAAATACAGGGTGCTGGTAAGAGTAAATACAGTGTGCTTGTAAAGGTGGATACAGTGTGCTGGTAAGGGTAAATACAGTGTGCTTGTTAGGGTAAATAAAGTGTGCTGGTAAGGGTGAATACAATGTGCTGGTAAGGGTAAATACAGTGTGCTTGTTAGGGTAGATACAGGTTGTTTGTTAGGGTAAATACAGTGTGCTGGTTAGGGTAGATAAGGTGTGCTGGTTATGGTAAATACAGTGTGCTGGTTAGGGTAGATCAGGTGTGCTGGTTAGGGTAAATACAGTGTGCTGGTTAGGGTAAATACAGTGTGCTGATAAGGGTAAATACAATGTGCTGGTTATGATAAGTACAGTGCTTTTTAGGGCAAATAAAGTGTGCTGGTTAGGGTAAATACTGTGTACTGGTTAGGGTAAATACAGTGTGCTGGTAAAGGTAGATGCAGTGTGCTGGTTAGGGTAAATTGAGTGTGCTTGTTAAGGTAGATAAATTGTGCTGGTTAGGGTAAATACCATGTGCAGGTTAGGGTAAATACCGTGTGCTTGTAAATGTAGATACAGTGTGCTGGTGAAGGTAGATACAGTGTGCTGGTGAAGGTAGATACAGTGTGCTGGTTAGAGTAAATACAGTGTGCTGGTTAGAGTAAATACAGCGTGCTGGTTAGGATAAATACAGGGTGCTGGAAAGGGTAAATACAGTATTCTTGTCAAAGTAGATACAATGTGCTTGTAAAGGTAGATACAGTGTGCTGGTTAGAGTAAATACAGTGTGCTGGTAAGAGTAAATACA
Organism: Pecten maximus; assembly: GCF_902652985.1. NCBI lineage: Eukaryota > Metazoa > Mollusca > Bivalvia > Pectinida > Pectinidae > Pecten > Pecten maximus. Next base: position 12,974,693 of record NC_047018.1, on the reverse strand, counting down.
GTGTGCTAGTTAGGGTAAATACAGTGTGCTGGTAAGGGTAAATACAATGTGCTGGTTAGGGTAAATACGGTGTAGTGCTGGTAAGGGTAAATACAGTGAATTATTTGCTTAGGTAGAAATAAAAATTATTTGATAGGGTAGATACAGTAGATACAGGTTGTTTGTTAGGGTAGATATGGTAGATACAGGTTGTTTGTTAGAGTAGATACGGTAGATACAGGTTGTTTGTTAGGGTAGATATGGTAGATACAGGTTGTTTGTTAGAGTTGATATGGTAGATACAGGTTGTTTGTTAGGGTAGATATGGTAGATACAGGTTGTTGTTAGGGTAGATACAGGTTGTTTGTTAGGGTAGATATGGTAGATACAGGTTGTTTGTTAGAGTAGATATGGTAGATACAGGTTGTTTGTTAGGGTAGATATGGTAGATACAGGTTGTTGTTAGGATAGATACAGGTTGTTTGTTAGGGTAGATATGGTAGATACAGGTTGTTTGTTAGGGTAGATATGGTAGATACAGGTTGTTTGTTAGAGTAGATAAGGTAGATACAGGTTGTTTGTTAGAGTAGATATGGTAGATACAGGTTGTTTGTTAGAGTAGATACGGTAGATACAGGTTGTTTGTTAGGGTAGATATGGTAGATACAGGTTGTTTGTTAGGGTAGATATGGTAGATACAGGTTGTTTGTTAGGGTAGATATGGTAGATACAGGTTGTTTGTTAGGGTAGATATGGTAGATACAGGTTGTTTGTTAGGGTAGATATGGTAGATACAGGTTGTTTGTTAGGGTAGATATGGTAGATACAGGTTGTTTGTTACGGTAGATATGGTAGATACAGGTTGTTTGTTAAAGTAGATATGGTAGATACAGGTTGTTTGTTAGGGTAGATACGGTAGATACATGTTGTTTGTTAGGGTAGATACAGGTTGTTTGTTAGGGTAGATATGGTAGATACAGGTTGTTTGTTAGGGTAGATATGGTAGATACAGGTTGTTTGTTAGGGTAGATATGGTAGATACAGGTTGTTTGTTAGAGTAGATACAGGTTGTTTGTTAGGGTAGATATGGTAGATACAGGTTGTTTATTAGGGTAAATATGGTAGATACAGAGTTTATAGGTAAATATTGTGTTTTGTTAGAGTATCTACGGTATAAACTCCAGAGCCTGAATCATTCCATTAATTACATATTGTTTTGAGAGTAACACATGTATGCCAGTGTTGATGGAAATTAGAAAATGAAGGTAGTGTAGCTCTAATGTGTTCGAAAATTAAAGACGATTCCATTCCCAGAAAAGAAATTAAACAAGTTTATTTTAAGATGGTGTTAAAACTGTTACTTGAAATTGTGCAGCATTGTTTCCTGCAGAAACGATTTTTTAATGGATCAGATGTGTACATATGAACGTGTTTGTGATGTTGTCGTGGCATTGTCCCTTGTAACAATGACGTTTCAGAATAGGCATCTATCACAGTACAACAAATCGTCAGCATCCATACACATACATTGATTTGATGAAAAATGATATTTCCACACAAAAACGTTGTCTGCTTTAATTGATATGATTATTTAGTGTGTTAAGATAAAACTTAATGAACCTTATTTTTTACCTTTTATCTTATTCAAGAAATGCATTTTTTGTTTGTAAAAATTGGTAGGCAATTATTGATAATAATGAGTTGACAGAAAAAAAATTGTCAATATTGCCCTAATTATGGTTATGCCTGTGAAAACAACAATGTAAGATATTTTTTAAATTCATGTATTAACCATGAGAATTGTTTCTCTGAAAAATGGACATACTGTAAACGTACATATTTTAGCGGTAATTTTATTTTAGCGCTTTTCGCGCTGGAAGCCTTGCGCTAAATTATGATTGCGCTAATTACTTTTTGTACGTTCCATTTCTATAGAAAGTTCTGTGGATGCGCTAATTCATCATTGCGCTAACTGGCTGAAATCTGCAAATGCGCTAAAATTTGATTGCGCTAAAATAAGTACGTTTACAGTATTTGATGTGAATAGTGTAGATCTTATAACTTTAACACAGTTTGGATAAAAAGAAGCCTATACATAAGCAATGATACACAAAATTCTCAAATCTCTCTTTTTGGCTGGAAGCTTATTAGTAAATCATATTAAATCTTCAGTAGATATGTGGCAATCATAGATATTCCTATAACCAATCACCTGAATATATTTACCATTGTATGGCACTGCCACTATATAACCCTACCAATTCAGTTGCGAGTTCACCAGCTTATGAACTGCCAACTGAAATTTGAATTTGAAAATTTCAAAAAAAAATTGCACGACAAATAAAAAACCGCAGATGGTATATATAAGCATTGAACGGCTTTCAGTTGGCATTCATAGTCAATATGAATGCCAACTGGACAGAGGCAAATTCCATGAAGCGCGCTCAATGCTTAAATGGCTTTTATTTTCAATTTAACTGAGCTTTATTACAAAGGTCAGATGCAAGGTTGAACTTATCAAAGAGACAGATGTGTTTATTATACAGTTAGAGGTCAGATGTATAAACTCATCACAGAGGTCAGATGTATAGATTAATCACAGAGGTCAGATGTATAAACTCATTATAGAGGTCAGATGTATAAACCCATCACAGAGGTCAGATGTATTAACCCATCACAGTGTTCAGATGTATAAATTCATCATAGAGGACAGATGTATAAACTCATCACAGAGGTCAGATGTATAAACTCATCACAGAGGTCAGATGTATAAACTCATCATAGAGGTCAGATGTATAAACTCATCACAGAGGTCAGATGTATAAACTCATCACAGAGGTCAGATTATAAACTCATCACAGAGGTCAGATGTATAAACTCATCACAGAGGTCAGATGTATAACCCTATCACAGAGGTCAGATGTATAAACTCATCACAGAGGTCAGATGTATAAACCCATCACAGAGGTCAGATGTATAAACTCATCACAGCAGTCAGATGTATGAACTTATCACAGAGGTCAGATGTATAAACTCATCACAGCGGTCAGATGTATAAACTCATCACAGAGGTCAGATGTATAAACTCATCACAGAGGTCAGATGTATAAACTCATCACAGAGGTCAGATGTATAAACTCATCACAGAGGTCAGATGTATAAACCTATCACAGAGGTCAGATGTATAAACTCATCACAGCGGTCAGATGTATAAACTCATCATAGAGGTCAGATGTATAAACTCATCACAGAGGTCAGATGTATAAACTCATCACAGAGGTCAGATTATAAACTCATCACAGGGGTCAGATGTATAAACTCATCACAGAGGTCAGATGTATAAACTCATCATAGAGGTCAGATGTATAAACCCATCACAGTGGTCAGATGTATAAACTCATCATAGAGGTCAGATGTATAAACTCATCACAGAGGTCAGATGTATAAACTCATCAGAGAGGTCAGATGTATAAACTCATCACAGAGGTCAGATGTATAAACTCATCACAGAGGTTAAATGTATAAACTCATCACAGAGGTCAAATGTATAAACTCATCTCAGAGGTCAAATGTATAAACTCATCACAGAGGTCAGATGTGTGAACACATCATAGAGGTCAGATGTATAAACTCATCACAGAGGTCAGATGTATAAACTCATCTCAGAGGTCAGATGTGCAAACTCATCACAGAGGTCAGATGTATAAACTCATCACAGAGGTCAGATGTATAAACTCATCACAGAGGTCAGATGTATAAACTCATCACAGAGGTCAGATGTGTAAACCCATCACAGAGGTCAGATGTATAAACCCATCACAGAGGTCAGATGTATAAACTCATCACAGAGGTCAGATGTATAAACTCATCACAGAGGTCAGATGTATAAACTCATCACAGAGGTCAGATTATAAACTCATCACAGAGGTCAGATGTATAAACTCATCACAGAGGTCAGATTATAAACTCATCACTTAGGTCAAATGTATAAACTCATCACAGAGGTCAAATGTATAAACTCATCACAGAGGTCAGATTATAAACTCATCACAGAGGTCAAATGTATAAACTCATCACAGAGGTCAGATTATAAACTCATCACAGAGGTCAGATGTATAAACTCATCACAGAGGTCAAATGTATAAACTCATCACAGAGGTCAGATGTGTGAACTCATCACAGAGGTCAGATGTATAAACTCATCACAGAGGTCAGATGTATAAACTCATCACAGAGGTCAGATGTGTAAACTCATCACAGAGGTCAGATGTATAAACTCATCACAGAAGTCAGATGTATAAACTCATCACAGAGGTCAGATGTATAAACTCATCACAGAGGTCAGATGTATAAACTCATCACAGAGGTCAAATGTATAAACTCATCACAGAGGTCAGATGTAGTTAGAGTTCACCAGATGTATTTAGGGTTCATCACAGATCTAGATATCAGATGCATTTAGGTCATTACAGAGGTCAGATGACTATCACAGCACCCAAACAGTATGATTCATGTACCGATGTATCAGTGAATCATATCACGTCTGTTAGAAATATATTGCATTCCATTTCCTGAAAACATTACTAGCATATTACAATCAACATGACTATTGGAAATACTAGTAGTAGTAATTTGGCCAATACTCCTAACTGGCCATGTTAGCCATTCAGGCCATCCGGGCCTCTTGTAAAATTTAGTTTAGGAATCAATTTTACTATTACAGATTGTAAGAAGACGTCTTTCATGTTAAAACAAATTTTACAGTTACCTGCTACATGTGATGGTCTCGTGCATCAGAATACTTTTTCAGGTGAAGAAGGAACATTAATTTGAAAATTTTAAATCAGATCAAATTATATATCGATCATGTAACATCTCCGTGACCAAGCCTGAAAACTGATGTGTACTTATCTAGTCTATTTTAGTTGATAAGATAGGCCTTGTTGATTATAATGGCTCATTTTGTTATGTGTTTATTTATTTGTTGTGACTGGATCAGCAACTGTCAGACAAAGTCCTTTAAGGTATAACTCACTGTCACTACATCATGTGTAAGTGTGATAAGTATATATGTCTGGACAGGTAAACCTGCCCGAGGGGATACTACCAGACATAATGTTGGAATTAATCCAGGTAAATAATTATCACCTAGTTGTCATCTTCACAAATTCTCAAACAATTACTTTAGTTTAAGTTTAAAAGATTCCCACCAGGTATTTTAGTACAATCAAACCTGTCTATAGACTGCTCAAGGGAGACACCAAAAATGGTCTTTATAGACAGGTTGAGATTTCCATGCTAAATGGCTGATTTCGACCCACCATGAGTCCTTTACATCTCATGTCCATGTTCTGTAAATGTGTAAGTGAATTTATGTAATGATATCAATAATTCATTAAAGCACACATGTATTTTTCATTTTCATTCCCCCATGCACCGTCAAATGCGGGGAACATAGCATTACCCATATCTGTTCCCTCCGCCCTGTCCTGTCCCATTCTAATGCACTGTAACTAGCTCAGGAACTGTGGATGCAATCCTCACCAAACTTTGCATACATAAGTATGATGTCGTATTGTGCACCTTACTCTTTTTTTCACAGATCAAGCATTCAAGATGGCCACTACAGCCTCTGATTGGCTGAAATCATAAGCAGTAATAACTTTTGCTTTATTTTATGGATCTCAATGAAACTGGCTGGGAGGGATGATAACATGATAGCCCTCATTTTAAACCAAAAAATCTGCTGAATTATGATTCAAGAAAGCTGCCAAATGGAGGCTTATGATTGGTTAAAATTTAAATAATGTCAATGTTGGGTTATGCAAAGACAACAGCAGTGTTAATTTGATGAAACAACAAAATGGCTGCCATTTAGTTCCCTCTGATTGGCTGAAATCATATCCTGTAATAACTTTTGTTATGCACCTGCCATACATTATACAATTATTGCCCTCGTTCCGGGTTGACATGAATATTTGCCCACCCTTGAGGTGTCATGTCACCCTCGGGTGTAGCCCGAGGGTGACATGACACCTCAAGGGTGGGCAAATATTCATGTCAACCCGGAACAAGGGCAGTAATTGTTTTATTATACCGAAAAAAACATAAGTGAATCAATTTTGGTATCAATAAGTTTATTTATTACTAGACTATCAACAGTTTTTAAGAAAATTTATTTCATTAATTCATCAACTATTCAACAAATGCTCAATTGTAATCAACCTATAGCCATAGGATTCTAACCTGACCACTGATGTCTATACTCATTTTGTTCAATGTGTATTTCTTCAAACCATATTTTAGACTGTTCAACGAAGATCGTTTAAGAGGTACCCCATCGTCTTTCTGGGCCCCGGCATAAAATTCTCCCAGTCGAACGTTCAATGTATGGACGTCGAAGTTTTCAAAATCCTTTGGTCTACCTGTTGCAGATAGGAAATGTATAAAAGAATCCACGGCCCCATTGATGACCCTTTTGGTGTTTTTAGAATCCTTTTCTTGCAATAATTTCGCCATTTCCTCCACTGTTGGCAGACGATAGCGTCCGCCGGCAGCCATTGTTGTTATCGAGCAGAATACTCGGAACTCCTCTGATTCGACTACTTTTGAAGACGTTACGGAAGAGAGTTCCGAGTTGGGGCTCACGAGAGGGTGACATAACGATTTTGGAGGGCTCACGAGAGGGTGACATTATGATATTCAGAGGGTGACATGATGTTTCGAAAGCGACAGCAAGTAAATAATGAATTATTTGGAAATTTGTGGTTGACATAACGAATGTTTTTAATCACGTGACATGGTTTTCACTAATCAGAAGCTGTGATACAAGTCTGAGGTATAATAAAATATTATAGCGTTGTCCATGTCCGTGCCCTCCAGTCCCTTCACATCATGTCCCATCCGATCGCATCACATCCCATCCCATCCCGTCCCGATTCAATTTTAACACCTCGCAGCTTCATTCTTTGAAAGATTTTCATCAAACTTTATACAAAGGTCAAATATGAGTATACTTCTGACATTGTTTTGTTTCTGGGTTCCAAGGTCAAGGCTATGTTATACAATACTTCGGGGGACGAAAATGGCCAGCCATTGGTCGCGTTGTGCAAGGAGTTGTTGTATACAGATGGGTGTTAGAGTAGGTTTGACTGTATCTTTGTGGTGTAGGTATCTTTGTGGTGTGGGTATTTTTATGGTGTAGATATCTTTGTGGTTTAGGTATCTTTGTGGTGTAGGTATCTTTGTGGCGTAGATATCTTTGTGGTGTAGGTATCTTTGTGGTGTAGGTTTTTCAAATGGATGACCTTGACTTTAAATCATAGCTCACAGGGGTCAAATGGGCTAAAATCTTTAAATGACTTCTTCTTGATAACCAAGTGGCCAAGAGACCCTATATTTGGTCGGTTAAAAAGCATGCTGGGATGAAGGGCTACCCAGTTATGATTTCTCATTAAGCAAGAGGTCCAGTGATCCAATATTGGGCCTGTAATATGCTAGAGTAAAGGGCTATCAAGATTGTTCAAATGAATTACCTTGGCCTTCATTGGTTTAAACATATTTGTATTGCCTTAAAATGACAAAAAGGATTAGGCACAAGTTCTTACAACTTAGTTAGCCTTTTCCTAACTTAAAAACATTTTACATACATCATGGCTGTCTTAACATGTACATTTAAATATAATTTTGAATTGAATAAATTGAATTAACAAACTAATTTGTTGTAATTTGTTGACAGTTGTTTCTCTGTACCATGAATTACTCAAGAGTATTAACCAAGGTTTTCACACAAAAACATTGTAATTTCTTTTTTTTCTTTTTTTTTAATTGAGACTTCTAGAAACGGTTTGTATCCTTAATGTACTTACATACTAAATTGAAAGTTTTACTATTTTACTTCATTCAAGATCATAGGGGCTAAATATGCTAAAACCTAAGCAAGAGGCCCGGAGACCTGATCATGCTGGGACAGTAACCTCATATCCAAGTCATGGGAATCAAATCTGTTAATTATACAGTATACCAAAATTCAGGTGACTGTTAAGGCCTGTGGGCCTCTTGTATTTATATACTGTTGTACTTGCTTTTACTGTTATTTCAGAACTCTCATGTGCAGCACCTCTGAGTGGCCTCAGCACTTTGATTTAGCCTGTTTAGTGTGGAAAGTTTCCCTGAGGATGAGATCGAGGCCTACAAATTAGCTCTTCCACTGACTTAAGCCTTGACTACTTTAAATTTCTGCATATTATTTATTAGAAAGGAGTAATTAGTTATGCATTTTTATGACTTTTTGACAATGTTATAATTTGTGTGTTCATATTATATCACAGTGATGCATGACTACCATGTGAAGGAAAATTTAATAAAGCCTAGCCAACATGATCCTCAATTACTTTGGTTTCTCTGTGTGGGCAACTCTGTTATATATAGGGATCCTAAGATCCATCAGGCCATGGTTATGGTTATGATCATGTAAACAATGAGCAAAATATCTGTAACACAGACTTAAAATATGGCTGGCCATTGATGTAGGCAGAATAAGGTTACAGTGCAACTTCCCAAAACTGATCCTTCTCAAAACCGATCAGCTCTTAATACAGATCGAAATGGCGATGTCCACAACAATCCTACTTCATGGTAGTAATAAAAAAAACTTTCCAATACCAGTTCCTCTGAATTCCTGATACGGAACCGATTTTGTGTCCAGAATGGTTAAAATATACACAAAATTACTTCTGTAAATGGCGTAAAATAAGCGAACATGACAAGTGTCCATGCTGTTATTACCGAAGTGAAATCAACATCTGTTGAGATCGAATGTTGTCGTTAGCTTTGTCTTTTGACATACCCGCTTAATTATTAGGTGAATTAGTACATAACATCTACAACTAGAGGAGCATTATAATTTAATTGTGTACTAATAAAAACCGGTCAAGCTGAAACCATGCATCATCAAATCTGTACAGTCTGTTTACCATAAAAAAAACAAGTAAAGCTAGAAAGGCCATAGTTTCAGATCTACATGTAATTTACATGAGGCCCCAAAGGGGTTATTTTTGCAATGGACAAATTCCATACAATAAGGAAGTTAATAGTAGATCAGGCTTCATTTTAAAATGCAATATTGATATTCTGAATAAAGTCTGTAGGAACTGGTTAAAGATTGAAATTATTGTTCTTATTTAATTTGTAAAACCATTTTAGTTTGGAATGATATGAATACCTCTTACCGTGCCCCATAAGCACAGAGGTGTAACGACAGGCTAGATGCAAGTCAGTGCCAACGACAGCAATGTGAAATGATATAATTGTGGCATTCGTTTGCAGTCAGTAATATAATAGAACTTATTTAATTAGTGTACCTTTTTTATAGAATCTGCATCTATGTATTCATTAACTTCCATAAATCAACACTTCTCCAAAGATACAACACATCATTTGATGAATATTATCAGCAGGCCCTGACCGGTCAAAATGGATCACTTCTTCAAACTGAGCCCTCTCTAAACCGGCCAAATTTTCGTGTATGATTGGTTTAGACTCTCCTAGTGTTTGGCTTATTTATAGCATTTTGGGAGATAATTGGAGGATTGAGAGGAAAAATTGTCAAGAGTAAACTCCAAATTTTATGAATTTTTCTTTAATATAACAAAATCAATTGGAAATTGGGTCTTTTATCAGCCTCAAAAAACTCACTGAAAAGAAGTAATACTATTGAGCAGATATTGGTTGAGAATGCCTTCGTTTGGACATGTAACCTTAATTACCATTGGTTGAGAATGCCTCTGTTTGGACATGTAACCTTAATTACCATTGGTTGAGAATGCCTCTGTTTGGACATGTAACCTTAATTACCATTGGTTGAGAATGCCTCGGTTTGAACATGTAACCTTGATTACCATTGGTTGAGAATGCCTCTGTTTGGACATGTAACCTTAATTACCATTGGTTGAGAATGCCTCTGTTTGGACATGTAACCTTAATTACCATTGGTTGAGAATGCCTCGGTTTGAACATGTAACCTTAATTACCATTGGTTGAGAATGCTTCTCTTCGTACAGGTAACCTTAATTATACCATTGGTTGAGAATGCCTCTGTTCCTACATGTAACCTTAATTACCATTGGTTGAGCATATCACTATTTGTACCGAAATGCTACTTCCTAAATTAGCCTTATATAAGATACAACATATTGCTATCTAACTGAATTGGTTAATCTGTCCTGTAAGTAAGATGTCCTGTAGATTATTTATTATGAGGAAGCAGTCAATGTGCTGCATTAGTATTGACAGTTTTGGGGAGACTGGAGATCAATGTCGATTGGACCCACGGTTTTTAAGTTAATCAGAGGGTCAGTGGGAATTGATTAACTTTTCCTAGTCATTCATCTACATGATTGGCCATAGGCTAATGAATCGATGAAATTTCACCCTTTCTTTTCTCCCTTAGCTAGGGTTCTGTAACAGCCAAATATACACCAAGACCTGTAGCCTGTGATATCCTAAATCAGATAATGGATCAGGCCATGTTATTGATTAGGAGTGGACCAAGATGTTTAGTGGGGTAGCTAGACTTGATGTGTATGTAAACTATTTGTAAAGTGCCAGAGACCATTAGACCTACAGATAGAGACATATATAGCCTGACCATGTTTCACTTGTTGATGGTAGGCCAGAAAACACTTGGATATTCAAATACTCCACATGGCCTTTCGATGGATATCAATACTCTGTCTAATTTCCATACACTTATGATCGTTTGGACACATTTCTATAGAGATAAGTTTAATGGCTATCTGGGGTCGGGAATATTTTATTGGCTGATCATATTTGGGCAATATAGGAAGAGATATGGACATAATTGAGACAGACATTCTAGCCATTTGTTGTATATCTGATAGATAATCACATGTTCTGCTTTTTAGATTTTTAATGCTAAAGGCAGAAGACAGAATTCTGCAGCGCTGAAGAGATAAATCACCCCTCAAAGTCCTCAACATTCAAAACACTGTCGGGACAAATCACAAAAAATCCAACAAAGTCCTTAAAACTCTCAACATTGTCAAATTACAAAATATCCCACATTGTCCTTAACACTGTCAACACTATCTGGACAAGTCACAGAACACCCCACAAAGTCCTCAACACAGTCAGGACAAAACACCCCACAAAGTCCTCAACACTGTCAAGACAAAACACAAAACACCTCCACAATGTCCTTAACACGTCCGGACAAATTACAAAACGCCCCCACATAGTCCTTAACACTCAACACTGTCAGGACAAATCACAAAACACCCCACAAAGTCCTCAACTCTCTCAGTCCTGTCAAGACAAATCACCCAAAAAAATACAATGTCCCCATAGCATTGTCAGGAAAAATGAAAAATACACACAACAAAGTCCACAGCACTGTCAAGACAGATGACCAAAAAACCACACAAAGTCCCCATAGAACTGTCACGACAAATCACAAAAACTCCCCACAAAGCCACCAACACTGTCAAGACAAAAAATAAAACTCCCCACAAAGTCTTCAATGTTGTCAAATCACAAAAACACCGGACTGGGTCAATCATCGGCGACCAGGTAGCTCAGTGGTAGAATGTCCATCTAGAGTTTGGAGGGTCCCAGGTACGAACCCCAGTCTGGCTGCTACATTTTCCACTTCTCCTGTTACATAATCAACAGGCCCAGAAACTTGACATTGGGTCTGTAGCATGCTGGGATGAACAGCTTTAAAATGTGTTCAAATGAATGACCTTGACATACATTCAAGGTCACTGGGGTCAAATAGGCTAACGTCTTTAAACATCTTCTTCTCAATAGGCAAGAGGCCCAGGGAGTTAATATTGGGCCTGTAGCATGCTTGGATGAAGAGCTACCGAGTTCGTTCAAATGAATGACCTTATTTTATATTCAAGACTACAGGGGCCAAATAGGCTTTAGAGACTTCTTCTCAATGTTTAAGAGGTCCAAGGACTTCATATTGGGTCTGTAGCATGCTGGAATGAACAGCTTTAAAGTTTGTTCTAATGAATAATCTTGACCTACATTCAAGGTCACAGGGATCAAATATGTGAAAATCTTTTTTTTTTTTTTTTAAGAAATTCTTGATAGCCAAGAGATTCAATCCCCAGACCCGATATTGGGCCAAAAGTATGCTTGAATGAAGGCTTACAAAATTTATTTACATGAATAAATCTAGCTAGCCTTCTCTGATAATTTAATAAGTAAAGTGGTAATCAGCATTAGTTAGTCTCTGCATATAAGTGACCTAGATCAACTCAAAGTTGCTCTAGAAGCAGGTTAGTGTTTCAGGCCAATCGGGCCTCTTGTAGGAAGAATCAAACCAGGTATTCCTTAACAGGATATAAAAATATAGGTTTCAACCTTTTCTCACCTTTGTGCCCAAATTCCCTGGGGGTCATCAATTACTACCTGTTATTTTAAAGGTACAATTGTTGTAGATTAAAATCTTTATCGCTTCATACCCTAAAGCTTTTCATTATCTGAGGTCTATATCACGCATACTTGATGTCTAAACTTGATGTGATACAAGATCTGCCAAACAAAGCCCTTCATACTGTTTGGACAAATCACAAAAACCCACAAGTCCTCAAAACTCTTAGAAAAATTACAAAAACACCCCACAAAGTCCTCAGCTCTGTCAGGACAAATCACAAAAACACCCCACAAAGTCTTCAGCTCTGCCAGGACAATAACAAATCACAAAAACACCCCACAAAGTCTTCAGCTCTGCCAGGACAAATTACAAAAACACCCCACAAAGCCTTCAGCTCTGCCAGGACAATTAAAAATCACAAAAACACCCCACAAAGTCTTCAGCTCTGTTAAGACAATTAAAAATCACAAAAACACCCCACAAAGCCTTCAGCTCTGTTAGGATAAATTACAAAAACACCCAACAAAGTCCTCAGCTCTGCCAAGGACAAATCACAAAAACACCCCACAAAGCCTTCAGCTCTGCCAGGACAATTAAAAATCACAAAAACACCCCACAAAGTCTTCAGCTCTGTTAGGACAATTAAAAATCACAAAAACACCCCACAAAGCCTTCAGCTCTGCCAGGACAATTAAAAATAAAAAAAACACCCAACAAAGTCCTCAGCTCTGTCAGGACAAATCACAAAAACACCCCACAAAGTCTTCAGCTCTGTTAGGACAAATCACAAAAACACCCCACAAAGCCTTCAGCTCTGCCAGGACAATTAAAAATCACAAAAACACCCCCACAAAGCCTTCAGCTCTGTTAGGACAAATCACAAAAACACCCCACAAAGTCTTCAGCTCTGTCAAGGACAAATTACAAAAACACCCCACAAAGTCTTCAGCTCTGTTAGGACAAATCACAAAAACACCCCACAAAGCCTTCAGCTCTGTTAGGACAAATCACAAAAACACCCCACAAAGTCTTCAGCTCTGTCAAGGACAAATCACAAAAACACCCCACAAAGTCTTCAGCTCTGTTAGGACAATTAAAAATCACAAAAACACCCCACAAAGCCTTCAGCTCTGCCAGGACAATTAAAAATCAAAAAAACACCCCACAAAGTCCTCAGCTCTGTCAGGACAAATCACAAAAACACCCCACAAAGTCTTCAGCTCTGTTAGGACAAATCACAAAAACACCCCACAAAGCCTTCAGCTCTGCCAGGACAATTAAAAATCACAAAAACACCCCCACAAAGCCTTCAGCTCTGTTAGGACAAATCACAAAAACACCCCACAAAGTCTTCAGCTCTGCCAGGACAAATCACAAAAACACCCCACAAAGCCCTCAGCTCTGCCAGGACAAATCACAAAAACACCCAACAAAGCTACAAATAAATACCTTGAAATGCCAATAACTGTCAACACAAAATGTTTACTTGTATAAAAATAACTAACTCAAGATCATAGGAATCACTAACATGTAAACACTATATGTAGAATGTGCTATTGTATTTTATATTAAATTCTGTTGGAATGAAGTTCTGACTGGTTCTGTACCATATCTGGTATCACAAATGTAGACATCAAGTATGGGTGATATAGACCCAGATAATGACAGGCTTTAGGGTATATTGCGGTAAAGATTTGAATCTACAACAATCGTACCTATAAAATTTCAGGTAGTAATTGATGACCCACAGGGGAATTGGGCATAAAAGGTGGGGAAAGGTTGACATGTATATTTTTATATCCTGTTGAAGAATACCTGGTTTGATTCTACCTATAACGACATTATCTATCTCTACATATAAGTACATTTGGATACAGTGACACAATGTTAATTCATCTGTTTGTCACCATACAGAGTAGAAATTGTTATTCAGAAGAAAGAACTAATGTAAAATTCTTTATGCTTTGAACAATAAAATGTGTTGAAAGTAAGGAACCTGATTTTAGCTCACTGAGACATAGGGCCAAATTTCTTCATTGGGACTTAATTAAACTGTAGGTTCTGTGTTGCCCAGCCGACAGATTCCACAAGAAGTACAAGAGACGGCCAAGAGTCGGGCCATAAAGTTGAGTAGTCAAAGGGTAAAGATGACCATAACAACGTTGTGTTGGATGGGTCAGCTTTAATCAAGTAGTTGACTAGTTTTGACACTTAGGCATATATAGTATTGCTTGGCATCAAGAGATAAACTCAGTCATATTGTGAAAATAGACCCTGGGTCTTTCACCACCCAAAGGGACTTAGTTTGTTTTAACACAATCATCTCATTTCTGGGTTATATCTTTGAAGCAGTTGAGATTCCAAATCCCATAACCATATATAGAACTGGTCGACATTAACAAATAAATTGCTATTAAGAATTGAACATGAACATTATTTTAACGTTTGGTCAAATCTAACAAGGTTATCAAACTGGCCCTCTGGGCCTCTTGTTTTGTATGGGAATGACAGGAACTTGTCCAAAATACTTGTGCAATTTTGTGTAAATGGCAGTGTCCCTGTGGCCTGGTGGACAGGGCCCAATAGTGGAAATATATATTTTCATCTTCTTTGGAATCAAAAAGCTAAATGCTAGTTTAAGAGAAGTGTTTACTGAAAAGCATAGTAAAGAGTAGCAGATTCCAGACATGGAAACATATTTTTATTGTAACATAAATTAGAGTGCTTAGCTGTTAATAACTGAAATATCCAGGTGAGTGATATAGGCCCTCTGGACCTCTTATTATGTAATAGGAGTGGGAAAATACACGGCAAGACCGGGGTTGAACCGGGACCTCCAAACACTAGTCTGATTCTCTACCAATTGAGCTACCTGGTCGCCAATGATCAACTCGGTCCAGTTCTGCTACAATTATACTCCAAAACTGGTATTGCTGTGAAAATGGAAGTTTCTGTAAGTTGTAAAAGTTACCTGAAATGTAAGCATGATGGTGAGTAGTTGACAGTTGGAATGAAGTGGTGAGTAGTCTACTTGAGCTTATACAGGTGTAAATGTGAGTAGTGGCGAGTAGTCTACCTGAGCTTATACAGGTGTAAATGTGAGTAGTGGCGAGTAGTCTACCTGAGCTTATACAGGTGTAAATGTGAGTAGTGGCGAGTAGTCTACCTGAGCTTATACAGGTGTAAATGTGAGCGTAGTGGTGAGTAGTCTACATGAGCTTATACAGGTGTAAATGAAAGTGAAGTGGTGAGTGGTTTACCTGAGCTTATACAGGTGTAAATGTTATAGTGGTGAGTGGTTTACCTGAGCTTATACAGGTGTAAATGTTAGTGAAGTGTTGAGTGGTTTACCTGAGTTTATACAGGTGTAAATGTGAGTGTAGTGGTGAGTAGTCTACCTGAGCTTATACAGGTGTAAATGTTAGTGAAGTGGTGAGTGGTTTACCTGAGCTTATACAGGTGTAAATGTGAGTGTAGTGGCGAGTAGTCTACCTGAGTTTATACAGGTGTAAATGTTAGTGAAGTGGTGAGTGGTTTACCTGAGCTTATACAGGTGTAAATGTGAGTGTAGTGGTGAGTAGTCTACCTGAGTTTTTAGCCCACCATCATCAGATGGTGGGCTATTCAAATCGCCCTGCGTCCGTCCGTCCATCCGTCCGTCCGTCCGTAAACAATTCTTGTTATCGCTATTTCTCAGAAAGTACAGAAGGGATCTTTCTCAAATTTCATATATAGGTTCCCCTTGGTGCCTAGTTATGCATATTGCATTTTGAGACCTATCGGAAAACAACATGGCCGACAGGCAGCCATCTTGGATTTTGACAATTGCAGTTTGTTATCACTATTTCTTATAAAGCAATGAAGGGATCTTTCTCAAATTTCATATGTAGGTTCCTCTTGGTGCCTAGTTATGCATATTGCATTTTGAGACCAATCGGAAAACAACATGGCCGACAGGCAGCCATCTTGGATTTTGACAATTGAAGTTTGTTATCGCTATTTCTCAAAAACTTAAGAAGGGATCTTTCTAAAATTTCATATGTTGGCTCCCCTCGGTGCCTAGTTATGCATATTGCATTTTGAGACCAATCGGAAAACAACATGGCCGACAGGCAGCCATCTTGGATTTTGACAATTGCAGTTTGTTATCACTATTTCTTATAAAGCAATGAAGGGATCTTTCTCAAATTTCATATGTAGGTTCCTCTTGGTGCCTAGTTATGCATATTGCATTTTGAGACCAATCGGAAAACAACATGGCCGACAGGCAGCCATCTTGGATTTTGACAATTGAAGTTTGTTATCGCTATTTCTCAAAAACTTAAGAAGGGATCTTTCTAAAATTTCATATGTTGGCTCCCCTCGGTGCCTAGTTATGCATATTGCATTTTGAGACCAATCGGAAAACAACATGGCCGACAGGCAGCCATCTTGGATTTTGACAATTGCAGTTTGTTATCGCTATTTCTCAGAAAGAACTGAAGGGATCTTTCTCAAATTTCATACATAGGTTCCCCTTGGTGCCTAGTTATGCATATTGCATTTTGAGACCTATTGGAAAACAACATGGCCGACAGGCAGCCATCTTGGATTTTGACAATTGAAGTTTGTTATCACTATTTCTTAGAAAGCAATGAAGGGATCTTTCTCAAATTCATATGTAGGTTCCTCTTGGTGCCTAGTTATGCATATTGCATTTTGACACCAATCGGAAAACAACATGGCCGACAGGCAGCCATCTTGGATTTTGACAATTGCAGTTTGTTATCGCTATTTCTCAGAAAGTACTGAAGGGATCTTTCTCAAATTTCATATGTAGGTTCCCCTTGGTGCCTTGTTATGCATATTGCATTTTGAGACCAATCGGAAAACAACATGGCCGACAGGCAGCCATCTTGGATTTTGACAATTGAAGTTTGTTATCGCTATTTGTCAGAAGGTACTGAAGGGATCTTTCTCAAATTTCATGGTCCCTGGTGTTGCATTTTGGGACCAATCCAAAAACAACATGACCGACAGAAGCCATTATCGCTAAATCTTAAATTTTATATATAGGTTCCCCTTGTTTGAAAAGTACTAGAGGGCTGTTTCTGAATTTACACAGATTAGTAAGACTTAGAGGAAGGGAAAAGTAGAGAAAAGATCAATCTGACATGGAACCTATAAAGATCATTCAATGGTGGGCGCCAAGATCCCTCTGGGATCTCTTGTTACAGGTGTAAATGTTAGTGAAGTGTTGAGTGGTTTACCTCAGTTCGTACAGCCACAGCAACTTGTACTAGTACATGTAAACGGAGTTTTTATGTGAGTAGCTTGAGACACTTTGAAAGTGACAGATGTTAAAACAGCAACAGGTATTGATTAAAATTTATATCAGATGTAGCCTTGTCAGGTCAGCCAATCATTGAACTATGAATTATCTATAAAGCTACAATTAAATCAATCCCTGCTCATCAACACTGATTGTTTTTATCAAGTATCAAAAAAACAGAATAGAGACAAGACGATCAGACATGATAACTAGACAGGCAATAGGACAGTATAGCCAAGTGTCACTATATACAAATAGTGGTCCTGGTCAGTATAGACAGGTGTCACTATATACAAAAAGTGGTCCTGGTCAGTATAGACAGGTGTCACTATATACAAAAAGTGGTCCTGGTCAGTATAGACAGGTGTCACTGTATACAAATAGTGGTCCTGGTCAGTATAGACAGGTGTCACTATATACAAATAGTGGTCCTGGTCAGAATAGACAGGTGTCACTATATACAAATAGTGGTCCTGGTCAGTATAGACAGGTGTCACTGTATACAAATAGTGGTCCTGGTCAGAATAGACAGGTGTCACTATATACAAATAGTGGTCCTGGTCAGTATAGACAGGTGTCACTGTATACAAATAGTGGTCCTGGTCAGTATAGCCAGGTGTCACTATATACAAATAGTGGTCCTGGTCAGTATAGCCAGGTGTCACTGTATACAAATAGTGGTCCTGGTCAGTATAGACAGATGTCACTATATACAAATAGTGGTCCTGGTCAGTATAGACAGGTGTCACTGTATACAAATAGTGGTCCTGGTCAGTATAGACAGGTGTCACTATATACAAATAGTGGTCCTGGTCAGTATAGCCAGGTGTCACTTTATACAAATAGTGGTCCTGGTCAGTATAGACAGATGTCACTATATACAAATAGTGGTCCTGGTCAGAATAGACAGGTGTCACTATATACAAAATAGTGGTCCTGGTCAGAATAGACAGGTGTCACTATATACAAAATAGTGATCCTGGTCAGTAAAGACAGGTGTCATTATATACAAATAGTGGTGCTGGTCAGAATAGACAGGTGTCACTATATACAAATAGTGGTCCTGGTCAGTATAGCCAAGTGTCACTATATACAAAATAGTGGTGCTGGTCAGAATAGACAGGTGTCACTATATACAAATAGTGGTCCTGGTCAGTATAGACAGGTGTCACTATATACAAATAGTGGTCCTGGTCAGTATAGACATGTCTCACTGTAAACAAATAGTGGTCCTGGTCAGAATAGACAGGTGTCATTATATACAAATGGTGGTCCTGGTCAGTATAGCCAGGTGTTTCTATATACAAAATAGTGGTCCTGGTCAGAATAGACAGGTGTTTCTATATACAAAATAGTGGTCCTGGTCAGTAAAGACAGGTGTCACTATATACAAAATAGTGGTCCTGGTCAGAATAGACAGGTGTCATTATATACAAAATAGTGGTCCTGGTCAGAATAGACAGGTGTCACTATATACAAATAGTGGTCCTGGTCAGAATAGACAGGTATCACTATATACTAAATAGTGGTCCTGGTCAGTATAGACAGGTGTCACTATATACAAATAGTGGTCCTGGTCAGAATAGACAGGTGTCACTATATACAAATAGTGGTCCTGGTCAGAATAGACAGGTGTCACTGTATACAAATAGTGGTCCTGGTCAGAATAGACAAGTGTCACTGTATACAAATAGTGGTCCTGGTCAGAATAGACAGGTGTCATTATATACAAATAGTGGTCCTGGGTATCGTTTCACAAAGCTTCGTAACTTACGAACTTTGCGTAAGTCACATTTATGAATTACTAAGCGTTTCACAAAAACTTCGTAACTTATGAACGTTCGTAAGTTACGCAAAAACCTTGCGTAACTTTACGCCATATCAACCCTGTCGTAACTTACCAAAACAATTTAAAATCGTGCGCAGGCATGCCCTTTTGAACAGAAAATGACGTCGCACTCATTTACAAATTAGTATAAGTGAACGACTATGCCTTGTGAGCGATTGTTTCGAGGTTGAAACCGGGTTTTGAAAGTCGAGGAGGGTGCCGGCAAAATACACATTGTCATGAAACTAATTGTACGCATATTCGCAGACTGTGCCAAAATATGGTCTATTTTAAGAACATTATGTATGTCTTTGGGCATTGAGCAAAATCTGTGAAAATTGCGTTGTTACTGTTTGTTTTAACGCATGATAAACAATAAGAATTGGAATTTTATAGAAAAAGTGATCTTCTATCAATAATATGGTTGTTTTGATAGAACAAAATAAAGTTCATAGTCTGTGTACGTGACCCGGGAATAAGACCGGCGTACAATTTTCACCCAAGAAGTGTCATCCTTTTTTACCTCCAAGTTAGAGAGTGGTATATTTTTACCGGGAGAACGTATGATTTTGACGTAAGATACGAAAAAAGTTACGAACACCTTTGTGAAACGCACTTACGAAATTCGTAAGTTTTGCGTAACTTTTTCGTAAATATTTACGAACGTTCGTAAGTTACGAAGCTTTGTGAAACGATACCCTGGTCAGAATAGACAGGTGTCACTATATACTAAATAGTGGTCCTGGTCAGAATAGACAGGTGTTACTATATACTAAATAATGGTCCTGGTCAGTATAGACAGGTGTCACTATATACAAATAGTGGTCCTGGTCAGAATAGACAGGTGTCACTATATACAAATAGTGGTCCTGGTCAGAATAGACAGGTGTCACTATATACTAAATAGTGGTCCTGGTCGGTATAGACAGGTGTCATTACATACAATATTGATCCTGGTCAGAATAGACAGGTGTCATAACATACAGAGAGGTAATTGGTCCTGGTTGGTATAGACAGATGTCATTACATACAATATTGATCCTGGTCAGAATAGACAGGTGTCATAACATACAGAGAGGTAATTGGTTCTGGTCAGAATAGACAGGTGTCATTATATACAGAGAAATATTGGTCCTGGTTGGTATAGACAGATGTCATTATGTACAGAGAAATATTGGTCCTGGTTGGTATAGACAGGTGTCACTATATACAGAGAAATATTGGTCCTGGTTGGTAAAGAGAGGGACAGATTATTGGTCATGGTAATACATGGTCAGTGTCAATGATTTTCCAGTTTGTATCTCATTTATTCTGTTAGCTTTAGAAATCTCATCCAGTCATTCAATGTGATAACAATTGACATCACAATACTTTCAATATATCTATTGTTAAAATCATCACTATAAACAATGTTGAATAACATAAAAAGCTCCAAGTCACTTCTCACACACATGTAGTTACCAGTAGATACCGAATGAATCATTTGCAGGAACAGAAGCTTCCCTTCCATTATAAGATCCCTTGGGAGTCAGTAGGGTCTCTTTGAAACATGCAATGAAAGGGAAGATACCATTGTCCAAGACTTCCTCAGGTACTGCTTTAAACCAGTGTTATCAGAAGTGATAACAACACTGACAATTAATTATGCAATGGTGGCTTTTCAAGTGATGGAATGTTGTAATGACCTGAGGGGCTGAACTTAAATAAGAATGTATTACTACTGTGACAACCCTGTTAACCTTACCTTTGCCCCTATGCACACATTTATACCATCCCAGATCAATGGTTGGACCTTCTCCACTGCCAACATTGGGGGAAGGCCAGGTCTGGGTGACAAGCTAGTGTGTAGTTAGCAGGTCTGTAAACTGTTGGAACTTTGCTGTCTGTGACTGAAGCCTGACCTCAGGCAGTTGACTGTATCAGATCCAGATTGCCATTGGCTGGTAGGTTTAATGCCATAGTTTGTGTTTACCTTGTTTTCAAAGGAGGCCACATAGTTGATCCTGTATCATTCACATCTCACAGCACTTCTTCCCAAGAGGCGAATACCTCTTTCACATTGATCTTTTCTCTTTACTATAGTTGGATGAACAGTGCAAGCAACATTTGAATTCCTCTACTATCTACAGAAAGTAGTGAAGATCTCAAAGAACACCAGACATTTTGGGATTTTGTGTATTTTTCTTGAGGTTTGGTAAGTATTGTTGTTGTATTTACAGTAGTATATTTGTGAACTAGCATCTGTTTATTGATTGCTGCTGAGCTCCAAGATGTATTAAGATAAGTAATCAATTAGTCATGTCATGTAAGCCCTCTGATATTTACCTCCATATACCAGTGTGTAAATCCTAATCACCAGAATTACATACCACAGTTTTATAAATACTTCATTATTTATACTCAAACAACCTTATCCTCTTATACAATGAAACATTATGAATGATAATTGGAAGTATAACTAATTAAGTGGTATCAGTGAAGGCTATAGGTTTAATGGTGAGTATCGATTCAGTGTCAGATAGTCACAGGTCAGAATAAACTGACACGCATCTAGTCAGGGATAGGGTTTAATACACAACTAGTCAGGGGTAGGGTCACACGCAACTATAGTCAGGGGTAGGGTCA